>NC_045797.1:83598278-83929945 GCF_009873245.2 Balaenoptera musculus
AAGTGTGTGCCCCCGACAGGACACACTGAGAGCAGGGCCTTGTCTGTGACGTTCCCGCCAAGACGCATCATCTACCCCAACCAAGAGGAAACAAAGGACAGACCCAGGCAGAGGGATGTCCTACAAAACACGGGTCTGTAACCTTCAGAAGTATTAGCTCAGGAAAGTCAAGGGGAGATTGAGGCCGTTCCAGATTGAAGGAGATTAAGGAGACAGGACAACTAAATACACTGTGGGAGTCTGAACTGGACCTTTTCTTGCCATAAAGGATATCACTGGAACAACTGGCGAAGCCTGGGTGGGAACACAGACTGGCAGGTACTAAGGTCTCAATGTCAGTATCCTGACTTCTTCACGCAGGAGAACATCCTCATTTGTGGAAACATCCACCAAAGTATTGAGGGATGATGGATGGGTCACTGGGTCCGCAACTTACTCTCAAATGGCTCAGGAAAAAAATGAGTTCTTTGTATTATAATTATTCTATACGTTTGAGACTGTTTCAAAATAAAAAGAATTTGCTAAAACAAAACATAAATCTTACCCTTCACCCTCCAATTCTTCTGAGGCAATGGGAAGGACCTAAGACCAAAAAAAAAAAGAGACTGCTTTTCAAGAATATGCTAAAATACTTTAGACCTTAAATGAATTATTCCCAAAATGAAAATAATTCTGAATGTGACCAATCTCATACAAAATCCTCTAGCCTTATTTTTCAATACCCAGATTCTTGAGGATGTCTTAAACTCCTCTAACTCAGGGGTTGGCAAACTACAGCCCACGAGACAAGCCTGGCCCTGTGCCTGCTTATTATTGGCACACGGCCACACCCATTCATGGCGCAGGGTTTATGGTGCTTCTGACCCCACAATGGCACAGGTGAGTGGTCACAACAGAGACCGTCTGACCCCCAAAAGCCTACAATGTTTATTATTTGACCCTTTACAGCACAAGACTGCTGACCCCTGCTCACCCCAAAGCTTCTCATTAGAAACTGAAGACATTGGCAGTGACTTTCCTGAAGAATTCTGAAAACTCATGTCTGTAGGAATCTGTGTACAAAGCCCACGGCAGACGTCTTTGGGGTATTTCCCTGAGCTCAGCTTGGCGGGCACGCTGCACTCCACCCAGGTCCTACCTCCACTGAGTTTCTGCTCCAAGCAAAGCTGACTGCGTATTTGTTAAATTTCACATTAGTCGCCAAAACACAGCCGAACATGTGCCAGTGATGATCCCCTAACTTAAACCATAGAGAGAGCCCTCAGATGTGCTTTATCCCATTACGGATCCCACCGCGGGCATTCCTCTGGCTTTTCCCTCCTGTCCAGACCCATGTAAGTTAAATTCACAGGACCACAGACTCAAACTCCAAATTCTGCTACTACTCCAGTATCCTTTAAATGAGCTAAGACACAAATAGATAAATTCACACAGAATTAACTTGCCGGGTCTTGTACTGTGGTTCCACCAACAATGCTTACACACACTTGACTGCATGGACATCATGTTGCCCAAACCGAACACTCCAGAGAGCTGACACCTAACACTGGCCAGGCCTCATGAAGTTTTGGCTTCTGCTTGCCATGAGTAATGCCAAAGACTTTCTTTCTGCGGAGTTTCACTTCCTTGCAGCCACCCTGGGATCCTGGTTACCTACGTGAGCGCCCCGCTGAAGGTTGGCGAAGTGCACGTCAGGAATGAAGAGGACAGGCTGGGTGTCGAGATCAATGAAGGGCTTGAAAACCGTGATATCCATTCGTTTGTGAGAGGGAAGCAGCGGTACTTTGACATCAGAAACTTAAAAAAAAAAAAAAAATGAGGACGCCACAGTCAACAGCTTACACACGCAGACTGGACGCAGGCCAGAGAGCGTTTTCCTCACTGTTTAAGAAACTTAAGTTGTAGAGGAAGATCAGATACGGGTCACGCTGCCTGAACTGAGAGAAATCACAGCTTATGTGAAGGAATGGGTCGTTCGTATCCGCACTAAAACCAATTGCACATCTTATCAAAATCAGGAGAGAAAAAGCCATCTTTAAGCAGACACAGACACACACACAACCAGAAGACCCAGAACAGAGGCAAAGCACGTTTAGTTTCTGCCTGAAAGGCTAAAACTTATGACTGTATAAACATAATTTGGAAGTAATTTCATGCTAGCTCTCCTCATTAGATAATTTGTTCTGACAGCAACGTACTCCTGAATTCAGAACACGAACCTGAACTTCAGACCTTCATCTTCAGAACCGAACCTCAGGGAGGCTGAGAGTCAGCATGACTATCTAACTCTTATTAACTGAATTACAGACTCCATCATCCCCCACCCTGCGGTGCTTAGTGACGAGCTTTCCTAGCCGGTTAGCTGCTCTCTGAAGTGACGTCGTGAGGCTGCAGCGTGATGCCAGTGAGACGGCCCTGACTGCTGCACTCAGGCCACGTCTGCTGGGCGCCAGCCACGAAGAGAACAGGTGTGGCCGCCCGCATACTGTGGATGAAGCGCTGCCTGCACAGAGCAGCTTGCTTTTTTTTTTTCCTTGTAGTTGAGAGCTACAGGATTTTGTGAACGTGAATGCTGGTCACGCTAAAAAAGAAAAAGCGAAAAAGCTTTCCCAGTGCCATGTCCAAACAGAAGCCCTACAGATTCTGCAAATGTCAGAATACTCAACATAAGAACACCACACTCATTTGGAATGAAGACAACCTGAATTCCAAAGGGTGTTATTCTTAAAAAGCTAGACAAGCTCCAATTTCATCATGAGCTATTCGGGCAGACTGTGTGCTATTTTTCAGGACTGGAGCCAGCAACCTGAACCAGAACTGACAGCCAAAATCGTCTGAACTCTGGAGAAACTCAGGAATCCTTCCTGCAGTCCCCAGAAAATGACTTAGTTCAGCCCTCACCTGTCCTTGTACCTGGTTAAAGGAAGCAAAGCTACCACCTCACAGCAGTAAAAACTATCCACCACTCTATCTTCTGCTTGAAACCTTCAAGCCACTGTTCTGAATGGAAAAGGTCTAAAATGCTTGGTGAAAACACTTCTACTTACAGGCATTCAACTGGGAGCTGGGGTCAGTACACTTGCCTTTTCTTTTGCTTTGTTTTCGTTCTTCATCCCTGATTTTCCGTTCAGCTCCCTAGGTCAAGAGAAGACAAGACGTGGTTCTGTTTATCTGATCCTCTTGAAAATATTTAACTCTTATCCTGACCTATGGGGGGAAAATATCTCCTCTTTGGAAATGAGCTGCATCGCTTATTATACTCATGAAGCTTATCACAGTAGTTTCCTCTAAAAAGCCCATTCTTTTTTTTTTTTTTTTAAACATCTTTATTGAAGTATAATTGCCTTACAATGGTGTGTTAGCTTCTGCTTTATACCAAAGTGAATCAGTTATACATATACAATATGTTCCCATTTCTCTTCCCTCTTGCATCTCCCTCCCTCCCACCCTCCCCATCCCACCCCTCTAGGTGGTCACAAAGCACCGAGCTGATCTCCCTGTGCTATGCGGCTGCTTCCCACTAGTTATCTATTTTACATTTGGTAGTGTATATATGTCCATGACACTCCCTTACCCTGTCACATCTCACCCCACCCCCTCCCCATATCCTCAGGTCCATTCTCTAGTAGGTCTGTGTCTTTATTCCCGTCTTGCCACTAGGTTCTTCCTGGCCTTTTTTTTTTTTCCCTTAGATTCCATATATATGTGTTAGCATACTGTATTTGTTTTTCTCTTTCTGACTTACTTCACTCTGTATGACAGACTCTAACTCCATCCACCTCATTACAAATACCTCCATTTCATTTCTTTTTATGGCTGAGTAATATTCCATTGTATATATGTGCCACATCTTTATCCATTCATCTGTCGATGGACATTTAGGTTGCTTCCATGTCCTGGCTATTGTAAATAGAGCTGCAATGAACATTTTGGTACATGACTCTTTTTGACCTATGGTTTTCTCAGGGTATATGCCCAGTAGTGGGATTGCTGGGTCGTATGGTAGTTCTATTTGTAGTTTTTTAAGGAACCTCCATACTGTTCTCCACAGTGGCTGTATCAATTTACATTCCCACCAACAGTGCAAGAGTGTTCCCTTTCCTCCACACCCTCTCCAGCATTTATTGTTTCTAGATTTTTTGATGATGGCCATTCTGACTGGTGTGAGATGATATCTCATTGTAGTTTTGATTTGCATTTCTCTAATGATTAATGATGTTGAGCATTCTTTCATGTGTCTGTAGGCCATCTGTATATCTTCTTTGGAGAAATGTCTATTTAGGTCTTCTGCCCATAAAAAGCCCATTCTTAAAACGATTTTTAACTATATGAAATCACAGGAAAACACTTATTTAAAAAACAAATAAATAGAGCAAAATTCCCCTCAACAATTGACGTGGCCAGGTTAAATGGAAAGTTAAGAAAATCCATTAATGTACCACACACTGGCTTCAAAGACACAAGTGACTTTTCTTGTTGTCTATTAATAAGAAAATGAAAGAAAAAACACAAGTTAACCCTGCTTTGATTGTACTTTCCTGTATGGGCAATGTGGTCACTGAAAACTGTGATTCTGTCCAAGGACTTGGCATCTACTAAGTGACAGATAGGACCAACTGTGACTCACAAAAGCGAACGTTTAACTAGAAATCTGCAGTCACCTAAAAGAGAAAAAGTATGCTCCCAGGCCTACAAAGAGGGCATGTGTACACAGTGTGCTCCAACCACACAGAGAACGGCACTGCCGCACAGCTGAACCCACAAGCCTGTTAGTAACAAGCACGACCTGAAAGTAAGCAAGCAAGTGCAATAAAAACAAAACTATTCGTTAGTCATTTTGCTTGACCTACTGGCATTTTTTCTGGATGACGTAGATTTCTTTACAAAGTTATTCAGGTATGAACTTACTTGACTTAAGGTGACTTACCTTTCTGTAAATAAATTCCCTAATAGCAAAGAGAGGCAGTAAAAATCATCCCACTGATTTTGGCACGATTGTACAACAAAACCACATTTTAAAATACAGAATACAAAACCCCCTTCTGCCTTTTAGAGGGTGTTGCTCCACTAATGCACCAGTAAACATACAACCTGCTTATCAACACTGCTACGTGATACTGACGCAAACATCCCCTCCCTGACGGCGGAGAACAGGCAGAGATCGCCAGTCTGTCTCCTCGAGTTACCGACTGGAGTTGGTCGGTATCTCTCAGGTCCTTCTAACAGTCTAACAATAACTTCATGTAGATGGTTAAGTTATATTCCCTAAAAGGAAGTTTTACAAAATAGGACACTTTCCTCCTTATTTATCAGCTACATCTACAAAGAATGAGAAGCGGCTTTTGCTTCCACTCAAGATTTACCCTCTGCTCAGAAACAACTGACAGAATGACCAAGTGCATGAAACAAGGATTCTGAAGGCCCCAGCCACCAGGCAATGAGGAAGAGCAATTCCCTAGAAACGGGAAACCAGCGAGGCGAGACCCCCAGGTGCTGAGCACCCTCCAGAGTTTCCAGGCTGCGGCCCAGGGAGGGATGTCCGGGGGTCTCCACGAGCCAGATTCCTCGGAATGAGAAGGCAGAGGCGAAGCAGAGAGATCAAGGCGGCAGGCAAAGTGGCAAAGAGGAAAGTTGGGAGAGAAAGAACCCTGGCTGTCTTCAGAGGGGCCCACACACTCAGCAGAGCGCCGAGAGCGCACAGTGTGAGGAAGCCACCCACAGTCGGGGAGCAGAACACACCTAGAGAAAAGACTAGAGGCCAGGGCCAGAAGCAGCACCTGCTCCCAGTGATCAGACTGGAAAAACGGATAATTCACGGGCACGGGGCAGAAGAGGCAGGAAGAGCTCGCCTCAGCCGTGGGGAAGAACGGCCTGACACTGAGCACTGCCCCAGACCCGCCCAGCAGACAGGAAACGGGAGACCTGGGGAGACCAGCCTGTTTCCAAGGAACTTCACTAGATCTCAGGACAAGGCGCGAGAAGATTCACAGGATGACAGAAACATCCAGCCCCCAACAAGGTAAAACTCACACGTCTGGTGTCCAGTGAGATGCCAGGCATGCAGGGAGGCAGGAGACCAAGAGTGAGGAGGATGATCAAACCACTGAAACAACCCAGAACTGACACGGAAATTAGACATGAACACGGTTACCGGAGCCTCAGTCCACGTGTTCAAAAGCCAGTGGACGGCTTCCTGGTGGCGCAGTGGTTAAGAATCCGCCTGCCGGTGCAGGGGACACAGGTGCGAGCCCTGGCCCGGGAAGATCCCACATGCTGCGGAGCAACTAAGCCCGTGCGCCACAACTACTGAGCCTGTGCTCCAGAGCCTGTGAGCCACAACTACTGAGCCCGCCTGCTGCAACTACTGAAGCCCACGTGCCTAGAGCCTGTGTTCCACAACAAGAGAAGCCACCGCAATGAGAAGCCTGCACACCGCCAACAAAGAGTAGCCCCCGCTCGCCACAACTAGAGAAAGCCCGTGTGCAGCAACAAAGACCCAACGCAGCCAAAAATAAATAAATAAATAAACAAACAAACAAACAAACAAATAAAAGAAACAGCAGATGTCAGAAAATTTTTTAAACGGATAAAACTTTAATGTCTCCCTAGATTTTTCAAAAAGGAACATGGACATCGCAATAGTTTGTCTTTTGGCTAAAAAGAAGAATGTGGTATGAAGGAAAGAGATGTGACTTAGGGTCAGAAATCCCTGCTCTACAGCAGACGCGACCTGTCATTTGTAAAATGCAGCACATGTTAAAGCACTGCGGTGGGTAGACTAACGCCCCTCAAAGCTGTCCACGTCTGAACCCTAGAACCTGTGACTCTGTCAGCTTACACAGCAGAGGAGAAGGAGGCTGCTCCCCAGCTGACTTTAAGACAGGAAGAGTATCCTGGGGCACCTGCGTGAGCCCAAGCTAATCACAAGGGTCCATGGCAGCAGGAGAGCCAGAGGAGCACTTGTGAGGACGGCTCTGAAGATGGAAGGGGCCATGAGCCAAGGAATGCGGGCGGCCTCTGGAAAGCAGAAAAGCAAGGAAACAGGTTCTCCCCTAGGGACTCCAGAAAGGAATCAGTCTTCCAACACCTTGATTTTAGCCCAGTAAGGCTTGGGTCAGACTTCTGACCTACAGAACTGTAAGATGATGGATGTGTGTAGTTTTGAGTCACTAAGTTTGTGGTAATTTGTTCACAGCAGCAGAGAACTAATACACCTAGCACGTTATCAGGCACGTGGCCGGTACTCGGTAAACATCGCTGAGCCTGGGTGTTTGAGGGAGTCCTCTGGGCCCGGAGGGCCTCAGGCTCATCCACGTAGGGCCGCATGCTTGCTCTGTGCACCCAGAACACAGGCCAGGACACCAGACCCCTGATGGCAAATACACTGCCAGTTTCCTAGTACCTTTTAAAAATCTTAATAACAGAGAGGCTTTAACAGGATGAAAAGAGGAGACTGGCAAAAAAAAATACAGTCCGATATTTCTGAGTGGGAAAAGTCAGAGTCTTCTTCAATCTTAGTTCAGCGGACGGCTCCGCCCCGTTCTTGAGGATACCACTGTCTCCAGACCCCAAACCAGCGTGGGCCTATAGCTTCTCTCTGGATTTAATCCAGCTGAGCCCCTCGCTCTGCACCTGGCAAAAGTGCACATCTCTTCTCCAGAAAAAAAGCAGTCATACCAGAGAAAAGAAATGACACTGACATCATTTGGGCCTGTGCTCTCTCTTCCTGCCTACCTGCTGCTGTCAAGAAGAATCTGAATCTCATTTTCTCCTGCCTTAGTGAGCTGGCTGACAACTTGCCAAACAGCCTGGAGGGAGGTGAGCCAGTGAAAACACACGCGCAGAGTCCTCAGACCCAGAGCTCAGGAAGAGCTCCAACACCGCAGCCGCGGCCTGCAGGTCCCCGTAAGCTGAGGGGCCACCAAGGATTGGGTGCAGCTGGCACGAGTCCCTGTGTGCCATCCTATCAGACACGCCCGACAAAATGTGCTCATCGACGCTTCCAGTTTTTCAGTCAAAAGGAGATTATTTTTCTCCCCTATATAATGTGATTTTGCATGGCTAAAACATGAATTGCTTATTTAAAATAAGGTATTTTATATTATCAGCAACACATTCTTATTGAACTTAAACAGCTCCTGGTCTTTTCCTGTGAGGAAGGGTGCCCCTTGCACGCTGTATTCTAAGTGTCCCTGCCGAGTCGGCAGCCTTACCTTGTCACAGAAGACTTTTATCTGGCAGTACGCCCGATGCACAGGCTTGTTGCTGCGGTTGTTATAGCTATAGGTGTCGATCTGAATGTTCAGAGGCAACCCCTTCACACCTTTCTGAGAAGAGAAATCTGTGCTTAAGCAGTTCACGGAGATGAAAACCTGCAAAGCGAAGAAAAGGTTCTGTAAGCACCAGGCACTGACGGTCAACCTTCGCGCAGCTTGTAAAAATAGTAATGTCACTGAACCTATCCAAATATGCTCTAAATGAGAGCTCAGCTTCTTGTTTAAAAGATTTTTTAAAGAGGTAACAAAGGGTTTATTTTAAAACCACCTTTGGTCATAAGAATGCAGACCTTAAAGGGAAAAAACAGACAGCAGCTTTGACCCCCTGTCAATTCTCCCCCCAGAACACTTATTTAGTATCCTACGGTGGGGCTGAGGCTGGTTGTCTTTCTTTTTTTTTTTTTTTTTTTTTATTTTTTTTTTTTTTTTATTTATTTATGACTGTGTTGAGTCCTCGTTTCTGCGCGAGGGCCTTCTCCAGTTGCGGCAAGTGGGGACCACTCTTCATCGCGGTGCGCGGGCCTCTCACCATCGTGGCCTCTCTTGTTGCGGAGCACAGGCTCCAGACGTGCAGGCTCAGTAATTGTGGCTCACGGGCCCAGTTGCTCCGTGGCATGTGGGATCCTCCCAGACCAGGGCTCGAACCCATGTCCCCTGCATTGGCAGGCAGATTCTCAACCACTGCGCCACCAGGGAAGCCCTGGTTGTCTTTCTTGATGTCATTTTTGAATGTTCCAAATGGTATACGTTCTCTCTGCAGCTGTTTTAGAGCTTGCAACTAACTCTTTGGGGATCCGTCTGTCTTTACGTCTACACCACCTCCTAGGATGACCTGTAACATCTATGTCCCAATATTCTGGAATTTAGGAAACTGTTCCTTAGAGAGACCCAGGTGAACCTTGTACAGAACACCAACACGCTCCATTTCCCCCACCCCGCCCCACCCCGCCCCGCCCCGTCCCACCCGGTATTTGTGATTCTGGATTTTAACCTCTCCACGCTTGGTCACAGGTTTTTGAGCTCCCCGTCAATGCTTTAGTTTTAGAATTTATTTCTGATGCATGAGCACCACATAGTGGGTATTATTGGAATTACAGTTTTTAAAACCGGTTGGCGCATTTCAAAGACCCTAGACCCTTACTCTGGATTCCTGCCAGACCGTGCATGAGGTGACAACCCTGCAGCCCTAACAACCAAAAACAGATCCGCCACAGTCGTGGTCATGCAGGATGCCGCTGGCTGAAGCAAGACCCAGAGAGGGAGGGAGACGTTTCAGTCAGCAGAGGGGGGAAACCTGTAAGAAGGTAAGATAAGAGAGAACGGAGTGGGAACAGAGGGTAAGGAGAAAAAAATTATAGCCACAGGACAAAGAACGTTCTCCAGAAGGTACGCAAAATGCTGAACCAGGGTTTCTATTCTTGCTCTAGTCTATATACTGTTTTTAAGTAGGAAGAGACCAAAACATCCTAAAAAGATTGAGAACTTGTCCAAATAAACAGACAGAGAAGTCGTCTCTCACTCGTCCCTCCACTCAGCCTCGTCCGCTCTCTCGTGCCGAGGACACGCTGGCAGCGTGGCCCCGCCCCCCCTCTGTCCTGCCCCTCTTCCTGCTCCTGTCCCCTCCTGCCGCAGTCCGGTCCCCTCCACAGCTCCTCTCTGCTGCTCTCCAGCTAAAGGTCCGACTCAAGGCCCTGCTCCCGGACTGTCTGCATTCAGCCCACACCGTGACACGGAGCCGGAGCCGACAGCAGCGAGCTGTCGTGCTGGGCGTGCACCTTACACACGCGACCTCGTGTTGTCAGCACAGCCTGGAGGGCCTGTTATCCTCTGTTTACAGGTGAGGCCTGGAGAGACTTTTTTAACTGTCCCCAGGGTAGAAAGCAAAGGGCTGGGATTCATATCCAAGACTTTCCCCCTTCGCTCCTGGCTGCCTCTGTTTCCCAAACCAACTTTTTATCCTATAGACAAATCACTTGGCTTTTCTTTACTACCTGGAATGGTTTGCCATTTTTATATGTGTATGTTTTATGTCCCTGACTAGATCGTAAATACTCAGCAGGCTGGGTCCATTTCTCCACTTGACACGGTTCCTGATCTAGGACTGCCTTATCTTACCTATGATTTTTTCTTTTCATTTAAGTAATTTGCAGCAAATAAGCAAATTGCTCTAATTTTTTAAATACATAAATCTAGATATGTAGGCAAAAGTGGCACACATGAATTTCAAATCCACTACAGAAACTTAGTGCTTTGACTTTATATCTTTTCCTATGCGTTTTTTTAAAAACCGTTCCATGTATAATCCAGAAATCAAAGTTAAAAAGATAGTCTATGGAATAGATGAAAGAAGGACAAACAGAAAGGCAGACAGAAAGACAATAGTTCATGCAAACAACTGAGCACATAAAGTAACCAAACCACCACATTTTTCATTTTACAACTAAATAGAAAATCTGAAATTTTCTCCATCATTCCAGGTCACCCGGCTCGATTCCTAACTCAAAAACAGCTGCCTGGGAAAGTTACACTTTACCCTCAACAATTCCAGGAAGTCTTTGACCCAAAGTGATGTTCCCTTTACAAGAGGATTTCACGGTAATCCACCCTAAAGCCTAACCTGCCCTTGCTTCCCAGTGTCAAGTTTCTATTCAAAGCAGA
Organism: Balaenoptera musculus; assembly: GCF_009873245.2. Lineage (NCBI taxonomy): Eukaryota > Metazoa > Chordata > Mammalia > Artiodactyla > Balaenopteridae > Balaenoptera > Balaenoptera musculus. The sequence continues at coordinate 83,609,213 of NC_045797.1, forward strand.
AATAAGCAGGAGCCAGATCCCAGGATCAGTATAAACATGGAGACTTCAGAGAGACATTACTCTCACTGTTATTCATGATCACTTACAATTGCTTTCTTATGGACATGCTTCTCCTATTTTTATATCAACTCTTTCTAAACCTGGCGGTGTTCTAAATGTGTCAGAGAAAGTGTACGGCGTCCCTAACTCAGCATTAAAAAAGTGCCACCTTCTCTAGATAAACACACAAACATACCAGTAAACAGTGAACGGGTTGTGCGGTATCTAGGCCAGGGACACGAGGTACAGGAACAGTGAGTGGGCTGAAGCCCTGCAGGAGAAAAATGGGGGCGGCACAAGAACAAGCCGGACAGTCACAGGGACAGCTGGCCCTGAAGGGGACACGCATGACGTGTTTAAGCCTCAACCAAAGGCTGGCAAGGGTGCAAGATGCCTTATATATGTTCTAGCAAGAGGTAATGTGGTCAACAGGAAAGGCTTTGGTCTGAAAATCAAAATGCCTAAGTTTTGGTCCCAGCTCTGTCACTGACTGTGCTGTGACGTGGGCAAGGGTCCCCACTGTCAAACACAGGGTTGGATTAGACGACGATCTCTAGATGACTTTTAACTGCAGTCCCAGCATATTTACACTGAAAGATGATGAATCCTATATCCCTACTCTGTATTTCTAGTGACAATAATTTTGTGTAATACGTTGATCAATCAACTTTTTACAAATCATGTTCTTTTAGAAGTACCATGTGAAGTTGCCACTTAAAGTTATCATACTAGCTACTTGTATGAAATTAAGAATCTTACAAAGCAGTGGTTCTCGAAATGCGGCTGGAGCATAAGCCTGCCTGGGAGCTCGAGTGCTTCACACCCTGACTCACGTGGAATTCCCGGGCTGTCAGCCTGTACCGGAGACGGTGACGGTGAGGCCACGTCTACAGTTCCTGCTCCCACGCCTGGGGTGGGTTTCAGGCTCGAGAACTGTCTTAGGTCCTACCTGGGTAATTCTCGTGATCAGCCAGGATAAAAACCACTGCTGTCAAGTAATTAATCTTCTATATACTTACACACTTTGAGCGATAAAAGATCTCCTTTGGCTCCAAAACTCTGAGGTTATTAAAACGAGTCCCAATATATGGTTTCCTTTCTTGAAAGAGTTCCGATGTGCTTACATGTATTTATATGTATCCCATCAGGTTGTTTTTAATTAAAAAAAATTTTTTTACAGAGGTACAGCCCTATCAAATAAGAATAATATTCATTTAATCAAAGGAAAGATAAAGATGAAAGCATATGCTCAACTTTGCTATTCAATAAGGTCGTGTAAATCCTCAAGAACTCCTACTTTAGAAGACAGAGACCAGAAAAAAACCTATTAAAAACCTGTCAGACTTTACTTCTTATGTTTATCCCTCACGTGACGTTTGATTTTCATGGGGGTTGACGCGTACGGATGAACTGTGCGTTCGGGTGTGAGGCTGGCCGGTGGCGTCGCGCCCACGGAGGACAGATACGACGTTTGAGCAGCCCTTCCTGTTCCTGGGGCCTGGTACACAGCACACGCTCAGCACACAGGTTTTTAGCAAGAGGAGGAAGATGCCGAGGGAGTAGTGAACAAACACGACCAAGAAGAAGTACAATGCAGACACCTAAAGCAGCTTTCACGTATTTATCTAAACCAGCAGTGGGTTACCTTTTTCTGCAAAAGGGCCTGATAGAGTTTTCGCCTTTGTGGGCCACATGCGACCACCCAACTCTGCAGTAATGGTGCGAAAGCCGCCACAGACGATATGTGAACAGATGCTGGTGGCGGTATCTTGAAAAATCTTTGTTCACATAAACAGGCCCCTGGCTGGCCAGGGCCTGAGAGCTGCAGTTTGCTGACCCCCCGAGCTACACCATTCTCTAAGCTGCTGGGACAGTAATTGATCCTTACGACATCACAATGTGGTAAAAACAGCGAGGAAGCACTACCCCCCTTTTTGTAATTCAGTATTTCCACTTTCCCCGCAGGTGACCTCCTGAGAAGATACCCGCTATGGACTTCCCATTAGTGTGACCTTCACCCACACACCCACACTCTTGATCAATGCAGCCCACGCTCGTGGACGGGACTACACTAAGTTCTGCGGGAGAAGCTCGGTCAGTGTCTGTGAATCTTTATTTAGGAAGGTGACAATCTTTAATCAGCAGCACCCAAAAGAGGGAGAGAGCAAGTGTAGGAACACGAGGCAGAGCTGTGCTCTGGGTCCTGGGGCAGCAACATGGTGGATGTGTTCTGTTCCTCACCACATTAACACCTGGGGTGGGTTCTACCTTGGGTGACTTGGTCTTGACTTGGCCTTGGACAATAGGCCAAGTCACCCAAGTCTGGATAAAACAAATGTTCAGACCATACTCATTGTGCAGAGAAATATTTTCTATAATGAGATTACAGAAAAACTCCAATATCACCTACAGAAGGTGGGAAAGAGGTGAAAAGGAAGATGGATTATTACACATCAAACTTCTCCTCTATAAAATACACGTGTGTGTGCATGCACACACACTTAAAACGCCTTATTTCTGAAGTCTGAGAGTAGGCTGAATGATACACAACCTTCCTTCTCTAGAATGACGTAAATAAAGACCTTTAAGAACTCAAGTAATGACCTTTTCTCTGTTTTCATACCTCCTTGCCACTGATTTGGAGGAAAGGTTTGATGTTATTCAAATAATTGGAACATAAATCTCAAAAGATGAGCAACTAATGTTCCCATCTAAACTCACTAGAGAGAAAAAAAAAACTAACCACAAAAAACCCTGCTAAACAGGTGGAAAGATGCTCAGCAAGATTCCTCTTTAAATGTCCAGCCCATTTTTCTAAGACAGTTCCTCATTCTTGGCCAAGAATTCATGCACTTAGAACTGCTCAAAAAATTTAATTTTGTTTTCATGCACTTAGAATTTTTCAAAAGATTTAATCTTGTTTTTAAACCTCAGTTTGAAAATGAGAAAAAACCAACAGAATAAAGATTTACATTATCAAAGGAGTAACTTGTATAGATTTTTTCATTCCAAATGTTTATAAGCACAGAACCAACAAGAGATCAGATCTTGGGGGGGGTGGGATGGGGAGGGGGGGAGGGAGGGAGATGCAGGAGGGAGGATATATGGGAACGTGTGTATATGTGTAGCTGATTCACTTTGTTATAAAGCAGAAACTAACACACCATTGTGAAGCAATTATACTTCAATAAAGATGTTTAAAAAAAAAAAAAAAAAGAAATCAGATCTTGAACTAATTTATGATGATTTTTCCAGGAAGCATTATGGCAGCCGCACCATACTGTTCACCAGCCAGCTGCTGTGTCCACTGTTACTCCTCAAATGGAAAGAAAAGGAGAAGAAAGACACAGGGAACTAATCTGCTCAAAACACAGGTCACAATCAGCAGTTCATTTCCCAGTCAGTAGAATGAAAGCAACTGAGAACAAATTTTATAAACCCCCAACTCGCCTGTTCTATGGGGGTTTTATCATCAATACCACAAACCAAGGCACAATTCCAGAAAACTTATGGACTCTCTAGTCTAAAGGGAGTAGTCAGATGTATGAGCTTTGACAAGTGAGTTTCATTTGTGGGGAGACATTCTAGAAATAATTTTTCACCCACCTAATTCACAGAAAGAAAGCATTAACAAAGCACTTGGAATTCATCAGGAAGAAGTTACAAAAATTATAAGCAGGTGAGTCAGAAGCTACGTGATGAAACCGACTAACTTAAATACATTAGGGTAATTTTCATAAACAAAAAGGCTGTTCCTTTTCAAAAAGTTACCACAACAGTAATACTCATTCTATATTATTATTCCTGTACAAGAACCTGACAGCCAAATAATATAGTTTTAATTTTTTTTCCCACTGAGAGATTTAGGTGGAATTTTACACGTTATTATAACATTGCTTCTAAAATGGTGAAAATCATTTCCTTTGACTTCCATAATATGGTTTTCTCAATGAGTGGAATAAAAAATTTCAAAATGTGAACCTTTAGATTCACTAAGAACATTATATGAACCACTCTTACGACAGTTTGGATAAAGTTTTCTTTTTAATTAAGTTTTTTTAGGGGATAAAGTTTTCATTTTAAGGGCTCTGATTTTTCCACTACAATAGAGTAACAAAGCGTAATGCTCATAAGAGTGAGAGGTCACAGGAGTTCAGCCACATAATGTCACCTCAGTGACCGGGACAACTAAGTCATCAACAACCTGCAGTGCTTCTCCAGAGTCTGAAGGAAGGGACCCAAATTCTTAAGGCCCTCCAAAACCCAGCTCCAAACTCCCATTCTAGTTTCACACCTCCTTTACAGGAATTTTTACACACACGTTGGGGATCTTTATTTTCTCTGCCCCTCAATTTAAAATAACTTTTATTCCATTCTCTACTGACATCTCTCTTATAAATAAAGACCTAGTAACAACTGATAGAACTTCTCTGAGATGCGTTCCCTAACTATCCCAAAAGAATTACAACCCCGTTTTACTATCTATCACATTGTAATAAGTAGCCCTGCCCCCAGCACCCTGTGGCCCTACTGTGAGCTTCTATTTCAGGCCAAGGGCCTGGTATCCACACCCCCGTCACCTCTACTGAACACTTGGTCACTCTGTCACACTGTGATTATAAGTGCTCTAAGCCCCTTGATGGCAGGAATTATGTGTGACCCATTTTAAAAATTTCTTCCCGTGTTTAGTATATTTTTTGTATTCTCCTAATGCCTATTACTACTAAATGGTACTGAATTAAAAGCTGGTAATGAGAGACAGAAAGACCATAGGTATATAAAAATCCAGCTATTATCTCCAAATCTTAATTTAACAAGCTTCAAATCCTCACAAAACTTTAAATACACACAACAGTGCTCCCCCCCCAAAAAAAACAAATGAAAAGACTCGAAAAAAAAAAAGAGAGCTAATATAAATTTACATAAATTAACCCTTCTTTCTTCCGGCCTCTAGGAGAGGGCCCTTTAAACAATAAAATGGCTACAAATCAGGAAATGAAATGGAAAAAGAGAGACTGCTTCCCTGACATTAGGCAATCACCAAACACCAGTATCACCACAGAATCTTAATCATTTATTCTTACTCAACAATTTTCAATCGCTCACCACTGCCTATGTAATAGACTAAATTCCTTAGCAGTCAAATGCCGTATGTGATGCAATCTGCCTTTCCAGCCATATTTTCCACCACCTATAGCAGTACTTCTCAAATGTGAATAATACACGTATCCTTTTTAAAAGAGAAAAAAAAAGTTCCTCAACCCCTAAAAACACATCCAATCCTAGTCTGAGAAATACGACTCTACTCAAACAGCTACATAATGTTTGATCACACAGCACCCTAAGAACTCACCTGGCCTTTATCTAGCTCAAACCTAACACCTAGGCACAAACACTAGCACTGAAGCCTCCTGGCAGCAATTGGCACCAGAATATACTTGTGATTTTAAAAGTCTAATCACTGAATTGAAAACGCAAAGAAATTCCAACCCCTATATACTTGGTCCACAGACCCCAAGGGTTTGAGACAACTCATTTACAGGGAGACGTCCAAGGTCCTCACTAGGGCACCACAGGGCCTTCAGGATCTGGTCCCTACCTCCCCTCCACCCACTTGCCTTGGATGTCCAGCCCCGATTTGAGCTCTGCACTCACACACATCAAGTTTATAGGCTCATTCTGGGCTCTGAATGCTCAGCTAGTTCTTACTATCCTTTAGGACTCACTCAAGTGTCACCCTTGAGGAACTTTCTCTGCTCTTCCTATTCCAAGGTAAGTTCTATTCCTTTGTGTTTACTTTTATCACTGTACGTACTAGAGTGGCAATCTTCTTCACTAAATTTTGAATTTCCTGGGAACTGGGCCACGTCCCACTCACCTTTACATTCCCAAGGCGTCCTTGCAGTGCCTGGCCAATAAGAAATACATGTTCACTGAATGAATGACCCCAAATTCCTAAACTCCAGCCAAATAAAACTACATGCTGCTTTGATCTTTAAGTTACATTTACTGTACTCTTGCAGTGTACTGACTCTTTGGCCCTCAAAACAACCTACGAAATTGGTTCTACTCTGACCCCATTTCACAGATGAAGTTTAGAGGTCCGGTAACTTGCTGCCCAAGTTCACAGGTTATTTATGATCACATCCTTCCTCCAAGCAGATTTGAACACCTAGGTCATCTTGGTAGAACCTAGGATACCAAGCAGCTCTTTATACATACTGGACATTAAATAAATATTTGTTGAATGAATAATTAAGTTGACTCTATATACCCCCTCAATTTGGAAAAGATTATGGAATTTAGAGGCTCACTGATATATATATAGAGACAAACAGGTAAGTTCTAGGGCAGAGATGAATTCACATGGGGAGCCATGAGGTAATTTTCTACTGCATCTATTCACTTTTATACTTTAAAACATTATCTACACTGACCATCTTTCCATTACAGAAACTACAGGTACCTAACAGTCTGTATTTGATAACTAAGCATGTTATCCCTTCACTGTAGCTTTGTGTCATATTGACAGGTGTGGTAACGTCTACAACTTTCTTGCAAGATTTGAGTGTTGCAGCAGACAAATCCCAATGTTGTTTCCTGCACTGCAATGTCTGGGCCTCAATATGTCACAGCACCTCTGGAGACTAAGTAAGCTGTTCCAGGCGCCTCGTTTCCACTTAAATTCACAACAGCTACTCTGTGGGGGAAAAATAAGGAAGAAAAAAGGTCCCATCAAACAGTCTTTGCAAAAATATTCTGCGGCTACAATCTCTCAAAGCATGGTGCCCAGTGCCATCCTCTTCCATAAAGCCTTTGACTCCCTTAGCTGCCAAGTACCCCTTTGCCCTGGAAATCTAAAGAGCATTTTAAAACCTCACTTATGACCTGTATCATCACACAGAGAGTGTCACCTCTTTTGAGGACAGGCTTTCTGCTTGCATTGCCTTTTACTCCCTCACAGTGCCTGCAGAGAGAAGCACAATGAATAATTTGCTGAATGAATGAATGTACAGCTGAGAAAGTCAACTCTCTGCAGCATGACTTCCACACAGTAGCAACTGATTAACTACCCTGCATAGAATTTCCTGGAAGGATGTTAGAAGTGAGTTAAATTGATCAATAATGACTGAAAAAAATTTTCAAGGGAGAACAGTGTTTTGCTCTTTTAAGTCAGATTATATACAACAGACTTTTGGAAAAGTGTCAGCCTACAGAGCTGAGAGCATGCCTGATTACCCTGTGTCAAAATTACATGTGGGCACCGTGTATTATGGTGCACATTCAGAGAGTTCAAGTGAGTTCTCACTGCTTGGTAAATATACGCAAGAAAAGAGAAAAGATCTAATAGAAGAAAGAAAAGAAAAAAGAAAAATGGGCTGATTTAACTATGGAAGACACTTCACAAAGCTGATAACTGAAAAATGTTTTATGTCCCAAGAATGCACTTATCCTTGTTGTGTTCCCTGGAAACATTTACCTTTAACACGAGCATCACATGGTTCAGAATCTGGCTACTCAACACCTTTTAATTCAAGAGAGACAGTGTCCAACTATGGCTGAGGTTCAGGCTCTGAAGATACAGACAGTAAAAGACACACGGTACACAGATGACAAAGACAAAGCCAGGACCCACGCCTCCTGCTCCAAATCCGTGCTCTTGAAACCACAATGACACAATGAAGCACAGGAAGCTTGAAGAAGAACCTAACGGAAAAACTGTTCAGTCAAGTAGGGGAAAAAATGACCCCCAGATGGCTGTGAGCAGAAGGTCCCTTTTTGCTCAGGAGGCATGAGGTCAAGGTCCTATACCCCAGATCACGTGGGGAGTGTACGCCAAGTCCCTCTGTGACTTCCTAACGCGCAAGGGACTTACAGATGGCTCAGCCCCGTCAGACAGTGACAGCTGTCACGGGCACCGTCCCCGCTGCCTCTGGGAGTCTTTATCACTCCAACCCATTCTAGTATTAAAATTCAACTTAGTCAAATAAAGAGATCACATTCCTAAGCTCCTTCCTGGAATGTAACTGATCTACTAAGTTGAAAGCAGAAGCCCTAGAACAAGTTTTAATTTAACTCTCTTCCGTATCAGTCAAAAAGATCACTCTAAAATATTTCTCAGTAGCTTTTCTTAGAAACCTCCTGACAAATGAAATTACAATATGAGGTCAATAACATAGTTTACTCGCACCAAATCCAACAGTACTAATTAGAATACAATCACCATTTTCCCAATATGCGTATATGAAGTTATGCCGGCTGAAACCAACGGAGTGGGAAACAGTTTAAAGGAAGAAATCAAGGTCCAATTCTAAAGTCTAATCAGACAGGAACACTTATTGAGCATTATACAGCAGACACAATCTTAATCAACATTCCCTCCCCGCCAACCAAAAAAACCCCAAACCAAACAAAGCCTGATTATCTTAGTTCTGTATGAGCCTTGTCGCTCCCCTACTTTCTCCCGATGTGCAGGTCTAATTAATTAATTAAGCCCCAGAAGGTATCAGAGACTGAGTCATAAACTCAGAAGCAGGATCCAGTTCCACTACTGATTCACCGGCTAATCCTAGGAAAGTCACACTTCCCCACTATTCTCATGACATGAGGCGAGTAAAAAATCCCACTGCAAAATAACATCAGCGCGAACGAAAAGCCTTCAAACGTGCAACTAGTATGTGTGTTCTTTCTCGGACCATCAAACAACCATCAAGAGACAAGAACCGGAAGGCTGGGGCGGTGAGGAAAGGGGTGTGGGAAGAGCAAAGCACTAACCTGCAATCTTCTCACACGGACACGGCACGGGGCGTCTCCCCAAAGACAAAACAAGGATCCAGTCATCACCCTTACTGTTGCCACAGTGTTGCCTTCCCACGCCGCCCACACGGGCAGCTTTTGTTCCTGCACAGAGTGCAGAGAGCCGGGGAAAAGTCCCAAAGAGAGAAAAAGAGAGAGGGAGAAGCATTCTGGAGGCACCTGTGGCCCATCTTCCCTCTGTCATATCCCACAAGCAGGGCCTGGTGAACTTAAGGACACTTGCCAGATACAGCGATCGGGCCCCTGTTGTCCCAAATAAGTAGAACGTTTGTTTGAAATACGAAGATCTGGATGCAGGTGTGACACAAGGCAAACACAGGCCACATTCCAGCATCTCTAGGGACAGAGCAGGGCAGGGGAGCAGATAGGTCATAAGGGAAGACTTGGCAGGCAAGCTGACTTCCAATCAAAATCTCTAATTAGATACTGTGAACTTTAAAAAGCTAAAGAAAAAGTCCCTGAGTAATGAATGTAGAGTTCACTTATATTTACTACCAGATTTGGAGTCTCGGATGAAGAAGATCTGCCATGTAAAAAAATCCTGAACTCCCAGACCCTGCATTGCCCGGAAATCTCTATTCCAGGTAAATTCAGTTATGACTAAAAATGTCTGGGCAGAGTCAAAGCTCCCTGGTTTAGCTTACAAGTAGCAAAACTGGTTGAAATGACAGATTTAGAAAACCACTCGAGATGGAATTTCCAGGAAGGACCCAGGAGCAGGAGGGTTAATGTGACAAAGTGTCAAAAAGAAAAAGCTCTAGAGAGGAGCTCATTGTTTCGTGACATGGCACGGTGGAGGATGGGGAAAACCTGACCCCTCCCCCCCCAAAAAAAAGACTGAAAAACAAGTTCAAGTGACAGCACTTTTCAAGTGGCTGACCAGACACGGTGCCTCAAATCCGTTTCACAAGACGCAAGTTCCACTACTAAACCGAGGCTTTCTTCAGCTGCCACGTGTCCCCCTTGTCCAACCAGAAACATCGTGACTTGGCCCTCACCCGCAGGTGTGTGCAGCGATAAATGCGTGCTTTTGTTACCTGCAGGTTCTGAAGGTCCACCGGATTCAGGACGGACCTCTTGCCCAGACACTAGGGTAACACGTGAAACGCTTAGCAGCCAAAGCCCAACAACCCTCCCTTTAAAAGAGAAACCTCCCTCATAATCAGACCCAGAACAGGTTCTTCAAAGTCAGCTTTCCAATTGCCAAGTAAAGAGTTTATTCTGTATCAGCTAATGGAAAGCATTCTCCACACATTTCCAATCAAGAAAAATTTCTTGTCACTTCCAATACTGATCAAACCACAACTCTAAAGACTATTCATTCCCCATAAAGGAATGTGACTATCTTTCTGGCACCAAAAATTTTATTTTTTACTTTAATAAATATGTATTTTCCAACTGCATGGAAGGACACCCCTGGAATAGAAAGAACGTCAGCTAAGAAGCCTCCTCGGCTGCCTTGAGTTTCTCTAGGGTCTAAGGACAGGACACACGGAGAGTCTAGCCTGCATCTGTCTGGACTCTGAAAGTGTCTTACCTTTGTTTGTTTGTTTATTTATTTATTTTGGCTGCTCTGGGTCTTGCGGCATGCAGACTTTTTAGTTGCGGCATGCGAACTTCTTAGTTGCAGCATGCGGACTTCTTAGTTGTGGCATGCAGACTTTTTAGTTGTGACATGCGGACTCTTACTTGTGGCACGCACGCGGGATCTAGTTCCCTGCCGAGGGATCAAACCCGGGCCCCCTGCATTGGGAGCTCAGAGTCTTACCTACGGGGCCACCAGGGAAGTCCCTTACCTTTGTTTTAAAAGTAACAATGCTTCCTGGCTTCCTTTTCTAGTTAGGCCAGGGAGGATACACTTTTGTTTTAAATCTCCTGCCTATATTTAATTGCAATTGCAAGTAAGACGTTTGACTCACCTCTGCCTCCTCCCTCCCATTCACACTGGAAATGTAAAGTTGAGAAACAAACCAAACCTGTCCCTGCTTAATGCAACCAAACTGGCAACACCTTATTTTACTGGAGCACTTGATGGATGCTTCCACCAGAATGGAATCCCTATAAATGCGAGCAATACGCTCAGTCCAAACAAATTAAAAATTACTCTCACGATGAATTCCAAATATTATGCTTAGACAAAACAACAAACTGTTATTAAACTCATAAACCTGCATCCCACAGCACACACAAAAAGTCTTAAGTTCAAGTTACCAGCATGGTTCCACCCCTCTGACAGAATGAACTCCGGGAGCCTCAATAATCCCTCGGCAGGAACCCCATACACTTTTGCTAAGACAGGAGACAAAAGGGAAAGATACCAGGGCTCCAGCCGGACCCAGGCCCCCGCGCTCAAGCCTCTCGGTGCTCCAGGCAGGCTCTGCATTCTACTTTAATCCTCTTTCTTTTGTAACACGAGCCTCTCCATGACAGAAAACATTTGGTTCCAAAGGACAATCCTGCAGAATGCCTTGGAGTTCCTCCTTAGAGCTGACAGATTCATAATTAAAAGTAAAAGCACAAAGTGCTCCCTCACTGAGGGTTTTCTCTCTCTGGGGAAGGGGATGCTCTGATTTTGTCCTAACCCTTCTCTGCAGGCCAAGGCACCACCCTGAAGGTGAAACATGTGAGGGAAGTGAACCATGAAGAGATGAACAGCTTGTTGAAATGGGCTCTGTCCCGCCAGAGATACGATCCTGCCACAAGGACAAGGTGCAGTTCCCTCTGCCCGCGAGAACGCTCATCACACCTGACCCGGAGTGCCTCCTTCTGCGGGTCTGATGAAGACATCGGGAAGCACCGGCTTCCAGCACGGCACGGTGGGACAACTCCCGAGTCTTCAGCTTGTTTTAGGCCACGGGTGCAAAAGCCAGTATAAAGAAACTCAGACTCCACACCTATTCCTTGTCTGACACTGCTCACTCCAGGTGGAGCTTTAGTGCGTGTCTGACGGCAAGCTCTTTTCTGCTACTATTTAAAAAACGAAATGTATGAATGGTAGCTGCACCCCAATCCACCTTCTAGTAAGGATTAGAAGTCACCTCTGGGAAAAACGTGTTAGATATTTTGTATCCCTGGGGTTTCATTACACCTTGCTCTGCTTTCAACTGCACCTGTTTTCCCTTTTCCCATATTGTCTAGTTAAGTATAACCATGCCCTATACCATCAAGAGATATCCCTTCCTGTGAGTGCTCCCCTGGATGCCAGGGCTCCCTCAGAGCTGGCTGGCTCAATGTTCACTTGATTCCATACAGAGGTTTTTTGGTTTATAATTTCCTCTCCTTTGCAGGTAAACATCACTCATCCAACAATCAACATAAACTGTTTCCTTGTAGAAAAAGTGCTCTACTTACCACGGGAATTTATATTAGTGAATCCGTAATGCTGCTCTATTAATAAGAATGCTGACACTTTTAAATATTTCCCCCTGTCAGGAACACCTTCTGTCCATTACAAGGTGTAGATTCTTACCTCCTCAGGTGATCTCATTTGGATGACCAAGCAGCAAACATCTTCCCACCTGGAGGACTAAGTACTTTCTCATGGGTACTGAGCAGGCAGCACTGACCCGTTAAGTGTGAACACAGAGACGGCACCTCAGCACAGTGCCTGGCATAAAACCGGCATTCAAAGAAGTTAATTCTCTCTCCCTAACTTCTTTTTCCTCTGTTTATTTTAGATCTTCAGGCTTCATATCACTATCCAAATCTCAAAGCTCTTGTAAACTCTTAGATTTACAATCCAAGCAAAAAATTATACCCTGGTCCACGATGTGCAGCCTATCTAGAGTTACTCACTTGGTTGTGGAAATACTGAAACTGGTGCAGAACAGATAACGCCAACTTATAAATTATTTGTGTCTCCAAAGTTCATTTGTAAGGTTTCTTTTCCTTAGAAACATGATGTTATATTTAGGATCTCAGGCCACAAATGCCTATTTAACACACAATACATCTGAACTACAACACCAGTGTTTCTGCCGGGATGGAGCACAGCATCATGGACATAGCAGGCACTTGGATATTTGTTGGGTAAAGTTATGAATTCCTGCAACTGGGGGCAAGGTGCACAGCTGGCTTTGGATGAAATCTTTATATAGTCTAAGTCTGTGTTTATCTTCCTCCCACCTTCCTTGATGTCTACCCATGCCAAACAATTTCCTAATGCTCTCTTCCCCAAGTGACCAGTGCCCTCCTATCTTACAAACTGTAAACTTCAGCATCTCACCAGAGTGCCATATTTTAATGTTTCAAAGGGAACCGCTTCCTCTCCCTGCCAAAATTACCTCAAGCAGCTGATCTCAGCCATAAATCAGGAGGGAAGAAATCTGATTTATTTCTCAATGAAATGTGAATGTCAGATAAACTTTAATTTGTGTAGATATTCCTGACTCTTAAAAAGATGCCCGACCACCCAAACAAATCTAATTTTGTGTGGAGTACAGAAAAATGAATGAAATAGGTCTATACAGTAGAGAGATCAGGGCCGCCAGGGGGGATTGCTTCTAAGATATTTCTGCTTTTCAAAGCAACTTCCTTCTCCCCTGCTGCTTTGAAGTCTAATAACTTTTTTTTTAAACAAGTTTCATAACTTCTTCAAGTTTCCATGGTAACAGCAAGTATATGATTATGTTGGTAATAGAGTGTGTACAAGGACAGGATAAGATGAGTCTAGCTTGGACAGTGCTTTTCCCAAACTAGAACCTAAGCCAAGGTGTTCAAGATTCAACCTGACACGTCCTAAAAACAATCACCTCCAAAGAGCAGCAGAAGCTACAGAGAAGATTCTCATGTTGACCCTGGGCTGGAATCCTGGTTTCACTCCTCCTGGCTTGGCCAAAAGGGTATATTAGATATCTTTAAAAAGTGGGGGGAGAAGGGAATGCCACATGTCTCCAAGAAACCCTATGTTCGTGGAGGAGAATGAACTGGAATTAAGAATCAACAAATGTGTCCTAAATTAGAACAAGAAAGTGGGTTGCTTTCAAAAAAAGAAGTAAAAAAAAATCTATACAGGATTCTGCATGTATATCTATTCACTCTAGTTGCCCTGGGCCATCAGTTACTTTCAGTGTGAAAACAGAAAACATCAACTTGGCCAGGGAAAGCAAAATATCTACCGACTTAATTTCAACACACGCTTGAAGCTGATGCCCGATATCAGCTTCAAAAGGCAGCAGCCTCATTAAGAAATGACACGAGCCCCATCTGGGGGCTGGCAAAGGCTTAAAAAATCAAGTCAGTGCTGGGGGTCTGGAAAGGAGAATGAAACTGAATTTACCTACATCAATTAACAGTGCTATTAAGGCTACTTAGGACATGCCTCCGACAATATTTCTCTTTAATACAAACAAGCTGAAGGCCTTCAGAGTAAAACCAGCCATTATCCCTACCCGTCATCTGGACTTTCATTACTCCCACCCTGAAGAGTGACACATCAAACAAACAAAGCACCCTGCCCACACGCAGGGCCTTTCCTCCAAGATCTCCGTGTACCCTGACAAGTGCTCATTAGTCTTGACGACACCCCAGCAAAGAAGAGAGTTGACCACTGTGGCCTTTTTATTCTCCTAGGCGGAAAGAGGGGGAAAACTGAGCCAGTGAATCAAGGGACCAATCCAAGGTCACAGGTAAGTCAGAAAAATGAACTCAGGACTTAGATGCGCTTGATCAGCTCCTCCACAATTTCTCCATCAGCCCCTAATGGCAAATAGGACAAATTTCCCTAGCTTGATTTAAGAACAGAAGCACCCGGAGGGCACACGGCCAACTCTTCTTATAGGCTGCTTGCACACTGAGTCCTATTATGATATTTAATTTCAGAATAACTGTAACAACAATAGTATAAAACGGAATGTTTACTTTTCCTTCTACTAGCTTCTCTGTAGTGAATTCACTCTTTAATCAAGCACCAAACTCTGGACTAAGCAGCCTGAAGACGTTTGCATAGGATGGAGGTGGTCAGTAGGAAAACTTTAAGGCAATTACAGCAACTTAAGCTTCCTAACAGACTGGCAGACCCCATTTACTATATCCTGCACTCTTAAGACACGCTTTTGCCTTAGACACCACAACCATAGTAAGAAAGGAAAGTAATTATAATACAAAGTTAACATGGGTCTCAAGAATCCAGTCATATGATTTTTAAAAGCAAGCCTAGGTGGGAAAAAATTAAATTCTACAATACTTAGCACCTAACGCAGTGTCTTATTCCATAATTGCTAAAATTCTTGTTGAATAAATAAAAGAGAAAATAGAAGAAAGGTTGAGAAAGGACAGGAAGGTGATGGTAACTTTGTACCTGGTCCTTGATATACAAGAGTATTCCTATGACTGCAACCAACAGTAAAGATCAGTCTGACTTGAGCAACTGCCCGAAATTAATGTGTTTCTATTGTGTTGCCTGAGCTCCAAATTTTAAACTAAGGCAAAGGAAAACAAAATACCAGGATGCTAATAATTTAGTGAAGAGACGGGTTCTACTAAAAGGGAAGAAGGCTGTAGGAAGGGCAGCAATGACTGAAAAATCTGCTTAATTTTTCTTAAAAGGTACTAAAACTTCCAAATACAATTACCCAAATGACCATCTGAATTGGAGGCAACTCTTCACTTGTCAGAGCCCAAGAAAGAAGAACCGTAAGCAAGCTGTATTCCCAGGGTAGCGACACAAGACAGAGCACTAATGACAACCTGTACTCGAGGGCCTTTCTGAAGAAACGCCACCAGCTTCACAGGCCCTGTTCCAATCACCCTTACTACACACCTGGAGGAGGGAAGAGACAGGAAGTGATTCCACTCTGCAAAGGAGGAAACGGGGCCCAGAGTGAGGAGTCAGACTCGAGGCCAGACAGTGGCTGCCGGCCCTGCTCCGGGAGAAAAGAACAGACAGGGGAGGGGGACGGTTCTGTAACATCTGGGAAAGTGCCGTATGTCCAGAAAACGTGAACCAATGAAAAGACAGAAAGTGAGAACCAGCTGGCTGAGGAACAGGACACAGGGACAGGCTGAGGAGGGGGCCTGTTTCTTCTCCCGGAGTCCTGTCCTGCTTCAAGCCCCTCATGACCACGGCTGTGACCTGCCTTCCTAGCCTCGCTTGTTCTCCCTCCTCCTTAGCAAAGGAGTGAAAACAAGTAAAGCTGTAAAAAAAAAAAAAAAAAATCGGTTGTCAAATCACTAAGTTCCTCCCACTCCTCCTCAAAGAGCTGGTTAACACAGGAGTCCCTGGACTTCGTTACCTACCTTTGCTTCATCATTAATGTCCCAAGTGAAAGAAATGGCATTATAAGCAATCTCCTCAATGTTACTGATGGTGTTGAAGCTTTCTTTGTAGTCAGCTGTATGAGGGATGAGAAAGAAAAAGGAAGTCGTGGTTTCTAGTTTCCAACATGAGATTACAGCAGTTCAACCTAAGATTCAGCTTTTAATATTATCATTGCTGGATACTTTAAATTAACATTTTACTGGGTTGAAAGAAGTTCAAAAAAGGAAGAAAAAGAATCACAGAATTTTTGTAATGGAGGCAAGCTTAGACATATTTAAATTTATCCCATTTTGTCAAAATCAGGACACTTAGGTCTAAAAAGTTTAAATAACTGTCCCAAGGCCACAAAACCAGTCCAGAGAATCAAGACTGGAACTCAGTTCTTTTCATTCTTCTGAAAGAGAACATGAATATTACCACAGGCAAAGAAAAGAAGTAACACAAAGATGAAGAGCCATCTTGCGATACAGACAATGGTTTTACACGAAAATTATATACATGGCAAGAACAGGGGTTTTCACAAAGCTACCTGACTAAGTATGGATTTGCACAGGTCTGCTGCTATACTCCACGTGATGAATCTCTGGGTCTATTTACAGACAGAAGAGACTTTCGATGCAGTTCAGCACGTAACTAGGGAAGACTGTGTGTTGCTGCACATCAGCAGTATTTTCTTTAACTTGGTGATTTTTTTTCCTCCACCTTACTATCATCTCCAAATAATCAGAATCTCTTAAAGAAGACATTACCCCTCAAAAAATCTGTAGACTGAAAAGCAGGACACTCTTACATGAGCTGGCTCTACAGCTCCTGGCCCCAGTGTCACATGGAAAGCCACCACATGGGGCACATGTCCTCATGAAGGAAGTAATGTTAAGAGCACCGATTCCAGGAGGCCAAGGACAATGTTTGGAAGAGATCAGTAGCTGGCATAAAAATTCAAATGCGTTCGGCAGGAAGCTGATGACTGCCAAAAATAACTGGATTTAGAAAACTGGATGCTTGCACCTCTGGGAATGAAAGCAGGCTCCGGAGCTACTTACCTATGTCAATGCATCTTTGTTTAGCCGTGTGCTGCCGCGAATGCCAGTATTTCCAGTGCCTTAACTGATCTTCCCTGCTTTTGTCCTCGGCAAAAACCACCATGATCACGCTCTGTGAGAGAGAATGCATCACACCGTAAAGACACGAAGGCATGAGTATCTTTTGGAAAACGTAGCTCTCGATTTTGCGGTGAATTAAAACTGCAATTTTAGATCTTAATTTAGATCTGCCTCAGACCCGGAAACAGTAAGCTCTGGCCAGCTCTCCCAGAGACGAGGACGGAGAGCAGGGCTTACTCGGACTTTGCTGATGGGGTGGTGGATGCCTTCGCTGCTGCCCACTTCCTTCAAGGTGACGGGATAGAACTGGCCTTTGTTCAGGTACGTCATGGTGCTATCTCCCGGCTTCTGTCGGAGCGATTTTGAGGCTTCTAGGGTATATTCAAAGTTGTTCCTAGAAAACAAAAAAACTCACAGATCTCTAATTCACTCTCTTGGAAGCTTCTTAAATGCTTGAGCTCAAACTTGACATGCTTTAGTGTGGAGGTACGCAGAGAGCAGATGACTAGAAACATCCAACTGACCATGTCATGCTATAAATAGATAGCATTTGCTGCTTTTTCCAAAGTAAATATAATCTTAAGCAACCCAGAAATTCTCAAATCTCTCAGATGTGGGACTACTAAATGCCTACTAGAAAATCTGTGAAGTGACGTTAACAAATTAGAAGTTTGGAGGCAAAGGATATTAATGATATGAATGAGTGAAAAGCACTCCGGAAGGAACTCTCACAAGACATGCTACCAACCTGGTATTTACCCAGCAAAGGTTGCAAACAGGAGGCTGGGAGGCCTCTGACTAAATGTGATTTGGCCTGCACAGCACTTTTTTGTTGTTTTTGCTTATAATTTAAATGTACTCAGATGGCACTCCACGGTTGTCTACATTTTCTTTTATCTTATAGCGCCACGTATATATTCCCCTGAAGTTGTTTAATAACCTTGTTGGGCCAGGGGTTGGCAAATTACTCCTAGTTTTATAAATAAAGTTTTATTGGAATGTAGCCACACCCTTTGTTTACACATTACGGCTGCTTTTGTGCTTCAGCGACAGAGCTGGGCAAAGCTGGTCAGTTGCGACAGAGGCTGTATGGCCCACACAGCCTAAAATATTTACTATCTGATCCTTTACAGAAAAAGTTTGCTGACCCCTATCCTAGATCCTGAAGGCATTTGAGTTTGTGACTCCTGTACCTTGAGGCAGGTCTATAAGGCAGTCTCAATTCCCATAAAATCCTAGACTTTTAAATAAAACTTTTATTTTAAAATACAGCACACATAAAAATGCATAAAACGAAATTACAAAATGAAATCCTAGACTCCTAAAAAAACTAAAGATGTTTATATATAACTTGGAAAATATTGGTATTTCCAGAGTGAGATGCAATTTTGTGACGTATAAAAGAGGTTGTCAGCCCAGTAAACAGTTGACTTCATTTATTTTATCACTAGTTAGACTAATAAAAATATAAAAGCCTTTATCCACCTGCTGTTATTCCTAAATTCTCACAGAATTATACATTTTTGGAAACAGAAGGGACCTCAGATCTAATTTAATCCCTTCATCTCTTCTCTGAGATTCCATTCTACTACCACTGCTACTGCCATCATATAAAGAAACCGAAGGAAAGAAAAAGCACCAACACCAAGAATTAGGGAAACATGAAACACAGTTCAGAGTGCAAAATTGAATGCACTAAAGCAAATGTCCTCCAGCAAAGATGTCACCACACTAACTGCAAGAAAGTAAAGTTGAAAGCTGCGAAAGCCACCTCTGATTTTCCAAGATCAAATTAACAAAAAGGAAGTAAGTCGTACAAGCTGAAAGTTAAAAATCAAATTAAAAGACAACTATTACCCAGAAACACTGTCAAAAACATAGTCCTCTGAATTCATGCCAGGCATCCGCAGACTGAGATCCGAGGGGAAGAAAACCTGAAATATCAACGTGATAAGCCACAACGATGTAACTGGTTATCAGGCTCACTAAAGACCGACGTCTGGTACAGCATCAGAGTATGTGGCTTACAGCAACCCACCACTCTTTCAAAATTTGTCTGAAAGAAAAATTTTAACTCTACAAAAAATTTTAAAAGAAAGTTAAAAAGAAAAAAATATCCATTTATACACCCCTTGATTAAATTAAGACAATTTACATAAGTGCTCCCACAAAGCCCTTCCTTCTTCTCTTTTCCCATCTTTCCCACACATCCCAATTCTGTCCAAACTCTGGAATCTGCAACCAAAATCTCATGACTTTTAGGAGTCAGCTCTATCGCTGCACCAAGTTAAGATACAGTATCAAGTCGGCACCGTGGCTGGATGGATGGGTGCACTTTCCCAGGAAAGGTTACTATTCTACTCACTCCGTAAGTGGAGACGGATGCTCCTTTCCCCCATAAGTCACTAAATACAGTTCCAAACGTCCTCAGCCCCTAACTTTTACCCGAGTGACGTGTTCATCACCACGGAGCCCTCAGAAGTACTTGGAATTAATTGGCAAATGTCACACAATGCACTTGTCATCAAGCTCTACCCGCCTCCCCGACAATGTACCAAGCAAGAAACACTAAGCAAATATATGATAAATCATTTTATATTAAGAGCAGTTGCGGGGAGCTTGTTTTGGTCTAGGACAAAAGCCGAAAACAGACTGTGTGTCTATGTCTGCTGTCCACGGAAGATTACGTACGCGGCTCTCCTTCTCATTCTCCAGCAAATCACTTTGCTGAAATCATAATTGTTAACTCAGCTGCTTGTAAGATTAGACATGTGCCCTTGATAATAATTTCTGGTTTTATAGGTTTAGTTTACAAATTATACCCATGGACCTTTTCTCTTTAAGAAAAAAAGAAAAACAACTCTTCTGTTCCCAATCCGCTGACTTCAGGCTGAGTTTCAAGCTTACATAACAAGGAAGAGGTGGAACCCAATACTTATACAAACACACAGCGTCTTAGGAAGATGCTTTCATTTCCTGTACCTCCTGAACGCCTTCCTTGAAGGTCTCTGAGAAGGTAGAGTCTGGAGTACGCCTTTGAGCATTTGGGGGTTGAGCACCAGAGCTGAACTGGTCAGCATTCAGGTTCCGGTCGAAAACCACCACACGCTCTGTGGGCTCAGGATGATACACTGCTGGGGGGATCCCCACAGCAAAGCCGTGGTGCTGGGTCTCCGTCTTGATGGAGTGGGTAGGCATGGCTGCTATGGAGACAGTGACCGTGGTGTCAGGAGCTGTCAGATGGCCCCTCTTGTCGATGCCCAGCTGGTTGCCATGGGGAAGGACAATGTTAAATGGCACATTTTTCAGCACTTGCACTCTGTTTTCTCCAGCAGAAATGAGGGGCTGCTCAGTCATGTTTGATATGCTATTTCTTTAAGAAAAGAAAAGAAAAGAAAAGAAAATTGTGTTTTCAAACTCAATGCTGATACAGTTCCTTGACAATTTTTATTTTCTTAATGGCACTGGGCTATTGGGTCCTGTGCAATAATAATAATATACTTGGTAGAAACCAAATAAAGAGGAAATGGTACAACAACCCATTACCAGAGAAAGGAAAAAAAATGCTTTATAGTTATAGGTCAAGTAAAATCCAAAAGTATTGAATAAAATTTCATTTGAAATGCTGAGAACTCAGAGCTTCCCTCTACTATATTTTATTTCCAATAATCCTAATAAAATTATCATATTTTACTAGAAGCCTGAAGCTACAAACGTGATTAACTGGAGCAGTATAGGCTGGTGGTTAAAGTACAGACTCTACAGTCAGACAATGTAGATTCAACATCTCTCAGTAACTACATGCTCATCTATAAAATGGGGATAATAATGGTACCTATCCTCACAAGGTGGTGATGAGGATGAAATGAGAATACACTGAAATGCGTATAATGATGCCTGGCACACAAGGGCTCGGGAAGTGTGAGGTACTGGTCCTCTACCACCACTTCTCCCAGCACTTAGACTCACTTGCTTTCCTGTTCACCAAAAAAAAAAAAAAACACAACACCCTATGATTACATTGTACCAGCAGATATATTTGCACAAATTACTTTTGGCTTAATAAATATCCTGGGCAATATAAGATGATTTTTAGTTTAGAGTAAAACTGATACATTTTCAAAGCCCCCTCAAACCATATAGGCTGATACCTTTAAGGGAAAAAAGCTATTCGGCAATTTTGCACATTTCAAGATCAATAAAATATTCAAACCTTAAACCATAAGTTCACTCCCAAGACTGTCTTAAAGAAATTTCTTTAGAGAAAAAGGAAAAAGCTATTTAGAAAGCTGTTCATTAAGGCTTTGTAAGAGCAAAAATCAGATACAGCCTTAATGTTAAGGATAGCTAAGGTCTGCCTTAAAATACTCTAGCAAAAATAAATAAAATTTAAAAATTAATTAATTAGAAAGTTGGAGAAGAGGGAAGAGTAGATCAAAAAGGAGGAAGTAAGTTGATAACAGTTGAAGCTGAGTACCTACTGGCTTATACTATTTCTCTACTTTTGTTATGTTTGAAAGTGCCTATAACAAAAATTAAAAAATAAAAGCCATAGGCCCTTTTCCAAATTATGAAGATTAAAACAGCAATATGGAAAATATTTACGAAACATACTGAGTAGAAGAAAATCCTATCTGTGAATATAATCACAGCCCCATAAAATGCGTCTGCACGCCCAAACGGCAAACAACTAAACTGTGAGCACAGTGGGATTCTGAGTGATCATTCTTTCTTCAAAAATGTTTTATTCTTTTATTACTAATAGAACACAGGGCAATTTAAAAGGTACATTTAACTTTTTTTTTTCATGGCTATAAAGTCAAGCCTTAGTTTGAATTTCTGAAAGTTTTAACCTAAAAGATTTCAAAAATAACCTCAACAGGAGTTTGGAATACAGCTGAACATACTTTATTAAATTTTACTAAGTTAGGCAGTTATTCAAGATCATTGACACTTATTTTTTTTTATGGACCCCCACCATTGCCTTAAGCCACATCCTTCTTAAGAGAACCTAAAAGACAAATAAGCAAACAGTGCACTCACGTGATTACTAAAAACATCCCTTTGGGTGAGGAGAAAGTCATTGTTTTTGTTTTCTAGAAAAGGCAACCACACCTAAAGAAATGGGTGACTTCTCAGCAATAGAATCGTAATTAGTAAGAGACAAATCAGTAATGAAATCTGAATTCAGATATTAAGAGTCCAACTTACCCACCTCTTCCACTAGCGCCTGTTCATTTAAACAAACTTTTGCTTTATTTTCACAGAAACCTGGCATTTTCAAGTGTACTGTTTTATGCTCTATATTAAACATTACCTTTTGCTATGATCTGGCTCTGGGTGCTCAACATCTGGCTTTGCTGTTGATGACCTTCTCTCTCGCGGAACCTTAGATATTAACACACATGACAACAATTTAGTTCTTACTCATGAAGTAGAGATACAGCCCTTACTTTTCAGTAAGCTCAACCATTCACATGTCTACTGACTGCCTACCAAACCCCAGGCTCTGAGGACACACGATGAATAAGACAGTGTCTGCCCTCAAGGAGTTTACAATCTGGTCACCGGGTTGATATGTAAAAACCAACTTTCATTTAGTTGCCAAATAAATTCAGAATATCCAAAATTTACTTTGTCATTGAGTTTGGGTTTTATCTGTTAAAAGAAATACCTCTGGTCTGGTTCTACCCATTTATCTACATAATGTAATAGAGAAGAAGCTACTGAAAACACAACTGCGCTCTTTCAACATTCTCCCTGCTCTTCTCTGCTACCCTTCCTTTCAGATCAAATGCAAAATCAGGGCTTCCCTGGTGGCGCAGTGGTTGAGAATCTGCCTGCTAATGCAGGGGACACGGGTTCGAGCCCTGGTCTGGGAAGATCCCACATGCCGCGGAGCGGCTGGGCCCGTGAGCCACAACTACTGAGCCTGCGCGTCTGGAGCCTGTGCCCCGCAACGGGAGGGGCCGCGATAGTGAAAGGCCCGCGCACCGCGATGAAGAGCGGTCCCCGCACCGCGATGAAGAGTGGCCCCCACTTGCCTCAACTAGAGAAAGCCCTCGCATGAACCGAAGACCCAACACAGCCAAAAAAAAAATAAAATAAAATAAATAAAAATAAAGTAGCTAAAAAAAAAAATGCAAAATCAAAAGGATCAGGCATATTAACAGTTCACTCCAAGATCCAAATGTTGGCTCCAAATGATAAATTTCTTTAGATACGTTGGGATTCACACTGTCTGTTACCCAAAGGACAAATCAAACTCTGTTGGGTCTATTCCTTTTTTGATTCTGCTCCTCTTTGCATAGGAGGTGACAGCAGGCAAACATTATTGGGTGTACTGCAGACATCAACCCAGCTGAGACTTATTCCCAACATGTACTCCAAAACCGCTAAGATGTTTGAAACTGGTTTTCAACGTGAACGTAGAAATTCTATTCCTACATTCTTATTCTACCCTTAAAGACAAAATAAATTATTGTTTCACATATTAACAACATGCTTTTAAAGCTTTACCAAAGTTATTATATAAAAATGACTGATGGTTACACCCAAAGAATTGAAGCAAATAAGTCAGTTTATTTAAAAAGGAAAATAAATAACCCCACAGCTATTCCAAGAAGGCTGACATACAGTACTACTAAGATTGCCACCCTTAATGGACAGACATGAGGATTTATCTCCTCCTAAGATGTAAAATACTTTTAGGATGACCCTTTATTTAAAATACACACACATACAACCACTGCAATTAGTGTTATTACATAGGTCTTTCTGGCACTAAACTTGTTGGTTTTCTCCCATTCTCAAAAGTTTCAAATAAAAATATGTAACTTCAAACTTCATAATTAATACTTAGAAACTTATGGTTTTACACTGAGTCAATAAAACAAGCCATAAGAAGAACAGATAATATAAGTTCTACTTCAAAGGAACCCTTTGTGGCACACGTCCCAGGCAAGGGTTTCTTCTAGCATCCTTGGTTACTGTGCAAGTTTCCATTCATATTTAAGGGGAAAAAACTTACCTCGGACCTCAAACACAAGCTGGACACATGGCCTCATACCAGAAAACAATTAAATCTTTTGTTTAGGTCGCCCCCCCCCCCATTTTGATAATCAAACTATCTTCTTTACTTTTTACCCTCTGCATTTCTTGTATTCAGAGAAGAATACAGTGTCAGAATGTAACAGAGGGCAGGCAACTGGTGAATCTGGGTGAGAGTATCTGGGAGTTAATTATCTTGTTATTCTAAGTTTTCTATAGGTTTGAACGTTTCAAAAACAAAGAGATGGTAAAAATGAGCTGTAATATATAGCCATTCCTGGGCTGTATCTTACAGTTTATATATATACGGGCTATGGGTCAGAGAGAAGAACGCCAAAGTGAACCCAGCAAGCAGAGCCTGTCCCCCATGGGGCAGCAAGGCACACTGAGTGGGGGGCTTGGGCACAACCTGAAACCCTGGCTGCAACACATACTAGTTGTGTGACCTGAGAATCTTATTTTTATCATCTGCAGAACAGGGGTAATAGCACCTATCTTCCACGGTTGTTGGAGGGATCAGAAATCACATGCATTCTGGTAACGTGGCTAGTACAATACAGGTAATCAGTAAGTGGCAGCTCGTATTATTAGGATAATGATGATGGTGCAGATCAGGGGTGTCATCTCCAGACATGAACACCATGTAAAACTCCAGGCAGAGAACAGGCTGTGTTTAATTAAGACTAATCCAAATCTCTAGGAACAGGCAACAAAATATATCCTGACCTTAGAACTAGAAAGTCCAAGGCTAGAAAATACGGGTTTTGTTTTTTTCATGAATCCCACAATCAAATCAAATTAAATCAAATCAAATGCTCTGTAATATCATTTAGGGAAAAGGAAACCACTCGGGCTACATAGGAATAAAGGTTAGAGCACAGGTAAATGAACCAACGTCCACTCTTGACGGCACTAAGAACTACCTTTGGAAAAATGATCAATCTCATTAAGGCACAGGTAACATCTTCTTTTATGGGAGCTTCACCTTTCAGATAGAGCCAGAACAGCTGGCTACTTCACACGTTTTAAAAATGACCCGTTGATTCCATGATTGTAGATTTTCAGCTTTGAACCACAGTAAGTCAAAGTACTCATTAAACTATTTACGGTCACTACAGAAGCAACCTGCATTACATTCTACCAGCAAATTACTGCTTTATACGCTGTTGAATCAAGTGCGCCTCGGACTGTTGCTAGGGTTTTCAAAGAGCAGGCAAACCCACCTTGTAGTAGTCATAGAGCAAGCCCAGCGCAGCTGCACTGTCTTCGTCTCCATTGATGCTCATCATCGCTTTGGTTGCTGCAGTGAGAGGGTTTTCCAGGAAAGATTTCCAGGCTTCATCCTCACTAGTGTAGGAACGACGCTGTGGATAAAGTGCTTCATTCTGAAGAACCAACACTGGCCGTTTGCTTAGGAGAAATTGTTTTAAAAAGAAAAAATATATATTTATCTCTGTCTCACATCTTTTTCTACTGCAAGTCATCATAAGCTAATTTTTAAAAAGGCAAACAACCAATTCCTTGATGTTCCAATAAAATAGTCCATTGTTTCGTCAATGACCCTACTAAAGTTAAATTAAGACAAGATCAGAAGACAACCCACTTAAATGCAGCCCAATGGGTCACCCAGTAGGATATAAGGTATTTAGGCAGCCAGGGAACCTGCAGGTAACCTGCACATGGAACCCAGGACACACTACCCGGCACCAAAAAAAACCCAAAACCAAAAGTCAAAAATCCACTCCAAGAAAATGTCAGGCTATGCAAACACTTTACAAAAACAAACACAAGGACAAAGTAAGGCAAAACAGAACATTCACTCTCTTCAGACATATACATTCAGGACTGTACCCTCTTAAACAGAGTATATATGGTTCAATCACCATGCTGGTACATGATATCTCCCTCTTTCTCCCAGTGATGCCATGCCTTAAAAACTACAAACAAAGGGGAGAGGAGGAGAAGACGGAAAGAAAAAGGGCTACTTGGTTTAATCCTCGGGGGTATATGAGAAAGTTAGAATATTCTACTGATTACCAGCAGATTGAGCATGGAATGTGGCCAAAGGGGACTGTAAATCAGTAAGAAAGCACAATTCTCTGGCATGGGAGTTAACTGTTTATCGCAGAGATAAACACTTAAGAATCTACAACAATAAATGCAGCCACTGAGCAAAAAGAGATTTTTAAGGAAATAGGTGGGGAAATCAGTTTTTAAAAATCTTTACTGGTTTTTCATACTGGGCAAGAACTGTTCTACTTTAACACTGTAGTTCGGTGGGAAAAATCCAGAAAAATCAACGGAGAACTTAGTAGAGTCTTATAGAAGATTTGACTTAAAAGATTAAAGCAAACATTACTGATTCCAAAAACTTGACATGTAAACAGCCTCAGTAACTGTTCAGTTGGTTCTGTTTAGTAAGTCAATAAAGAGAAAAAGTGGAACACTACCTCCAGCAAAATCAAGCAGTTTTTTTTTTGAAGAAAAGCTTTTTAAATATTCAGAACTACTCTGAATTATCACCATCCTAACAAAGCAAATTAAAGGATCAGTTCTCATTGCAACACACAAATGAAATATGTAAATTGCCTAAAGGTGACCTACCTACTCTAAAAGTGAATGTAGAAAGATTGATTATCTTCTCAAGTAATCAACAAGGTTAGGGTTTGGCAGTCACCCAGGCCCTTTAAAAACAGATACAGATTCAGTAAAAGGAGAACATCTTTGAAAAAAAGGGGGGAAAAAATCCTACAACTTAATTTACCCTCAGTCAAAACTGTCGTATTTCAAAGCCAATGTTTTTACTCCTAAAGTCCTAAGAGCTCACATTTGGTGGGAAAAGTTTTGAGGTGGTATACTATTTTAACACAGAATAAACACGATGGGTTGTTCAAACCACATGGTTGGTTTAAAAATGAAGACTTTCCACAAATCTCAAATTAAAAAAAAAAAATTATGTAATATATAAAGGGGCATTCCCTGTGCCATCAGGAGGACAGAACAACAGCTACTGAACCAGTGGTACCTTGGGGGTGATTTGGTGTCCTAAGCTATTATTAATAGTGTAATAGCTACTTCCAGAAGATTATGACAGCACTTGGCTCATTCAATTCCCATAATGCTAGTTTTTCAGCTTCCCTTCTTCTCCCACCCCCATCCCAAATCTGCACAAGCAACAGAAAATAAATATTTTTTTGCCAATGGTTTTGTTTGTGATCACCCTGAAGGTGTCTTACATTTCCAAACTGTGCCTAAGGCCAAAACTGGAGCTCTGGAAATATGCCTTATCTAAACTATAAGTCAAGAAATAAACACGAAACCAGCTGCCTTTTTTAGTCTACTTCCTCATGACAGTCAGGCTGTTGTTAGTCCCTAAAGCCTCATCACTGCCCTCTCCCTGAGTCTTAAACCCTTCATCAATGATCTCTGGAAGACTTCTGAAATACAGTTCAAGCAATAATTTATCTGCATATTCTACACCACAAGATTAATTGAAGTTTAAGTGATTCCATTTAAGTTATTCATACATAATAATATCTAAACCTCTCATCCACAAGAAGAGCACCGTTAAACAAAGTGATCCTCAGCAAATCATTACAAAGCTGGGAGAGTTACCCCTCTGCCCCGAATTTACTGATCTCAAATACACTGACTGGTCTGGTGCGATTTACTTGGGTTTTTTGGGGGTTTGTTTCTTCTCTTTTTTGGAGCAATTTTATATTTACAGAAAGGTTGCAAAGAAAATACAGAACTGTCCCTCACCCAGTGTCTCTTAATGTTAGCATCTTACATTATCGCCTTACATTTGTGAAAATATTTCTTTAATCACGATCGCCAAAAAGCACGTTAGTAAGTACAGTGCTTTCTAGTTTACCATTCTGATTTCAAAGTTCCATGCTGTTGATATTTCTGAGCATTGCTAGTTGCAATAATCTGTAATTACCATCCGCGAGGCAAGTGGGAAAAAAAACTCCTGCAACAATTTTCGCAGCCAGGGAAAAGAAAATGCCAGGACACCGGGGCACTTCCACTTTCCCCTCAATTTCTCCTTTCGGAAGTTCTAGCAGCCTGGCCGAATGACACGGCTGAGCGACAGAGATTACCTGAGAAGCTCTCCCTTTCCAGCCGCGGAGCGCGTCCCAAAGAGCTCCACTGCCCCCCCCCCCGAGCGAAAACGCCCCGGCGGGGACACGGGGCCGCCGGCGGGCAGAGCCCCAGCCCGCGAGCGGGGCGCCCCGAAGCTCCCCGCCGCGCACCCGGGCCACCGGAGAGCAGCAGCGGGGCGCGCCCGTGGGGTGATCCCCCAGACCAGGACGCGGAGGCCGGGAGTGGCGGCTCCTCTCCGGAGTCAAGGCCCCCAAGGCAGGGGTCTCCTCAGGGGTCTTCGGGGGAACAAAGGCGGCCGGGGGGGCGGACAAGCAGAGGCCGCGGCGGAGAACAAGGCGGACGGCGAGACGCGCGCCGCCCGCCCTCCCAGCCTGGCACCCTCGCCTCCTAGCCCGGCCTCGCACCGGCGCCCCCCACCCGCCCGCCCGCCAGACTTTGCACCGCCCCGGCCCTCGCCTCGCCCGCCCGCCCGGCCTCGCGGCAGGTGCGGCCGGCCGGCCGGGCAACAGGGGCCCGGCCGCACGGCCGGACTCGCCCGCCGGCGCCCTCACTCACTTGTCGTACTCCTGTGTCATCGCGCTCGCTCGCCGCTGCCGGGCCGCAGAACTGGACTTTCGGGTTGGGACAGTACACCCGATCCGGGGGGAGGAGGGGGAGGCGGCGGCGGCGGCGGCGGCGGCGGCGGCGGCGGCAGCAGCGGCGGCGGGTCCAGAGCGGCGGCCCCGACGGGTTGGGTTCGCTTTTCTCGCTCTGAGCCGGCTCAGCGCGGGCAGCGAGCACAGGGCGCCCGGGCTCGGCCTCCCATTGGCTGGCGGCGCGCCGGCACGGGGCGGGGCCTCGGGGCCGGTAGGCTGGCGGCGCTGCCTGATTGGCCGGCGCGCTGGGGCGCCGGGGCGGGGCCGAAGGGAGCCGACGGGGCCTAGCGGCGCGGGCGGGGGTCCGCCGCTCCGCGTGGCCGTGTCCGTGTGGCGCGTCCGGCGCTCGCGGCCTCCCTACTGTCCGGACTGGCAAAGCCGCGAGGCTCCCAGCGCGCACCTGCAGACCCTCGGCGGTCCTCCGCGCGCCCACGGCAGGGCGGCCAGGCGCTGCGTCCCCGCTCTGCCCCACGGTCACAGCCCTCGGCCGCCCACCCGCGGGATGGGCCGTGCCCTGGCGCCGCCTTCCCGGGCGCTGGGCGCTCGTCCTTCCCCGCCCGCCTGCCCACCCAGGCCACCCGCTCATCCAGTGATGGAGCTTCCCCACGCGGCGGCTGCGCCCCTCACCGGTGCCCGCGGTCCGCCGCTCGGCTGCCTCGGGCACCTTCCCGCCTGGGGTCTGTGGAGCGTCCCGCCCTCCTCGTGCCCCCGCTCACCTCTCAGTCCGCGTGCTCTTACTTACGAGGCTCTGGCTTTTACCCGAGGAAGCTCAGATGTCTCCCTGCTCGTCCTGCCCACCGACACTGTCTGGCTTTAGAACCCCCTGTTCATCCACTTCAGATGGTCCACTATGTGACAGTCACTGGAAGACTGTCACAGTCTCCTAACCCGTTGTCTCCCCCGCCCCCGGTGCGGCCAGCGTGGGTGCCCGTGGCGTGGTCGCCCCACCCTCGCGGGAGCCGCTTCCGTCCCAAGTGCCTGCCCCTCCCCTCTCCTGGGCCCCACCTCTCTGGACGACCCCACCAGTCTCGAACTTCCATTTCTGCCTACATCTTAGCCCTCTGGGAACCACATCCCGACTTCACCCGCCACCCTGCACTCTCCTCCCCACTGCCGCCCCTCCCGGCACCCCTAGAGCCATCTCACTCCTCTCACCAGCCGACTTCCATTCATTTCCACCTCTACTTACTCCTGGCCGCAGTTGTCCTTCCTGAGCCGAAGCTCCCTTCTCCAGGGTCTGCCCTTCATTCAACAAATATTCTATGCCAGGCACTGTTCTAGATGCTGGGGATACTGCAGTGAAAAGAGGGGACGAAATTCCCTGCCTTCTTCCAGCATCCTTCTTGCGGTAACAGACCGTAGACAAAATAAATTGTATGATATGTTAGAAAGTGGCAAGTTCTGCAGGAGAGAAATAAAGCAGAGCAGGCAGCTGGGGAGCAGGCGGTGGCCTCGGTTTTGAAGACTTGAAGGAGGTGAGGCCTTCAGGAGGTGGGGGAGGGGTGGTCCAAGCAGAGGCTCAGCACTGGGGAAGGTGGGGACGCCCGGTGCGTCCGGTGAACAGCAGGAGCCCAGAAGGGCTGGAGGACAGAAGGATAAGGGAGATGCATTCAGGGAGGTAATGGGGGCAGGGAACACTCTTTGTGGGGCTTGGGTGCCCTTGTACAGCCTTTGGCATCTACTGAGTGAGATGGGGAAGCATTGGAAGGTTTGGAGTAGGGCAGTGACATGACCTCACTCCTGTTTGAAAGTAAATAACCTGGCTGTTGGGTGGTAGGGGACAAATGTGGGAGCAGGGAGACCAGGCCAAAGATACTTGTTGCTTGGCTTACGGTGGTAGGGTGGAGTGGTGAGAAGTGGTCAAATTCTGGATCTTTTCTGGAGGTAAAACCAACAGGATTTCCTGAAAATCGGATATAGGGTGTGAGAGAAAAAACAGAGAGTCAAGGACTACGAGGTTTTCAGCTGAAAACTGAAAAGAATGCTTGGCCATCATTGAGATGGGGAAGACTGCAGGCGGAGAAGGTCTGGAGGAGGTCGGGGTTTCATTTTGGTCATGTTAATGTTAATTTCAAGGTTTTTATTAGAGATCCAAGTAGATGTATCAGCAGATGGTTTGATATGAGCCTGGAGTCCTGGGAGAAGTCAGGTTTGAAATGACATCCGGGAATCATCAGCACAGAGATGGTATTGAGAGCCTGGAGATGGGATGAATCTCTGTGGCAGAGAGAGAGGAAAGAATGGGACCAACACTGGAGGAAAAGGAAGCAAGGGGGAAGGGTGGTCAGCCAGGTCACATGCTGCCAGGAG
The DNA here is from genome assembly GCF_009873245.2 of Balaenoptera musculus. NCBI lineage: Eukaryota > Metazoa > Chordata > Mammalia > Artiodactyla > Balaenopteridae > Balaenoptera > Balaenoptera musculus. The sequence goes on from NC_045797.1 coordinate 83,640,532, forward strand.
GTTAAGGAAGATGAGCATTTAGCAACATGGAGGCCATTAGGGCCTTCATTCAGTACCAGCTGATTCCTCATCCACTCCCACCAACTTCCTGCTCCCTGTTCTCTAGGCCTCTTGGGACCTAAACTGGCAACCACAGACGCTTCTCACCATCATGCCCTTCTGTCATTTCCAGTTTCTGTCCTCTAGCCCTGGGTACCACGCTGAAGCCAGGGAGTCTGTTCTTTTTTATTCTTCACTATCTTGTTTAAATAAATTATATTTTTAAAGTGGGCTAACTTAAAAAAAATTAAGTAAATAATAGTACAGGTGGTCCCCAGATATGGTGCAAATCAGCAGAGTTGTGCCGCAGACGTGACTCAAGTTGGGAAACAATGTCTCTTTACCTCATCCTTCCCTCTTCTTCCTCTAATCTGTCTCCAGATGTGGCCAGAGTGACCTCTATCAAGCACAAATTTTAGATCGTGTCACCTTTTACACTCAGGATAAAGTCCAGACCCCTTAGCACGAGTGTGACTGAACAGCTCCGCCTGCCCTTTTGCAATTCTGCTCCTGCCCCTGCTCTGCTCTGCTAAGAACACTCCCTGCCCCCCAGCCCCTGCTCCTCCTCTTCCTGCTTGGCAAACCACTCAAGCGTCCAGGCTGGGCTACGACCCCCTCCCCTTCCTCCAGCTGTCCTCCCCGGCCTTCTAGGCTGGGTTAAGTGGCCTACGTGCACCCACGGTACTTGTGCGTCACCCCATCACCACACTTACCACATTCTGTTTGTAATACTCGATTTTCTGTTTGTTTCTGTCTCCACCATAAGTGGGAGCTTTTCAAGAGAGGGGAGGGATTGTACCACTTTCATTTTACTGTCCCCAGCCTCCTGGTATTCACATAGAAGCTGTCTAGGAAGTGTTCACTGGATGGGTATGTTCCTCTGCAGGCATCTCTTCTGGCCCTCAGCCTCCTCCCATCTGGACCACATCTGGGATTGGCTTAAATGACTTTCCTATTGCAGAAGACGCACGACCTCGTGCTTCAGTCCACTGCCCGATATGCGATAGGCACAAAATAAATATGGGATGATGAATGAATAAATATCAAACCGTAAATCCAAAAACAAGAACAGTAAAGGCCCGAGGTTATTAGAACTTAGATGTACTAATAAAAAACATTGGGTCTATTTTGTAAATCTGAGTATTGGCTTATTTAGTTTGTCTCCAAGAGCTCTCTAAAATAGAAGTTAAAATCCATATCTATGAGCTGTTGGCAATACCTTCTTTATTTTAATTTTTTTACTATTCTTAAAATTATAAAAAATAATACATGCTTATAGTAAAAAAAGAAGAAGGAAATGTAAGCAATACAGAGGGTTTAGAGCACAGAGTTGCTCCCTCTTCCCTCCTGTCCGTCTCCCCAGAGATAACCAGTGTTACCAGTTTTCGTATAATTTTCCAGATATTTCATATGCATCCACAAACATACATATGTTTTATTTTCTTATACAGTGGGATACATACTGTGCACAGCCCTCCTCAGCTTGCTTGCTTTCACTTACTATAGGGTCTTGCACACTTTCCCTGTCAGCACCTATACATCTACTGCACCTTAAAAATGGCTGCATATTATTTCTTCATATTGATGTATGATAACTAGACCCTATGAGTAAGCAATCAGTGTTTTTTTTTAATTAACAATTCTTTTAAAAATTTTATTTATTTTTGGCTGCGTTGGGTCTTCGTTGCTGCATGCAGGCTTTCTCTAGTTGCGGTGAGCAGGGGCTACTCTTCGTTGTGGTGCGTGGGCTTCTCATTGTGGTGGCTTCTCTTGTTGCAGAGCATGGGCTCTAGGTGCGCGGGCTTCAGTAGTTGTGGCACACGGGCTCAGTAGTTGTGGCTCGTGGGCTTTAGTGCACAGGTTCAGTAGTTGTGGCACATGGGCTTAGTTGCTCCGCGGCCTGTGGGATCTTCCCAGACCAGGGACTGAACCCATGTCCCTGCATTGGCAGGTGAATTCTTAACCACCAGGGAAGCCCCTGAGTCCTTTTTTTTCTAAGAGAAGGAGGATCTTTGAGGTAACTTCCCAAGTCATGGGCTTCAGAATAGGAAACGAATTTTGGGCCCCTCCCCCGTAGGAGACCACCTGGTTTTAACAGACTTGTGGAAGTAAAGAGGCAGACCAGGAGGTGGATTGGGAGAGTCACAGACCTGTGTTCTAGTCCAAGTTCTACTGACCGGCTGGGTGACCTCAGTAGAGTCACTTCTCTTTGGGCCTCTGGAAAAGGATGAGGTTGGACAGGTCATCTGGTCCCTTGCAGCTCCAGTGTCCCCCAACTCTAAGAATGGTTGCTAAGAATATTTCTGATCTTAGCTACCCACAGTTTACAGACTGCAGTCCAAGCTCCTAAGCCTGGCATTCAAGCTCCTTCCCAATTTGGCCCCAACCTACAGTTCCAAATTTATGTCCCAATTAAAAGCCCCCAGTGCCCTGGACCCCATCACAGAGTTCCCTGAATACATCCTGCATTTTCAGGCCCCTGGTTTCCTGTGCTGTTCCTTCTCTCCACCTCACCACCCCCATCCTGCATCTTCTTTCAAGGCCAACCTCCAATGCCATCTCCTCCAGGAACCCTTCCCATCCCGTACAAATTCCTCCCCCAGCTCCTCAGCTACCCATGAATAACCACTCATCACGAGCATCTGTGCCTTTTAGTTAATTCAGTTTTGCATGAGTTTGAGGGGATGACTTGAAGTGCATAAGATCTGGATTCAAATCTCAGATCTGCCCCTGGTTTTACTTTAAGCAATCTACTTCACTGCCAGTCCCCAGTTTTCTCAACTGTGAAATGAGGAAAACAGTATCAAGTTTTGCAGAGTTACAAAGGATAATGCAGTTATAAAGAATTTCATGCAATGCCTGGCTCAAAGGCCCTGAATGGTTGGCTTCCATCTTCTTTAGAGACCAGCAGGGCAGGAACCCTGTCCCATCCATCCAAGCACTTGTTTGTTGGCCCTGCGACCTAACTGTAGCCTGACCAGCCATTTGCAGGGCTTGTCACAGGCAGGGACCTCACCCTGAAACAGCCCATATTGAAGGGACAGCTGAAGTAGTAGCAAGAAGAGGGCACAGCCTCCATGCCTGACACCCAAGAATCTGTACCAGCGAGTTCACCAGAGCCATTGTGTCTCCCCCCGTTTGCCAGTGCCTCTTGTGAGATGAAAGTCATCCACTCCGGACAAACGGGGTGTGGAAGGGAGAGTGTGGAATCTCCACCCTTGCCTCCCAGCTCTGTGATTTAGGAGATTCTGGAACCTCTGAGCCTCAGTTTCCTCAACTGGGGAATATGAGAGATCCCTATCACCAAGGGCGGATAGGTTTGTTTTGTTTCATGAGAAGTGTTTCAAACAATGCCAGACCTATTAGAACTCAATAAACATTAAATGTTCCATCTCCCCATTTTCCTCACTGTATTATAAGCTGCTTAAGGAACAGAAACTATATATCATATTTTAAAAAATCCCTCATCATCTAGCATGGGGATGAGCGCATTACAGAGGATCAACGAGTGTTGTTATTCAGGATGGTAATGACAGTGACCTTCTGGAGGCAGCCGGTGTTCAGAGCAATCACATACCTGAGTCATCTGGTTCTTAAAGCAACCCTATGAGGTAGAGAGGGTTACGCCCATCTTGTAGATGGAGAAACGAGGTCCAGAGAGATCAAACAACATTTTCAAAGTCTCATAACCAGTAAATTTGGGACATGAACCCAAGCATCTCATTTCCAAATCCCATACTTTCCCTCTAGGTGGTGGTGCTGCTGATATGTGAGTATTTCTGCTTGATATTCTGGGGTTTCGCCTGTGGCCCCGTCATAAAACAGCCTGGACACTTTAAATGTGGCAGAGCCATGGCTGGGGCTCCTTGTGACAACATCTGGCTTGGGAGATGGTGTTTGATTGTTCTCTAAGTTGATTCCCAAGCACTGACTCTCCATGTTGTGGTCTCCACACACTCTCTCTTCAAATGTCTTCAGTGGCATTGCTGCAAACGTGCTTGCTCTTGGAGACTTTGCCCCTACCCCACCTTGGCCACCTGTTGGACCAGGATGACTGTGGTCTCAGGTGAGTCTCGTCCAATACCTGGCCCTCCATCCAGACTCTCTCCCTGTTTCTGAATGGAGGCAGAAGGAGCCATGTCAAGTTAGGTGTCACCCTCCTTCTGGCAACTAGAACCCAGATATCTCACATTCTTTTCTTATGGCTTCACTGTAGATCAGTCATTCCAGTGAAGGCTCAACAGTTGCAACAGGAAACCTCTCTTGCCTGTGACTAATGCTGAGTGAGGTGGAGCCATGATGCTTCCTGCCAGTTCAAGCAAACGCCCCAGGCAGGGGGGCTGGGAGGCCCTGGCTCTACTTACTGGCTCACATTTGCATATTTTACTCTTCGAAGAAAAGGTGTCTAGTGGTAAAACATCTTCAACTATAAAATAATATCCATTTAAAGCTGTAGCATCTCATCAAATTTTAATACAAGAGATAATAATCTCATAGGTAGGAAACCAGGAAAGGGATTGTCACTTGCCCAAAGTTGACATTTCATGAACTCGGTTTTTATGTGTAGATACACTCACTTGCGTGTATCTTTTCTAAACCATGAGACTATCAATTCCAGTATCTGGAATTTTGAATTACATCTGTTGGTGATAATTAGAGAAAGGAAGATTTAGAGATTGAAAAAAGGAGAAGGGAAAAATCAGGAGAACTTTGCGACAAGCATCAAGAAAGAAGAAGAAGTAGAAATCAGGATTGCTTTCCATGAGGGGAAAGGGACTGGTTGTGTTTGGTCTGAAATTATCGTGGGCATCACTGTGGCTGTATCACTTGGGAATGGGGAGACAGTTGAGCATTACTTACTTAGGTATCCTTCAATCCTTTTAAGAAAAGTTCCTCAAAGCATCACAAAGCTCCATGGGACTCTACTCTGGGGTCATTGTGGGGATCAGCAGATGAGCTCTGAGAAGAGAAATCAGGGGGCTTCTAACAAGTGGATGCAGGACCAGGAAAAGCACAGAAAATGCTTTTTATACATATGATGCTTAGTAAAGCAAAACCGACGTACAGGCATCTCACTGAAAATGTGTAGAAGAGAAATCCTGCAAAGTTTCTGATGAGCTATGGCGGTAAGTGGAAATTAATTGTATAAACCTCATTATCACCAATTAGATGTGTAAAATCTCCTAAATACGCTTCTTCTATGGCATGTTACATATATCATTTTATCTTTGTGAACTCTATTTTTCATATAAGGTCTCAAGTGTCTTAACCTCAAAATCTCCCACCCAGCCCCAGGTGTATAGGTGCATACTCAACTCACTGTCTGGCAGTCAAACTGCTCCATCTGGAGACCAGGGCATGTTAGCACGAATGTTGTAAATGCCCTAATGAGACGTGTGCTCTGTGCATTGGGAAGGATGGATTCTGCCTGGGAGCTGGGGTGGGGAAAGTGCAGGAGATGGCATCTGAGCAGGGTCATCAAGGAGGAATAAATGTTCTCCTGAGACAAGGGAGGACACTCCTGACAGAGAATACAGCACGAGGAAGGTGCCGAGCGTGAGTGTTCAGGAGCCCCTTGCCCGAGATGGGGGAAACAGGGGCAGGGTGTGAGACAGGGAAAGTTGTGTGAGAGCCACATTGTAATGGACCCCAGGCCACCCCATCGGGTTGCAGGAAGCAGGGAGCCATCAAAGGGTTTTGAGCCTCAAAGTGCTATTAGATCTATTTTTGGAAAATAACTGGCAGAGGAATGAGAAATGTTTGGAAAGGTGAGAGGTTTTGCAACCTACCAGGAGGGAGGAGATGAGGGCCTGAGGTGGGCGGTAACTGTGTCGAAACTAGCCAGAGAGAAACTCGGTGGTGGAACTGCCAGGGCTGAGTGATGGATGAGACGTTGGCGGTGACAGGTAGCAAGGGCTGGCGACATATAGCTTGGGTGGTTAGCCAATGGAGCTGTGGTTGAGACCGGAGCACAAAGGACAAACAGGCGTGGGGAGGAGGCTTGGAGGAGGGGTTTGGTGAGGATACACTCTCCTCACATACGCTAATGTTCTCTTCTTTGGAGTAGCATTGGGGTTCCTTAGATTCCAAACTGACATCACCAGGGGTTGAGGTCTTCCAGAGACAGCTCTGTAAGTTGGCAAAGCCCACGGATTCTGGAGCTAGGCTACCTGGGATCAGAATGTCTCGATGTCCTTATTTGTTAAATAATACAGTACCACATCATCCGAGATGATGAAAAGATTAAAAGAGGCGATTTGGGTCAAGTGCTTAGGACAGTGCCTGGCACATTCTGAGTACTATATAGATAGTGGATGAGGCCACAGGTAGACTGTGGGCAAAAGTTATGCCCATTTCTTTCCCCCTTCTGTCTTAAAAGTACTTCAGTTTGATTCCAAACCAACATTTGGAAGGCAGACAACTAAGTTCATTCATGTAGTGATCATTGCACTGTGGTAACTGATAAGAAAGTAGGAAGCTTTTTGTAATTTTCCTTTTTTTATCATCATTACTTTCATCAAAGACATTTATTAAACAAATACTGGATGTAGGGTTCTATATGGAGCCATGAGAAATGGCCCCCAGTCTCCAACTTCCTGCCTAGTTAGGACAACAGGACACACGCTGAATCAGGCTATACTGAATGCCAAAAACAGGAGGCGCTGTGGGTGCAGAGGAACTGAAAGAACGGAGCTCCCCTTGATGCCTTTTCAGACAGAGGGGCGACTGAAGTAGGCTGGGGTGTGGGTGGAGGCAGGTGGTGGGGGGTAGTCCCTACCCTCTGCGCCTGGGGATGGGTGGTGGGGTGCCAGGGGATAAAATGCAGACTCTGAGGCCAACCCACCCACTCTGATCCTCAGGCAGTGGTGAGGAGGGGGCAGGCAGGGGGGCCCTGTCTTGATCAGACGCAGATCCCTGGGCTGCACTTTGAGAAAGACATTGTGGCTAGACGGGCGTGGCAAGGGGCTGGCGTGTGCAGACTGTGTTTTGGCAGGATGGCTGGGCGGGGAGTGGGAGAGGAGGCCCCAGCCTGAGGGCCCCAGCAGGCTGACTGCTTAGGGTGCCAGGGACCCCAAGCAGAGACCTTCCCAGGGAGACTTTTATTTCTGGTGTGAATTTCTAAGAAGAGAAAGGCGAAAGTCAGTAAACATGTTTTATAACATTTTCTTATCCTCTAACATGGTAAAGAACACATTTTTCCTACTTTAGCTTTGGGAGTTTTAAAATTCAGAGACCATTTTTTTCATTTTAGGTAATGTTTAACTTAATCACTTAATCTGAATTAATGTGGACGACAATGGTGACAAAAGATAATTACATTTAAGTGGTATTCTAACTTAAAAATTCCTTTGGGAATATCTGTGAGTCACCCTGTTCAACTCAAATATCCATAAAACATGTACCTTACATGTTTTATGGATATTTGATATTTGATATTCGATAATTGTTCCAGAAGGAAATCATTGTTGCAGAGGGCAAAAGGCCAAGTCAGCTGAAATAGCAGGTTCTTAATTTATAGTCAATAAAGGACTCTTTTGTAAGTTCTTCTCAAGTCATAGTGTATTATCAGGTAAGTCTGGCACTAAAATCACTTTATGCTTAAATACTTCACAAGGGAACATACACTAAGGGCTTCTTGAAAACATTTTGTGAGACAATACTGTGTGAATTTACTCGGCTTTCAAGAATGCAAAGGCATTTAAAATTTTGAAAAGTCACCGACTAAATACTCAAGATAAAAATACACACTTTTAAACACTTTTAGCTATCTGCGATATTTAATAACTCAACAGAGTTCTATAGCCACCATACTTTGGAAATTCTATTCTTCAAGGTTTTCCTTGAGACTCGGAAGTAATGCTTCTTCTTTCCTTCTAAGCAGTGTAGCTTTCTGTGTCAACATAGGGTGGAATTAGTACTTCTTTTTTTTCCCCCTAGGTGGCTTTGTGCCAATGGAGGGGGGAAAAATCCCAAAGAGATAACAAAGGACTATAGACACTCTGCAGGTCAGTGTTCGGCCTCCTTCCTTTGGGCTACAGAAGTGCCACTTCTGAGTGGCAGTGACAGGTCTGCTGCTTCCCGGCCAGAGGGAAATGCTACCTTTCAGGTGAGATAAGGCTCCTCATTACGTTCCCATAACAATGTTGATTGATCCCATGCAAGAGGAGCCAAAGCTGGCAGGTAGGAGACACTCCCATTCCTTTTAAGTCTAACACAGAATCTCACACTGCCTAAAGAAACCTGCATTTTTTGAAGGATTAAAAAACAAAAAACCCCAAACCAACAGAACTACGTTCAACATGTATGAGCTATTCCTGTAGACTAATGAACTGTTTGGAACAATGTTCTGTATTCTCGTGGGAAAAGACGCTCATTGTACTTTCACCGAATTTAAATTTTTAAAGAAAAATTTTAACACGTTTAAAGTTTTTGCTTTAATCTACTGTGATGAAACCTTTAATTGCTGTAGTTGTAGATGGATAGATTTATCTAAATACATCAAATGAGAAAACATGTAAAATGTTCAATAAGTAGATAGGTAGGTGCTTAATGAGTGCGTTTCACAGCTGCGCTTTCCGAGATGTTTTGATGATCTAAGACAACTAAAAATACGAAATTTAACTCAATTTCAGCACATGCGTGCTATCTTTGCATGGCCATGAGCTTAGACTGATCATTGAGAGACATAAAACAATTTGAAGACTTTTTTTCCCAGAAGTATCTGCTGTATTCTATTTTCACCCCCTAGAAGTATCTGATTTCACACTATTACAATGGTTACTGGATCTGAGACCATGTGAAATCCTACTTGGTTCTACTTCCCTTTAGGGTGGTCCCCTAAATTGTAAAACTATGTTTCACTGCAGTGGTAAGCAATTTAATTTTAAAAAAACAAAACTAAATGAGATTTATTCATAAAAGAGATTCCATCCAAATCAACAAGTATCACAAGTCACTCTAGTGGCAAAATAATTTATTAGTTCCCCTGAAAGGGGAATCAATTTGAAAAGACTTGATTCCTGCTTCTGGCAGGGGCAGCCGGCCCAGGAATCCAGCTCCTCCACGCCCGAGCCTTCCAGGGGTGTAGGTCTCTTCCCCGTCAATGCTCCTTTTGGGCTCTATTTGTACATCCATTATGGCACTTTGCCTGCTTCTGCCTTATTTCATAATCATGTTCCTTTGCAGTTTAGAAATAGCTGAGGCAAGTATTTAGGCAGAGAAGGCTTGAGGAGACCACCTACAGGGTGCCCTGTGCCAACACGGGTGGGGTGATGGCAGCACAGAAGGAATGGCTGCCCAGCTTACTAAGGTGCCCTGAGGGTGGAAGGGACCCAGAAGTAGCTCCCAGCAAGGATAAGGAAGGCGGCTGTTGGAGCTGAGTGCCCCTGCTGTGTGGACGGCCCTGAGGCCAGTGGTTCTCACACTCTAATGTGTATCAGGATCACCTGGAGGGCTTGTTAGCAAATTCAACCCTTTACTCAACTGAAGTACCATAGCACTTCAAATCATGGTGTTGATTCCATAAAATTCATATTCAAATAATTTTCCAGTTCAGATCTTCGGAAAGCAATGTTTTAAGTTATAGAAAGACATGCTTCTTATATACTCCCCCCAGTCCCACCCCTGGGCAGTGTTGTCGCTTGTTTCAATAGTTCGTCTCTTTTTATAGCTAAGTAGTATTCCCTTGTATGGGTACACACCACATCCATTCACCTGTTGATGGCCATTTGGGTTGTTTACCTTTTTTGGTGATCTCAAATAAAGTTGCTAAGAATATCTGTGTACAAGTCTTTGTGTGGAAAATGCTTTTATTTTTCCTGGGTAGACACCTAGTAGTGGAAAGGCTGGATCATATAGTAGATATATTTTTCACTTTTCAGAAACTACCAGCCTGTTTTCTAAAATGGTTGTACCATTTTACATTCCCATCAGCAGTTGGGAGCACCAGTTGCTCCAAATCCTTGCCAACACTTAGTATGGGCAGTCTTCTAAAATTTAAGCCATTCCACTGTGTGTGTAGTGGTATCTCCTTCTGGTTTTAACTTACTTTTTCCTAATAACTAATGATGTTGAGCATCTTTCAAGGGCTTATTTGTTCTCTGTGTATTTTCTTTGGTGAAGTGTCGGCTCAAATCTTCTGCCCATTTTTAATTGGGTTGTTTGCTTTCTTATTATTGAATTGTAAGAATTATTTATACAGATACAGGCCCTTTGTCAGGGCTTGTTTTTGCAAACATTTTTTTGCAAATATATTCCCCCAGCCAGTGGTTTAAATTTTCATTTTCATAACAGTGTCCTTTGAAGAGCAAAGCTTTCTCAAAAAGAGATAGATAACCTGAATAACCCTATACATATTAAACAAACTGAATTTATAGTTGAAAACCTTCCTACAAAGAAAACTTTCCCAATCCAGACCCAGATGAGCTTCACTTCACTATCTGCTAACAAGTTCCATACACTTAAAAATACTGAGACAGATTGCTCAAAGCTATAAAAAGTTTTCAGCACCCACAAACTGAAAAAAAATAAGGTTTTGCACGCATTTCAACCTTATGAGTTACATTTAAGCCTAATAAAGAAGTGTTACTTCTCTGAGTGCACTCACATCTAAAAACTATTCAGCCACAGGAAAAGCTTATCCACCTACTGCCTGAAAGGGAAGAGGGGGATTACTGCAACGGTAATAGCATGCATTGTGCACCTCCTATATAAAAGGAAGAACCCAACACAAATGCTTCTGGAAAACAAACAAGAAGAAAAGGGGATGCTTCATAACTCATTCTGTGATTATAGCATTACTCTGATACCAAAACTGGATAAAGAAATCACAAGAAAAGACAGCTACAGAACAACATTCCTTATGAATATGGATGCAAAATTTCTTAACAAAATTTCAGCAAGTTAAATTCAACAGTACTTTAAAAGGAGAATAGATCATGACTAAGTGGGGTTTATCCTAGGAATCTAAGGTTGGTTTAACATTTGTAACTCAGTGTAAACTACCATATTAACTGGCTAAAAAAGAAAAACCTGCACCTCATAGATGCAGGAAAAGCATCTGAAAAAAAAAATTAACATCAATTCCTGACCAAAACCTCTCAGCAAACTAAGGTAGATGGGAACTTGCTCAACTTCATAAAGAGCATCTGTGAAAACCTTTTCTCTCTATACTAACTCCCTAGGAGATCCCATGTAGTCTCACCATTTTAAAATATTACTTATATGCTGATGATTCCTACATTTAAGAACTGAAGCTGATCCTTTTGACATAGGTTGGATCACATCTTTCTTTTGCTCAAAAATGTCCAATGGCTTCCTGTGACACATTTGGGACAAAAGCCAAAGCCCTTATCATGGCCTTGAAGGCAATCTCTTCCAAGCCATCTGTTACCTCTCTCCCTCTCAACCCCAAAACTCCAGCTGACCCAAACGATTTGCTATTCCCTGAATCCATTAAGCGTACTCCTGCCTCAGAGCCTTTGCGTGTTTCCTCTGCCTGGAATGATCTTCCTCTGGATGGCTACATGGCTTGCTCCCTCGATTGTACTTCATACAAGTTGGTCTCGGCTCAAATGTCACCTCCCCAGAGGGTCCTCCTTCAATTACTTTTTACAAAATGGCCCACCTCATCACTTACCCTTTACTTTTTCTTCATTGCACTTCATTACCCCAAGTATTATTTATTTGTATACTATTTGTCCCTGCCCAATTAGAATAGATGATCTTTAAAGGCCTTGTTCAGTCCTGTACCTCCAGGGTCTAGCATGTGCCTGGAACATATAGAAGTTGCTCAGTAAGGGTTTATTGCATGAATAAATGAACTATGAATCAGAATGCCTCATTTTCCAATATCCTCACCAGGTATTATAAACCTTTATAATCTTTGCCAATCTAACATGTGGGAAATAATATCTCCATAATTTGTATTTAATATGAGTGAGGTTGAGTATCCTATCATGTTTTTTAGCTTGGCCTTTGTTTTTTGTTTTTTGTTTTTTTTCCGGAAAGCTATCTTTTCGTATCCCTTGTTCGGCTTATCTTTTTCCTATTGCTTTGCAAGTGGCATTGATACATTAAAGGAATTATTCCTTTGTCCATCATATACTACAAATACATTTTTCCAGTTTGTCATTTGCCTTTGACTTTGTAGTCACATCAATCTTTTCCTTTTGGTTTCTGGTTTTGAGACATCTTAGAAAGTCCTTCCCCAATCCAAGATCATCATAGCATTCACACTTGTTTTCTTCTAATACTTTATATATGTATATATAAAAGATTATAATGTTTAGATCTTTGATCCATCTGGGATTTATTCTGGGATATAAAGAGTTAAGGAAGTGATCTAGTTTAAAAAGAAAATTTAGCTTTAAAATACAATGAATACAAATTCCTGGATACCATTTATACAACATTGTTATTTTAACAATGAGAACATTCATAATTTAAAAAATAAATTCAAACAAATTTCACCTGTTTTCTAATATACATTTTTATAAGCGGTTTGATACATATATTTGTACGTATGTACACGCTTGCAACAAAATTCTATTTTTCACCATTGTTATACTGTCACTATTAAAATATTTTCCCCAGAAAGTTTCCATTTCATTTTTCTCAACATTTTCTTACTTTCCTGGATCTTGAAGATTTCTTTTTTGTTGTACTGTATTTTGCTTTAAAAAGTCTCTTTTCTATTAAGCTCACTTCCTCATGGAGAAGGGAGGTCTTTATTCTTAGCAAGAAGGAGAAGAGATTTAGTATAAACTGATAACTCAGAGAAAAATTTGATTCTTCGTAGGTTGTCACATGCTTACAATAGCTAGAAGGGGAAGAAAAAGGAAGACACTACATTTAAAGGTCTTTTAGAAACGTATGCATCCATCCCTTGAACACCCCCCAAATAACTTAAAAAATATATATGGTTAGGCTTAAAATAGTACTCTGAGCTGGAAGAAAACAGAACAATTTGGAAGGAATCCTAAATTTCATAAAGGAAAAAGATTTCAGCACTGTTCCTGGCCACCATGCAATGGGACACAGGTGGTACAGAGCCAGGTCTCATGACTTCTTCCACTCCAGGTGGGCCCCCCTCTTCTTACCATGGTCAAGGCAAACAAAAGCAGACAGGGAGAGATTCTGGACATATTTTAAAACAAACAAAAGAAAAAAAATAATCCCTAACTTCCATCCAAAATAAGACACCAGGCTTAATAATGTATGTTGCAATTCTGTATGTATTATAGAAAGAAGAGTTTACAAAGCAATTTTGCTTATTTTAAAGTAGTAGAACCTGAATCTGATCAAATCTCTCACTACCATCAAATCTCTAAAACTTCTACTAATTTCTAACTCTAATTTCTTCTTTTCTAATTTTTCTCTATATTAAGAGAGATTCTTTCAGACAAAATATTACCAACAAAAAGGGTAAAAATATTGTTCTCTTGCCTAGGGACCATAAGGAAAACTCTATTTTTACAACAGAAAGCTAAGAAAAGGTATACGAAGTATCTGCTACAGTAAGACTTTTTATTTCTAAGTTGAATCAATAACAATATCTTTTAAGGATTGCATTCCTTATCATAAACTCAGAAAGTTTAAATTTTCCTAAAGTTTTAAGTGATAAAACCAAATATACTATATAATCATTTAAATTCATCAAGATTGTTGGCTCCGCCTCAGAGAAGAAGGATAAACACCTTAGAGTATCTGAAGTGCTCTTGCGGCCTCTCTCTGCTTAGTTCTCAAGGCCTGAGTGTTCTCAAAATTATTTTATAGTACAATGTTTGTCTCTTCTGAACCCGCAAAAATGAGTCCTTCTGTGTAACAAAATTCTCCATGTAGCTGAAGATCTGCCCTCTTAAGCATCAAAACATTTCATTTTGACCATTTTGGATGGAAATCTTTTAAAACTGAGTTATACATTACTTGGTTATTATTAAGCAGAGCATATTCAGCATATTTTTTAAAGCCTTTACAATTATATTGTGACAACCTGTCCACTTTTAACTGTGGAAATATTAGAAAATACAGGTAAGAAAAACAAATCTAGAGAGGATGCACACAATTTGGGGACACGCTCTGTGTTAAAGCTGAGACATGGTCAGGTTTATTTAGTTCTGTGGAGCTACTGTGTGTCACGAATGAACTTCAGACCACTGTAATTTGAGTTCTTTTGTCTGCTTCTGCTTCTGATGCTGGTTCCTCTATTGTTTGTCAAATGAATATCATTTATATTTGCTGTCAAGGCGCTTATCAGCAGACACCTCTCAGTCTCCTGCCTACTCTGTTTCTTTTGATGATGAGGAATGTGGAAATCAGACAACTCAGCCTGACGGAAACACACCCCCAGGCAGAGTAAGCAAGCTCCGAGTGAGCCTTCTGAGAAAAGTGTAAAGCTTTAGTCATGGACTTAGTGACCTTTTCATAGGTTAGCTGAATGCTTTTTTGCTTACTCTGTGGTTCTAGGCTATGGTCTAAATAGGCAAGGTGATTCGACGGATGATTTTGGTGCATAAAATCATGGGATCATAAAATTATTCGTCTACATGGTTTGGTGTTTAGCCTTGTAATTCCTACAGAGAAAAATATCTTGGTTGTTTCATCTCCGACTATACCAAGTTCTATTTGTAACTAACTACCTTTTATTACAGTATTAAAGCCACGAGGAACATCCAAAAGTCCACTGATCGTGCCATGTGAAAAGCGTAGGGTACAGGCTCCCCTCTAACTTCCCCAGGCTGACGCTGCAGACAGAACAGCACCAGCACGCCACGTCCTAACTTCCCGGTCCTGTGTGTGGGCCCCTCGCGGGACAGGGCTACAGCCTTTTCTCCTCCTCTCGACGAAACCTTAAATCTTAAAAAGCCATTGCACTGACCGCTCAAAGGCCTGTATCACCGCAGATGCGGAGCTGACCGGGGGTTGGGATTCTGGCCTTTCGCGGTTGCTGTTAAGACAGTTATACTCTTTAACCATTCTAGACTCGGCTAAAGTTTTTTTGAGCAGTAAATTTCAATACAGATAACTTCCTTTTATTATCTTCTACTGTATTTTCTACATTTTATTTATCCTTGATTGATACTCAACTCAGGAAGTTAAACTCTTCAACAGAAAATTAGTTTCGTTTAAAAAAATGATCATAGTTATCATTTATTGAGTATTTACTATGTGACAGACACCATACATCTCATTTAATTCTCATGAAAACCCTATGAGGCAGCTTCTATTTTCCATTCATTCATTCAACAAATACTTGGTGAGCACCTACTATGTGCTACGCACTGTTCTAGGCTCTGAGATTTTTCACTAAATAAGGCATAGTCCCTGCACTCAAGGACCTGGCATTCTAGTGTATGTATAATAATATAAATAAATATATAAAAATATGTAATAAATATATAATAATACGTTATATATATCATAATATAATACATTCAATAGTGACAAAAGCTATAAGAAAAAAAGATAGGCAGGGGGGTTAGAGAGAGATGAGGTGTGTGTGGGTGCGAGGGCGGAGCTGTGATATTTTAGCCAGGATGGCTAAGAAAGGCCTCTCCGAGGAAGTGAAATCTGAACAAAAACCTGAAAGAAGTGAGCCCCTGTAGACACACGGCGGAAGAGCATTCCAGGCTGAAGGTACAACACGTGCCAAGGCCTGCGTGGGGTGTGTGGCTGCCAAGCTCCAGGAACGGCCAGGAGGCCGGTGCGAACCTGGGCGGCGAGCACGGCAGGCGGAGGAGCGGGAGGTCAGAGAAGAGCGGGGGCTGGTAGGCCCCACAGGGGCTTTTGACTTTATTCTGAATGAGACGGGAGCTGCTAGAGGCTTTGAGAAGGGGAGGAAGGTCAGTACTGCAGCCTGCTTTTACAATCAGGGCAACAGAGCTGTAGAGATGGTAAATAACCTGCGCACACACGAGCGAGCGGCAGGGCTGGGATGTGAACAGCTGGATTCACGAGCACGTCCTCTCAACTGTGGGAATGTGCCTTTCAGACAATTCCTATGTCAATATGGGAATGAGATTAGTATAAAAATATAAGATTACCATCAGAAAAGTCTTTATAATCTAAAACTTCTTCCAGCTTTATTGAGGTATTACTGACATACAACGTATGTGAGTTTAAGGAGTCCGACATGCTGGTTTGACACATGTGTATATTGTGAAGTGATTATCACCGTAAGGTTAGTCAACACCCCCATCCCTTAAACAACACTCACTGTGTAATTCTGAGTGTCCTGACTCTAAGTTCACCACCTTCTAATTCCAACAAATAACCTATCTGGCTCTTACTACAACCAACTCCTTTAAATTATACATGGCCTTTTTTTATTTAGAAAAGAATACTACTTCAGGCCAAACTAGAAGTTTCATCATGTTTTTTATCCTGTCATTTCTAAGAGCATCACATACCTTTTACAGAATTTCTGAGTACTCAGCCAATAGAGGGAATTCTTGGTCATCAGTGACTGGCCTTTCTGCTTCAGGACTCCCTGGAGGCTATGCCCATGGAAACAAGTTCTATCACTGCCCTCTTCGGTCCAGCTGAACTGAAAACTTGAAGGGCTTTTTTTTTCAACAGTTGGTGTTGAATCAACCAGTGTACTAAATTGTTTTTGTAGACTCACGACCATTTCTGGAAATGAAGGAAAAAAGAAAAGGAATAAAATAAAAACTAATGTTAAGTCACAAATAAAGTCTGTAGTTTACTTGATAGTAATGTACGAATGTTAGTTTTTAGTTTTGACAAATGCACCACGGCGATATAAGAGCATAACACTAGGGGAAACTGACAGTGGATGAGGGATGTCAAGGAACTACTTAAAAAGGCTTTAAAAAGGTGAACTTTATGTTACGTATATTTTACCACAATTAAAAAAAAAAAGAATGAACAAAACAACCTAAAGGCAGTTCTCCAGATAAAGAGTTCTGAAAGTCATAGATATATGGCATTTTAGATTTTGGTGGAAACGTAAGTTCTGTTTTGAATAATGCAATGTTCCTGAAACAAATAGATAAGATTCCTACGGACATTTCTTGCAGAGGATGATGTCTCTTTGGATGTGCATTGGAACACTTCCTAAAGAAGTGAAGAAAGTACACATGCATTTACTTTTCAAATTAAGATACTTAGCTTTTCTACAACCGTGTTGTTACTTGGCGTTAGCAAGAGGAAATGCAACTCACCCCTTCTTTTACATACCACTGATCTGTCAATGGCTGAGTGGTAGAGTGGCTTTTCACTTTTCCATAGATACCTGTACAAGGTAGAAAAACATTTGGAGCAGGATGGAGAATAAATGGACCTCAACACATTTCAGAGAAGTTTCTCTAAAGCAGTGTCTGAAATTCGTGATACCCCGTGTAATAGCTCTGACTTAGAATGACCTACTGACAAGCGTCTGTATAGAGCTTATGACCTAGGAGTAGGCAAGTAGCACTGAAGGAGGCAGCAAGGCCACAGAATGATATGCTCCTCCCCAAAGTCTCCCAGATGCCATAAGATCCCAAAGAAATGATTAATTACATCAAAATGTAGAAACAGCTTCCCTTACCATAAAATTCCCTTGCTGTCTGTTCTCATAAAGTGGAGCCACCTAAGAAATAACTGTTCCTCCCTGTCTTTGGCCAAATGCCCTTCTGCTGAGGATGAAGTTAGTGGTACTTCTGATTCTGATAACTTGTACAAAGTTAACCCTAAGTGCCCACCTTCTGATGTAGAGGTGTAATCATGGTTAATAGGTGATGGTCTTCCTGAAAATTATGGGTGACCTAAATTTTAATGAACCATACCACATTTAAAATATTCAGAGAGCTTGTCATTTGTGATTCTTTCAAATATCTTTATGTTATTTATTTTATCAAATAATAAGTGACAACATACTCAAGGTAAAAAATCTCTTAATAATAAAGAAGTTCCCTAAACAGTCTAATCCCACTCCCTAGATAAACCCACTGTTAAAAATTCCTTGTGAATACCTAATCTAGATAGATTTTCTTATGTATTTATAATAAACGCCCATACAGGTGGCAATTATGCTATAGTCAAGGAGGCACTCCTACTTCCTTGGGGTCATATGCTCAGAAGATGGGAAAGGTGGGCGATCTAAAATGATAATACTGTTTAGATAGTCCTTCTTTAAAAATTTACTTTACTTTGTTTACCTCTTCCCAAAACTACAAAAGCTACAAAAAAACAGAGGCCCACTACAAAGTCCTAACATTTTCTCCAGGATGCCACAAAGCCCCGTATGCTTTGTTTGTCCAGTCTCCCCACGTGATTTGTTTCCCCACTGTTAGAAATTAAGGTATAATTTACATGTAGTAAAACTGACCCTGTTCAGTGTACAGTTCCACTAGTTTTGATAAACACATACAGTTGTGTAACCACCACGATTAATCTACAGAACAGTTCCACACCCCAAAAATCTCTCATGCCTCTTGACAATCAACCCCTCTCCGTACCCACAGCTGAACTTGATCTCAGACAACCACTGATCTGTTTTTCTATCCCTATAGTTTAGCCTTTTCCAGAATGTCATATAAATGAAATTAGGCCATATGTAACCTTTTGAGTCTTTCATTAGCATACCGTATTTATGATTCATTCACATTTCTGGATGTATCAGAAGTTTGTTCCTTTTTATTGCTGAATAGTATTCCATTTTACAGATATGCTACTGTTTGTTTATCCGTTTACCAGCTGAAGGGCATCTGGGTTGTTGCCAGTTTTTGGCCACTGTGAATGAAGTATATCTATCTACATATATTCATATATAGATTTTTGTGTGAACTTAATATTTTGCCCATTTAAAAACCTGAATTGTTTGTCTTCTTACTATATGAGAATTCTTCATATATTCTAGATGCAAATCTTTTATCAGATATGTGATTTGCACATATTTTCTCCCAGCCTGTAGCTTCTCTTAACAGGGTCTTTTGAAGAACAGAAATTCTTTCTTCTGATGAAGTCTAATTTATCTTTTTTTTTCTTTTATGAATCATGCTTTTGGTATCATATCTAAGAAAATTTTTGCCTAACCTAAAAGGCTGCAAAGATTTTCGGCAAGTGCTTTGAAATTTTCCTCCATGTTCTTCTCAACATCTCCATGGAAACTGGAAGTCATCAAAGCAGTCTCTAAAGGGGTTTTTAGGCTTTCAACTACTGTTTATTAGTGTTTTTCATAATCGCATGCATAGGGACCCATGCTTAGCTATAGAAAATACTTTAATAACTTTTATCTGACAATATGGAAGATGACGTCCAGAAGAATAGAGAGGAAAATTAGAAATTTACGTCAGCAATGGAGGTGGGGGAGGGTAAAGCAGGTAATCAGCACGCACTGGGGCTCTGTGCCCACACATCAGTTCAGTAGTGACTTACATAAGTTACCTCACTCAGCCCAAAGCACATACTCTATGAAGGATCTTGGTAATGGATGCCCTGGACAAGCTCCTCCCTGGGGCCTGGTGTGTGTCTGGAAAATGCCATTTTGAAACTAGACGTACTTTCTTTGGTCACTAAATTCTCCCTTAAAGTAGCTAAAAAGTCAGGAAGTCTTAGATGTGCAATTGATTGTAGCACTGCAACATGAGTTTGAGCTCTAATAGCTATGTCTGAAGTGTAAGCTGTTGCCCAGTTTGAGTTCATGAATGCCTATTCACTACTGAGACGCCCAAGTGGCATGGCCCCTGAATACCTAGCCTCGCAGTATCGGTCAGGACAACCCCAGCTGGCCCCAAAAAATGAAGGTCCAATGGCTGATTCTCCAAGACAACCTAAAAACACAGGATAACCTTCTGTTCTTGCTGCTACTCTTATACCTGCTGAGATCCAATGACTTCTCCAACAAGGAAGAGGAAGGGCCCGCCCAGTTCCCCGGGTGCCCGCGGCTTTCAGAAGAAGTTCACCTCCCACCTCTTCTCCCTCATCATTATCCAACTCAAACAGGAAGAAACTGCTCATCTTCTCCCCTTTTCGGCAAGGATCCTCTCTCCCACAGCACTTTATTCATCTCTGTAAGTCTGTTTCTCTGTTTAAAAGCTCTCTTAAATTTAGAGGAAAAATAATCTAATTCTACCCGCAAAAACCGAAATTTAGTTCTTAGTTAAGAGTATAAAGCAGGCATTACTAGCCCTATTTTATTGATGAGGAAACTGGAGCTGAATGAATTATCATTTTAACTAATTTGAGGAACCTTGACTTTTCTCAAGGGATATAAAAATTACTTGATCAAATGAGTACTACTGTAAATTTACATAAACTAGAGAGATGTTAACTTTTTCTTCAAAGTCTCACAGAGACTCCAAATTCTAAGAATAGATATAAAACCGTTCAAATCAGAGATCTATAGCAATGTACCCTATATTTCATAAGATAGTGTCTCTGAAAATTTATGAGCTAACTATGTTTTAGTGCACTGAGGCTAAGAACTTAAGTCATTTGCCCACAGTCAAACAGCTGGCTGTAATACAATCAGGATTCAAGCCCTGCACTGTCTGTCTCTAACGCTACGCTCTTTCCACTCTACCACGATGGACCTACGTCAGAATGAGAGCTCAAAGTCAAACAGTGAGACTGACTGTATGGTACCCTGGATTGGATCCTGGATCAGAAGGAGGACATTAATAAAAAAGGACATTATTAGTTTAGTTAATAGTAATAGAAAGAAGAAAAAAGTTAATTTGGATAGATGGGTTAATAGTTCTCGAAAAAATGTCACAATGCTGGTGAGTCTAAACTGATGAAACTTCAGCTTTCAAATGTAAAGTAACAGACTTGAAAATAAAGTAGGTAAATCTAAAACTAGAAGAGATAACATACTTTGCCCTGGCTTCCTCCCATTTTTGTTTTTTTTCATCAATAGCTTTCTTCATAACTTGGTACCATTTTCTGAAATCAAACCATGGCTTATCTGAAAGAAATGAAATCCATGATTATGAACCAAATACATCACATTATTATAACACACACTGTTCCTCTGAGTCTTCACTCACTGATGTGACTCAGCATTTATATACCAGCCCTTGGAGATTACGGAGGGAGGTGCTGCTGTCTCCATGCTCTAACACAACTGCTGAGCAATCTGCCGTCACTCCCTTCTCTGAGTTCCTACCTGTACTGTGGCCCTAACTAAATTATACCGAAACCAAAAACGTCTGTTTCTCCTAGGTTTGACTATTACCCCCCTGGGAATAGAAGACATATTTTGTTTGTGTAGAAGACTACACAATCAGGCCTCTTCCTCCTGACCCAAATCCCAGCACAGTGCCTGGCACAGGGTGGTGCTCCAGTATGTCTAGGAGTACGTGAATTAAGGAACAAACGATGGCTATATGTGTGCAATGGCACCAGACTTCTAGTTTCATCAGCTCCTATTTCTGTTCTTCCTAATCCTAATCCAAATCCAAAGACTCTAGAGATAAGTAAGAAAGTAGACTGCATTGGACAGGTGGAGTGAGTGTGTGTTCAAGATGTCAAGGTGAGATAGACAACAGAATTGAATATACAGTCAAGCATAAAACTACACTCCTCACTCTTTTATTCAATCCATGTGGGGAGATGGGAAGAGTAGGGAGGGAAAAAATGAAATTAAAGGTAAAGCAGGAAAGAGGCTTAGAGAGTGAGGAAGTTTGAAGAAAGGAAGGCTGACAGGAGGAAGATGGCTGAGCGAAAGGCTGAATTTTTTATATATTCTCTAATGAAGATAGTCTCCCTTCAATGTCTAGTTAAAGATCTTTCAACTGGCCAATATAATCAATACTTATGGCCTTGTAGGCCACAGAGCCACAGAGGACAGGCAACTACCAAAAGAGCTATAAGGAAGAAGGAAAACTATAACAATTAATAGAACACAAGGTTCTTTGACCTTAAGTGAGTCATAACTTCTTAAACTCCTCATCAGTAATGTGGGAAGGCAGGGGACCGCGGACAGCTGGAGAGCAGAGAGAATGGGGACCACAGTCCCTGCCCTGCTGACATTGTAGGTTTATTCTGAGGGTCACGGGAAGATAATATGTCAAAACACCCTTTACTCTAAATGTCTACACAGTCTATGAAGGCCCTTTAACGTCAGAAAACATCTTGTCCAACCTTTTACTCTATGTAGGAGCCAACATGAAGCAATGTGCAGAAAGAAGCATGCTGCACATATTCTGGAAAGAACACACAAACTAATTGCCACCATTAAATCTAAGTTCCTAAAACCAATGAACATATATGTGGAATCTTTAAAAAAAAGTCAAACTCATAGAAATAGAGAGTAAAAAAGTGGCTGCCAGGGGCTGAGGGGTGCGGGAAAGAGGGCGAGATTGGTACAAGGAGACAAACTTTCAGCTATAAGATGAATAAGCTCTAATGTAAAACATGGTGACTATAGTTGGTAATACTGTATTGTATACCTGAAATGTGCTAAGAGAGAACATAAATATTCTCACACATACAAAAAGGTAAATATGCGAGGTGATGGACGTCTTAATTGACTTCATGGGAATCCTTTCACAATGCAAACACATCAAATTGCTACAATGTACACTTTAAATATCTTACAATTTTATATGTCAATTATACCTCAAAAAAGCTGAAATTAAAAATAAAACAATGAACATAAATCCTAGTGAGAACATTAAGAAACTGGAATTGAATGTAAGAATTCATGTATTTACCACACTTTATTAAGTGGATATTAGGCCAGTCACTCTGATAGATACTAAAGATACATTAAAAAAAAAAAAAAAAAGTAAAAAAGATATGGCCCCTCCCTCTAGAAGCTTGCAATCTACCTACTTGTCTGTCTGTCATTTACACAGCAGTCACTATGCGGCAGATACTCCAGGCCTTTACAAATACTGGCAGCCTAACAGGGATAGACATGCTTAGTCCGCTAGTTACAATTCAGTGTGTTAAACAACTAAGAGAAGTCTGGGCAGGAGTGGCTGTGGCAGGGTCATCGGTTCTGGTCTGGGAAGAGGTGAGCTGGGGAGTGGGTGTGAAGAGAGGCCGAAGAGGGCATTTATGTTGCGCCTTGAAGCATGAAGATGGACTTGCCAGGGATAGAAGGAGTTAGGGGGTGAGAAGGAAGGAACACTTCAGGTAGAAGGACCAACGTGAGCAAAGGCTGAAGGCATTAGAATAGACGGTACAGTCGCAAAGCTGCCAGTAAGTTCATGGTCTAGTATGGCTAGTGAGTAGGAGCTGGGAACAAAAAGCAGGCTGGCCTTTACACACAGTAGGAAGTCACTGAGGTTTTTTAGTAGCCTTGAGATATAATTAACTAATTATACATATAAAACATTCTGGTACAAGGTACAATTTGTATATATGCATACGTATATGTGTATCTGTATATTTCTCAAAGTTTCTTCCCTATATTTATTGTATCTTTTAATCCACCATTTACAATCACTTTGAATTTGATTGATAAAAAAAGTAAGTACCTTCTTCATTCTTTTCATTATATTTCTCAGCAATATTAGACAAAGACCTGGAGATACAAATAAACAAATCAATTTATTTAGAAATCATTTATTGGAAGACAGTTAAATTTTGAATTCTTCTGAAGGAAACGTATAGAACAGTACTTGAAACTGATGCCAACTTTTAATGGAGAAGCAATCACTGAAACAGGGAAGAAGACACTATAAATACTGCCACTCTTTGTTGGCATTTTAAGATTCTTTTACTTTCCAAAATAATCTTTGAAGACACAGTGCCAGAAGCCTAAAGGTATACAGATGAAGTGCTAAATGACTCTTCAGGATTTGTGTATGATGATTTAAAATCCAGAAATCAGTAGAGCAATGAGAAACACGTGTATCTACCTAAAAATAGGAAGAAAACATGATCCAAACAACCTACTAAGGGAAAATGAAATCTCTCACAACTAGCTGAGTCAAAATATTATGTAAGAAGTTAACTGTTGCTACTAGTCAATGTTCTATTAACACCTGAGAGTCTCTATTTTCTACTGAGATATAGCATATGGATTCCTTTACTCTGAATAATTAGGTAAAAACAATACAATTTTTTCCTCATAAAATTGACATACACTTACCATTCTAAATTGTCATCCAATAAAAAGAGCAGTTTCAATACCACTACAATGACAGCTACAGCTTGTACATCATATTTAACAGTTTTTGCCTTTTTAGCTATAGGATCAAATGTTAGAAAATCCACTTCTCCTATTCCAGTCACTTTCACCACGTGGCAGGTTAAATCATGCATTTCATCTGTTGAAGAATGAAACAGTAAAATGTGAATTAAATTCTTTGGCTAACTAGACTATACTAATGTGTATATCTATGAGATAAGTTTATCTTTAAATATGATACTATGCTAGAACTCTGAGACATACATTTGTAAATAAAGTAAACCAAGAAATGATATTTGTATAGAAAAATTAATGGTTGAATGCCAGCAAGGAGTACCTTCTCCTATTCTGACTTCCCAAAACACCTGCTATTTATAGGACGCACCTTGGCACCGAATGCACAGCCACACACCGCTTTTCTATTGTTTCATCCACGTTTCTTGTCTGTGTTTCTACAGCAATTTGCATTTATCTGAAACTAACTCGCCTGTAAGACCAAGAGCTTCTCTAAAAATGCACACTCACTCACCAGCAGGAAGCCTGGCTAGCACGCTGGAAGCCTGAGGTGCATCTCACTAGCTGCACTGCTTTCCCAAAGAAACTACATGCTCAGCACAGACTGCATCTACTACTCAAGGCGGAATAATGGGGGACTTGGAGCCAGAAAATCTACGGCCTATGTATTTAGGCTTTCTAATCATTAGCTTTGTGATTCCAAATTAGAGTCACCTAACCTCAGTTTCTTAATATCTAAAATGGGTTATGGTGAGGATAAACATTAAATAAGATAGCACAAGTGAATATACTTTGAAAACTCTAAAGTACTAAGCAAATTTCTTTACTCACTAATTTAAGTACCTAGGATGTACCATATTCTATTTTAATTAAATTCAAGTAGAATGGCTATTATTTATGAGCATAATAAATTGTATTATATTGAATCTCCTACACGCATTCAGTCATTAGGTCCTATTGATTCTATTCTCTTAATGTAGTATACAATACTTTAACTTTATAATTGTATATATAATATTACACATAGCATATATAGTATATATTATTATATATAGAATTATTACTATAAAGAATGGCATTTCTTGAAAAATGTCTCCCCTATTTATTTAAAATTAATTACCTTGAAACTGCTTCTCTTATGCCAAAAGTACAGAGTAATAAAAGAGCAAGTGGAAGAAATGATGAGGAAGGAAGCCAGGACAGCAGAGAAAAACTAAGCAGGACAGGGTTCTGAACTGGAGCATTATGTGGAAAGAGCGCTAGCTCTGGACTGGGACAGCTGGATTTAAGTATGTACTCAGCCATCTACCAGCCAGGCGTCACTCAGCTTGCCTGTGTTTCATCTATAAATGAGAATACCCACCTGCCACCCTTCCCACCTTCACAAATGAGGTAATATAGATGGAGGCACTTTGGAAACTCTGTAATAAAGTTCCCCACAAATTATATACATGATTGTGAAAGCTGCCAGAAATTCTCTCTGGCAGGCTCCTCAGTCCCAGTATGAGGGACATTACTAAGAAATGTGTTTGGAGTTCACTCAAAGCCATCAAAGAGGCAGTGCTTACTCAGTAAGGGTGTGTGTGACATGTTTGCTAAAACCTTTCTACCTAGTTCCAGAGATGACACTGTCATACATAAAGGCACTGAGGAGGGGCATTTGTTGCCCCAGTATGCTTAAAACCACTTTTAGCTTTCTGGGAAAGGGCCAAATACACAGGTTTCTTCTTTTGATCAACAGCACCATAGAACTGATAGTACTGTAGAGAGCAAACTTTAAATTCTGAAAATGGCAATATTCTAGAGGTCTTCTTATAATCTTATGGGTGCTTTGTCAATCAATGACACATTTTACAATATAAATCCTAAGGAGCAGGGACTTCCCTGGTGGTGCAGTGGTTAAGAATCCGCCTGCCAATGCAGGGGACGCGGGTTCGAGCCCTGGTCTGGGAAGATCCCACATGCCACGGAGCAACTAAGCCCGTACACCACAACTACTGAGCCTGCGCTCTAGAGCCCGTGAGCCACAACTACGGAAGCCCGTGTGCCTAGAGCCCGTGCTCCGCAACAAGAGAAGCCACTGCAATGAGAAGCCCACGCACGGCAATGAAGAACAGCCCCCGCTCGCCGCAACTAGAGAAAGCCCGCGAGCAGCAACAAAGACCCAACGCAGCCAAAATAAATTAATTAATTAATGAAAAAAACAAAATCCTAAGGTGCAGGGACTATTACATGTTAGTCTGTCGATCTATTTTGTGTGTTGTTTCCTCCCCACAATTAAGTAATACAAACTCAGTACAGTACATTTACAAGATACATAAAGGTAGAAGAAAGGAAAAAAGGCATTGCCATAGCTTAGAAATAGCACTTCAATATTTTGGTATATTTATTTCTAATATTTTAATGAATATTTTAATTTTATGTAGCTATGGTTATATTATATATAATTTTATAATTTGGCCTATTTCAGTTTTTATTATAACATAAACATTTGCCATGTTTTATATACTCTTCACAAACATGATTTTAAAAGCTGCATAATGTTCCACTGAATATACAAAACATTGTTTACTTAAACATTACCTTTCTGTAGGATATTTATTTCTAATTTTTCAGTATAAATAAGAAGGTCAATAACATTTGTGTATACTTTTTTTTCCTACATTTCAAATTATTTCTATTGAACAGTTTGTGAGAAGTAAAATTTCTCTATCCTGGTTCTTTTTAATACAGTCTCCAAAAAAGGCACTTAACCATATCAGATGCTAGTAGTGTCTCTCTGCCTATTATAATGGTTTTAATTCTACTTGTTACTCTCAGGAAGAGTTAGGTAAGAAATAGTATTAAATCACACACACTGGTCAGAAAATACTGCCAGCCTCATCTCTGTCCAACAGCAACTACGTGAGCTAGACACTTTCCATAACCCAGCCCGTGTCAGTTACGTGTTGGTAATTCCTTGTATTCCTTCCATATCTTAGCATTCCCATTATAAGCTCAGGATTTGGGAGTATATGAGAGAACACAGGAACTTTCCATATTTTGAAAGAACCATCAAAAAAGTAAATGAAAAAACCAAAATCCAAAACAATAATCTGATCTATGTAACATGCCAAAGCGCAGAAGTCAGACTTTACAAATTCTGGAATCTTTTTTTTTTTTTTTTTTTTAAATTAATTAATTTATTTTTGGCTGCTGCGTTGGGTCTTCGTTGCTGCGCACGGCATTTCTCTAGTTGTGGCGAGCGGGGGCTGCTCTTTGTTGTGGTGCGCGGGCTCCTCATGGCGGTGGCTTCTCTGTTGTGGAGCACGGGCTCCAGGCACACGGGCTCAGTACTTGTGGCGCACGGGCTCTAGAGCACAGGTTCAGTAGTTGTGGAGCAAGGGCCCAGTTGCTCCGCGGCATGTGGGATCTTCCCAGACCAGGGCTCAAACCCATGTCCCCTGCATTGGCAGGCGGATTCTTAACCACTGCGCCACCAGGGAAGTCCCCAAATTCTGGAATCTTAATCAAATAGCTAGTGGCTTCTGAAATCTTAACCGGAGACGTACATTCCTTAGCTTAATAAATCATGTATTTGAAAAGTTTATTTTCTTCCTTTTTAAAAAAATATTTTAAAAGTATAGACTTAATATTTACATTTGTGTATATATGTTACTCCAATTTATGTTTATTTTTATAGTTAAAATTATGTCATACATACAGTTTTACATATTGCTTTTTTCATATAATATATGTATTTTCCTCCCCTATTAAAAATACATTCAATCACATTTTTTATATTGCTTAAGCAATAATATAGTCACACCATGTTTGTATTTTCTGTTAAGAATAGAAATCCTGCATTTCTCACATTTCTAGTTTAGCAAGAAATTCAGGAATGGATTCCATCGGCAGATTCCATTCGGGTTACCTGGGTCTTGGTATATTGTGTACAACAGCTAGTAAGGCTGTCTTCACATTCTGTGTTTCATCCTACCAGACTTGGATCTCCATTTCTTTTAGGGACTGGAAATAGCAATATATTAGCAAACAACAAAAATGTTGCCATAGATTAACTTCTGGGATTTTTAAAATTAGAATTCTTTATGTAATAATCATGCTTCATGCAAATGAAGAAGTGCTGCTTTTCTGGGAAGAGTGGGTACCTAGGTAATTAATAACACATACTGAAACATATGTTACTTTACTTGTACTCAGCAAACTTACTGTAAAAACCGAACATATTCTCTCAAGCTTATCCCTCACACCAAAATAGAACTCATTATTTCTGAAAAGTGTCCTTTTACCCATTTTAAATGGTCCAAAATATTTTAAGAAAGGATTTTAAAATTAAGCTTCATGTTACTATGGACCCTGTCAGATGACTCTAATAGTCTCTGATTTGAGAAGATGCAATATATTGTTCATAATAATTTAGTAAGTCAAAGCTTGCTCATTATATACACCACACACTTACCAGGGAGATTGACTTCCATCAAGTATTTCATACACAAGATGTTTGGATGAAGATAGCAGTCTTCAGTTATGTCTGGAAAACGTGGCAAATCTAAAAATGTGGCAACTTCAATTATTTTTTTATAGATATCTTCATAGTTAGGCCAAGACT
Source organism: Balaenoptera musculus (assembly GCF_009873245.2). Lineage (NCBI taxonomy): Eukaryota > Metazoa > Chordata > Mammalia > Artiodactyla > Balaenopteridae > Balaenoptera > Balaenoptera musculus. The sequence continues at coordinate 83,669,283 of NC_045797.1, forward strand.
GGAATGAAAGAGATAGTCAAGGTAGCAATTTTTGCAACACAAATTATTTTAAAAACTACTTTCTGATTTTAAAAGTAATATGGGGACTTCCCTGGTGGCACAGTAGTTAAGAATCTGCCTGCCAATGCAGGGGACATGGGTTTGAGCCCTGGAGCAACTAAGCCCGTGCGCCACAACGACTGAGCCTGCGCTCTAGAGCCTGCGAGCCACAACTACTGAGCCTGAGCTCTAGAGCCCGCGAGCCACAACTACTGAGCCCGAGTGCCACAGCTACTGAGCCCGTGTGCCTGGAGCCCATGCTCCGCAACAAGAGAAGTCACCACAATGAGAAGCCCGTGCACCGCAACGAAGAGTAGCCCCCGCTCACCGCAGCCAGAGAAAGCCCATGCGCAGCAACAAAGACCCAACGCAGCCAAAATCTAAAATAAATTTTTAAAAAAGTTTTTTAAATAAAAAACAAAAAAAATAAAAGTAATATGTATTCACTGAATAAAATTTGGAATGTAGAGAAAAGCATTAAGGGGAAACGCCCATAAATCCCAAATATCCTCACTAAGCAGTTTTAAACAGTAATACTGGTAAATTAAAATTCTATCTGGCTCATAGAACTCTTACTGGCCTTACCCATGGTATAGTGAAATCATTACTTCTTGCCAATCATGGAAGAATCTGGTATACAGCTGCAACCCAACTGGAGTTACAATGTCGTCATAATCACTCCAAAGCACGACTTCCCTCTCACCCTCCTTCACCGGCACCCTCTCGCCAATCTTCAAATTCACAGCTAACAGATTTAGCTCAGTGTTACATAATATTCACATGCTTCTATGTGAGAGATGACACCAGGGTTTAAGTCTAATAGGTAAAAATGTGCAATTCAAACTTCTATTTTCCCACATTTAATAGCCTATAAGAGTGTCTTATAGAATTCAGGAAAATCTATGAGCTAATATTAATAAATTAATTCTGTTCACTTTAAGATCACCCTTGTAGTTTATTGGGTATGCTACTTATATTTCTGCAATTTCCAAACATTCTTCTTATTAATACTACATATAATTTTTCCTCATTTACTCATCCACTCACATAAAAATATTAAATTTAGAGTCTATTCTATGCAACATACTTTGGGAAATATAAAGGTGAATAAAGTGATCTCTTCAAGGAGTTTATACTCTAGAAAAGGGATCAGTGTACAAAAATAACTATAGGATGAGATAGAAAGTTATCGAGTACTACAAGCAAGAGTTTTTTTTAAGGCTTATGGGATTTCAGAAAAACTATCATTTCCGATACGGTAGGACCCCATTAAAACTAGGCCTGAATACAAACATTTTGGAAACCTGTTTGGCAGTATCTATTAAAGTTGAGTGTGGACATATTCTACAGCAAAGCAGCTCTAGCTACATATACCCAACAGAAATGTGCATGCATGTCCATGAAAAGACATGCACTAGAATGTTCATAACACTATTTGTGAAAGTCCCAAGCTAGAAACTACCCAAATGCCATCAACAATAGAGTAAGTACAAGAATAAATGTCTAGTAAATTTTGATACAGTCTCACAATGGAACATTATACAGCAAAGAAATGAATGCTCTACATGCAACAGTATGAATGAATCTTCAAAACATAATGTTAAAAGAAGCCAGATGCAAAAGAGAATGACTCCCCATATGTAAAGTACAAAACTTAGCAACTCAGCACCGAGCTTCTAGTCTACACGGTTAGAAGTCAGGAGAGTGACTGATTACTCTTGGAGTCATGGAGGTAATGACTGCAAGTGAGCATAAGGGTGGAGCTCCTAGGGTGCTAAGAAGGTTGTTTCCTGATCTCGGGGCTGGTTCAGGTTATGAAAATTCATCAGGTTGGGTACATTTGTGATATGTTCACTTTTCTGTATGTATGCCTAGTTAAAAAAAAAAAAAGTGGTAAGAGAGAAAGATAATATCAGTTCAGTAAACTATTTTGTGTAACAGAATCACTTCATACATCACCTTGTAGGAGAAATAATCTAATCGGCAAATTCAGAGTTGGAAAGACCTTTAAAAGTATATGGTCTAACTTTACAAAATCCCCAGCAGGTATATGTCTAGCCCTTCTTATAAATCTCCAGTGATGGGAACTCAATACCTTCCCTGAAGGTAGTTTATTCCATTTTTAATGGGTTTAATCATTAAAAAGTTCTTCCTTATTCTAAGCAAAAATCTGTTTCCCAACAATTTGTGCCAATAATACCATTATGTCATGTCTTGCCCATTTTCTAAATGTGTGAAGGTGTTTGGAAGCCAACTGAAGGAATGAATATTTCTCTGTTAAATGTTACTTTGGTACATTCAGCTCATATGCAATTATAAAGCACAAGGAAATGCTTTATAATGGTACAAGAGTATGCTTATAGGGACTTCCCTGGTGGTCCAGTGGTTAAGAATCCGTCTTGCAATGCAGGGGAAGCTGGTTCGATCTTAGCTGGAACTAAGATCCAGCACGCCGCGGGGCAACTAAGTCCACGTGCCACAACTAGAGAGTCCGCGCGCCGCAACTAATGAGCCTGTGCACTGCAACAAAAGATCCCGCGTGCCGCAACTAAGACCCGATGCAGCCAATAAATAAATAAACAAATATTAAAAAAAAAGAGTATGCTTATAGAAAACAATCAGTGTTAACTATGCCTGATTTTACTTTGCCTGAGGTTACAACCTTCTTTGTATTGTATTTATTTTGATACCACTATTTCAATGTCTAAACTCTTGAGTTTTATTAGGAAAAAGAAGGCTTTCAATTAGCTATATTATTAACATATGATTAATCTGTAGCTGAAGAATACAAAGTAAATTTCTGTCAATCCAAAATAGCAATGGGGCCTTTCAAGTCTTTTTTTAAATGCTGAGATACAGTAATTCTACTTGTACACTAAAATACTATTAATTGTATTCTAATCTGTGAATTTAAAAGAGAAAAAAGGAAAACATATATTCTCAGTGACTTTTGGCAAAAGCTCTCTTTTTTCTTTATAAAATTAACTTATTTAGACATCTGCTGCATTTCGCACAAAATCTGAAGCATCTTTTCAAGTTAAAACAATTAACATTACTGACAAGATTTATGGCAACCCTAATCCTTTCAAATAATGAAGGTAGGAGATGAAATTAAGTACTTTTATCTGCAAACAAAACAAACACTAGAGCAGTGAATGTTCCCCTTTGAAAAATAACCATCTCAAAAAACCAATTTAATGGATGATAAATTCATGACAAGTAATTGCAAGGTCATTAATGAAAAGGAATCTGGTAAGCTAAAAAGACTTAACATATGTGTAAAACATCCACACTAACATCCGCTCCCTTCCACCTCCGACATCACTTGAAGTGGTGGCCCAATTGTCCCTACAGGGCTGGCTATGGACTAACCCCCCCTAGACATCTGCTCCTATTCCAACCAAGGCAGGCCACTCTTGAACCACTAGCACAGCAAAGTATCCAACCTTGGGCAGAAGGCTGGGAGTACTGTTACACAGCATTGTTTTAGAGAATATGATCACAGTGTCACATTTTTCTTTCTGTCCCATTGTCCTTAGCCTGGAGAGGGGAATCAGGCTCTAATTTTGACAAGATTCCAAAACATGGATAGATAATAATTACAGTGAACATTTAATGACTGCGTTAGAATAGTCTTACTTTGACTTTTAGAAAATGCATGCATGTACAGAGCACACCCAAGGAAAGGGTCTCATAGAAGCTGCTGGGTCTTTGTATTTTCATTTGGCATGGGGAATCTCTGATGTATTAAGTAGAATAAGAGGACTACCAGAATCCTGTTTAAAACTTTGCATATTTAGTTAAGGTATAATAGTACTTTGTTTTATACTGGTCTTTGGTTATCTGCTAATTAGTCTACTTTTTACCTCAAATGTTTTGTGGAATAAGATGTAATAACAAAAGAACGACAGAGGCAGAAATAAGAAACCTAGTCTGTACTGCTCAAAGCACCATTTCTATCAGTACCACTTGCAAGATGCTTGCATAAAATATTCCTAGATCCCACACCAGACTTAATAAATCCATCCCTAACACTAGGATTAAGAATCTGTAGTTTAAACAAGCTCTCCACGATATTCTTGTGCAAAAAAAATAATAATAAAATAAAATGAAGCGGCTCTCAACCTCATTTTTCTTGTAGCCTGGAAGAGACCCTCAGATGGTTTTACTTCACAAGCTTGACAAGAGAAGCACACCCACAAATTCCAGTGATGGTTAAGATGTTGTGGGAAGCCAGGAACAAAAGAACACATCAGCTGGTTTCTATTCATGCTGCCTGGCAGTAGTAATTCTGGAAGGGAGTGGGAGTGAGGAAAACTGAGAACACCTGTTATCATAACACTCGTCTTAATTTCCCTCAGGTAGGTTTCAAACCTGTTAGATTATTACTCTAACAAAGATTGCACAAACAATCCCAAGAGCTACACACGGCCTACAGAGTAAGATGGTGAAAAAATCTAGAGTTTGAAGACTCAGAGTGTATCAACGTTGATCCAACAAGACAGTCATTTGGAGAGGCTGAAAGAGTGACTGACAGCTCTGGAGGAGTCTTTTTCTTCCTTCAACCAACGGGACCTAGTTTCACAAAGGGTGTAAGGCTGCTCCAAGGCAAAATGAATCATCATGGCAAAGTGCCACTCAGTGGGTCTGGCTGAACCAGCATTACATCTTTTCTTTTTACTCAGAGAGGATGCTGTTGATCAACATTCAAAATACTGGAGATGTACTTTGGAATGAATTTCCAGTTTCCTCTTTATTACTTCTTGCTGAGTCTAGTGAGGGATGATGAAATGACTAATTCTTGAGAGGATTTAGAATTACTGTCAAGGACCATGGTAGAATAACATGTACGTTACATATTAAGTGTTAAAAAATTGGTCTGTGGGTTTTAAAATACATAAAAATAAAGAAAATCAAGGCTGAAAAGATGGAAGTATCCCTACTGTGTGTTAAGTCATTGGCAGAATAAATTCTATCTGTAACAGAGATAAGTGTGTCTAGGCCCAACCTTGGTTCAAGTGGCAATTTGACTATTTGGTACTCCATATGGAGATGGTATCCCTGAAAAAGAATAGATTTTTAGTTTATTCTACCAGATGAACTGAAAGATTTTTGCTAGAAGTAACTGATGCTTCAAATCAGCACCACACTTCAGAAACTTGACTCAAAAATAAAGCAGCAGAAGAGGCAGAGGCAGAAAAACGAGGAGGAGGTTATCTTTAAATTAAACAGGGACTTCCTTCGTGGTGCAGTGGTTAAGAAACCTCCTGCCAATGCAGGGGACATGGGTTCGAGCCCTGGTCCGGGAAGGTCCCACATGCCACGGAACAACTAAACCCATGTGCCACAACTACTGAGCCTGTGCTCTAGAGCCCAGGAGCCACAACTACTGAGCCCGCACACTGCAACGAAGAGTAGCCCCCGCTCTCTGCAACTAGAGGAAGCCCGCGTGCAGCAACCAAGACCCAACGCAGCCAAATAAATGAATTAAATAAATAAATAAATTTATTTTTTAAAATAAAAAATAAATTAAATAAATAAGGAAAATGAAACAGCTACCTACCAGGAGGTTGGGAATCACAACTCAGAAAAAGGAGATGGTTGGAAATACTAAAACTTAATTTGCACACCTGTCTCCTCTCCTGAACTTTGCTCTTATGTCAGGGTAATGGCAGGAAGACTCAAACTCTCATGGCCCGCTTGTTAGAAGAAACAAACCACATCAATACTCCATACTCTGTATTGCATTACCCTATGTTTTAAAGCGAGTTTTGTCAGATTTGTTGTTAGTGGGACAGAGGGGCCCACTTAAATATTAACAGAACAATTTAATGGAAAGAAACAGTTCACACAGGATAAAGGTTTAAGGGTCTTTAAAGCTTTTTTCCCCTTTCCCTTTGATTTGTTTTTAAGGTGTGCTCAACTTTCTGGAATAACAAAAACAAAGCAAAACCAAACACAGAAGAAAAACAGTCCCCAGCAGCCCACACACACAAAACTCCACTGGCATTATCTTCATCACCATCTCCTAGAACAATTGCACCTTTTGTCGTTTCTGGTGGAGGTACAGCTGCTGAAGAAGCCAAGACTTAGTAGAGAAAGCTAAGACATGGAAGGAGGAAAGAAAATGCTGCCTTTGTTAATGAAAAGCTGTTTCCACTTAAAAGTTTCAACATACTATGGAATAGTGAATGCACTTTTGTAAGCAAAGGCAAAGCATACAATGAAGAAAAGCTGCCTGTCAGTTAAGTAAACAGTCATTTGAAGACATCCCAAACCTTCCCGTTTTTCTTGAAAAAGTGGGGGAGGGGAGGAAGGGAATATGGACTATTACGAGACATGGCTGAGGATGTGTCTAAAAGGCATAGTAAATATGGCACATAGGGCTTCTAGAGTGCTATAGATTCATTTAATTATAATACTAAGAAATTACAAGGCTAATATGTTTTTTAAAAGACCACAAGGCTATAATAAATTGTTCTAGCATGCATTAAAAATGGCGTGCTTGGGAAAGCATTTTATTGAATTTCACAAATATTCCAGTGAGTTTATTTTCCTTCATGAAGCAATGCCTTAAGACAGGTAAGGACAAGCTAGAGTTTCTGTTACACAACAGCAGGCTCTTGTGATAAACCTGATTACAATACCCTGTCAGAGGTGAACTTCCTGCTTTGCTATTAAAAAAAAAAAGTACAGTGCCTCACCCTTACTTATTCTTAGTGTTGTTTTGAAGCAAAGATTCAGCTGAGAAAAAGCTAATGCTACATGCACCTGTTAACCCAAACTTAAAACAAGACTTCCTATTGCAAAGGAAAATTAACAAGGAATAAAAATGTCAGAAGAAATGACAAAGCACTGTAATATATTATTCATGGAGGAAGGATAAAATGAATTCCACATGCATTATGATTCACAAAACAGTTCAATTCGCATTTTTACTCTGCTAGAATTATCTTAATGGTTGTAAATCTATCAGTAGTAGCAAAAAATACTTTTTTATGTTCAAAGTCTAATCTTCTGGAAGTTTGTGGTGAATACATTATTTTATGTGAATACAGTCTTGGTCCTGGGGATGAGATCATTTCAGAAACATGCTGTCGACTTGCACAGACCAAGATAAACCTTATGAATAAATTTGAATTTATGAACTGATGACCAACTGAACAGGAGACAGTTATTTGTTTTGGCCCCAGGATCAGAGCTGGGAAAAACCTGAGTCCTCCTTCTTAAGATGTGCCTGTCCTCCAAATATTCTGCTGACTGTGGAATACCTATGTTCAAATTTCACATAACTGTACTAAAGCAGATTAAAAGCTCGTATCCAAAAGAGTAGACAATCCACAAATAAATTTGATTTGATTTTGGCAGGGTTATGTGATTATTTTTGTAGCAGGCTAACCTTTGTCATTATTCAGTTTTCCTTAGATGAGTATAAAACTTGGTTCTCATTCCTTGTCTTGGGAAGCAGAGGTAGGGGGAGAACTGGGCTGAGCATGCTGGGTACTAGGGGTGGATACTGGCACGGGATCAAACCAAATCACAGATAATTCACATGAAATCACTGGTTTCACTTAGCAAACATGAGGTATGATTCTCCTAAAACAAGTATCATCAATGTAGCCTCAAACATACATTTTCCGACTGGAGTAATTTACTATTGGTTTCAGTATATTGGTGAACGGTACAAATAACAGATAAGATTATTTATCTCACACACTGGTTTTCATGAGTGATACTGACACACCCATAACTCAGTTTTTTAAATGTCCTTGCTTATAAGCAGAAGTTATATCCCTTACACATTTACCACTAAAATATCAGTGGAATGCTTTTTTATTTTTTCAATCAAATGCCACTATTTAATAGCCTCTGGGTATATTATATAATAAATACAAAAGAAGCAGTCTGGATGTTTACTACTTAGGTGGAAAAAAATCCCCAACAAATCTATTTGAACTCTTCTCTAAATAAAGTATTTAAACTCATTCTGTTTTTCAGCTATTTCAAATCATTTAACCAATAAACACAGACAGAGTTCTTACCATGTATACATAATTATTATATATTAGGCCTTATGTATGATAAAATAGAAGCATTACACATGATTCCTACTCTCAAAGAGTAGTTAAGGATGCAAGAAATACACAAACCAACCCGACTGCTACATCTGCCAGTGGACTCCTTTCTCTAGTCCTCCCTCTGTGCCTCCCCATCCAGAGGTAACTAGTATCCTGAATTTTGCTTACCATAAACTTATTTTTTTTTAAATAGTTTTATCATGCACATAAATATATCTATATAAATATATTTAGCTTAACTTCTTTTGTGAGCTTAACAAAAATGATATCATACTGTATGTAGCTTCCTAAGTCTTGCCTTTTACACTCAATAGAATGTTTCTTAGGGTCATTCCTGTTGCTTGTGGCTGTAGTTGATTCATTTTCATAGTAGTTTAATATACCATGTCTGATTATGTCACATTTTATCCATTTTCCTGTTGATAGACATTCAGATTGTTTTCAGTTTTGTTTTGTTTTGTTTTTTCATTACCTAGCTGCCTTCTTTAGCCTTTAATCCCCAAACACAAAACTCCATCAATAGAGAACTAGTCAGGTAAACTGTGGCATATCTATACTGTGCAGCTCCTAGAAAAATAAAAAGTTAATAAGAAAATTGCAGTTATATAAGAGAATATCCCTACTCTTAGAAAATATACACTAAAATATTTAGGGATGATGGGCCATGATAAATGTAACTTACCCTCAATGATTCAGAAATAGAATTGCATAGATAGATACATAGATAGGGAAGAACAGCACAAAGGATAAAATAAAATATTAACAATAGTTGAATCTGGGTAAAGGATATATTTTTATTTTTGCAGCTTTTCTATAAGTCTAAAATTATTCCAAGATAAAAAGTTTATTTAAAAAAAAAGTTCTCTAAGATACAAGTGAAAAAGGCAAAGTGCAATAGTTACTGTTACCAAGACATAATCTATTTTTATGCTTATACTTCCTATCAAAATCTCTACAAGAAGTCACTCCCCTATTTTACATACCCTTGTCCCCTCAACTCAAGATTAATTTAAAAATAGTCCACAAAAGAGATGATTACTAGGCAAGTATTTTGTATAAACAAAAGCCTACAACCATGATCTTCCAATAACATGGTCCAGCTGATGGAAAATTCTGAAGCAAAGATGAGACAATATTCGTGAACAGAGATTATAATTTTCAAAAAAATCCAAGAATATACGAGCAATGAGATATTTTTAGGCATTCAAGAAAGAGCTGTTTACGTAACACTCAGCTAAAAAGCATCTGAATATTGACTCTATTTCTAAATGTCTAAAAATGAGTATTTAGAACAATTCTGTTTCTGCCCTTAAAGGATTAACTACTATGGGAAACTACTACGGGAATTGACTTCCCATGATAAACAGAGAACTGGAAAAAATATATGAAACAACAGTTTTAGGCACTGGATAACAGGAAGCACAGGACTATATAATCGCTGAGAGAAGAGAAACAAATGGCCCCAGATTACTGCCTGGAGGCAGTCTCCAAGCTGTAGTGCAGGGAGCAGGGAGTGAAACAGAGCCCAGTGGTCTTGCTAAGTTACAGAGAGAGAGATTAGAGTTCCTGGAAGCTGAGGTGGCTATAATTTGCAGGCAGAGTACCAATGAGGATAAAACTGCAGAGAAAGAACTCTGGAGGTCTGCAAAGGGGTCCTCTCAAGTCTTTGACTGAGTACCAATCTGTGCATGTGTGAGAAAAAACCTGAGGCCAGGGGAGAAAAAAAAAATCATTGGATTTTTTCCAATGAATCCAAACAATTCTCAGAGTTTGCATAAGGCACCAGCTGGAGTGGAGAGACTTCATAATAGTGGGGGCTCTGGGTAGAGTCTTCCAAAGGGACATGCCTTAGTAGCGGGGCTTACTTAGTCTCACAATATAGGCTGTGGAACAGCCATTAAAAAAACAAGCTTCTAAATGATCAAACTGATATCTAAGTTACCTAATCATACACCAGAACAAAAAAAAATCCAGTATTCAGCAACACAAAATTCACACTGTCTTCATCCAATCAAAATTACCAGGAATGCAAAGCAGGAAAATATGGCACATAATCAGGAGATATAGAAACAGACCCAGAAATAACAGAGATAACAGAATTAGTAGATGATAACCTTAAAGCAACTACTGTAAATATTGTCAATAAACTGGAAGATGTAAAAGAAAACATAAACATAATGAGGGAAACGAAAAAGATAAGACTAAAATGGAGCTTCTAGAAATGAAAAATACAGAATCTGAAATGAAAAAAATACTAGATGGGTTTAACAGCAGATTAGACATTCAAGAAGTAAAGATCAGTGAATTTGAAGATATCATCTTAGAAACTATCCAAAACAAAACACACTGAGGAAAAGAAAAAGAACAGAAGCCTTAGTGAGCTGTGGTCTAACATGTAGTTGGAAGGAAGGAACGAGAGAAGGAAGGAAGAGAAGGGAAGAGAAAGAAAGGGAAGGGAAGAGAAAGGAAGGGAAGGGAAGGGAAGGGAAGAGAAGAGAAGAGAAATCAGACAGTCCTGTAGAAAGAAACATTTTTAAAGTGCTGAAGGAAAAGTACAAACCCAGAATTCTATACTAGTGAAAATGTTTTTTCAAAAATGAAGGCAAAACAAAGACATTTTTAGACCAAAAAGTGCCAAAAGAATTCACTGCCAACAGATCTGTACTATAAGAAATGTTAAAGGACTTTTTTAGACAGGAATAGTGCCAGAAATGGCAAAATGTGGGTAAATATGAAGTAGTTCTTCTCATTTTAATTTCTTAAAATGATAAACAACTTTTTAAAGCAAAAATAATTCCAACGCATTGTGGAATATCTAACAAGTGAAGATAAAATGTTTAACACTAAGGGATGGGAGGAGGGAAGTGGAAGTATATATATTCTTGTGAGGGTCTTACACTAAACATGTACTGGTATATTATTATTTGAGGCAGATTGTGGTACGTTAAAGATGAATTTTATAAACTCTAGAACAACATCCTAAAAAAATAGAGGTATGGTTAATAAATCAATAGTGGAGATAAAATGGAATCATAAAAAAATCTTAATTCAAAAAAGGCAGAAAAAGAAGAAAAAAGAAATAAAGACTAGATGGGACAAATAATAGTAAGATGGTACAAAAACAGAACAAAAGACCATACAATGAGTAAAAGGCCTAAAGCACTGTAGTTCCAAGTCTGAGACTACCATCTGCGTGACCTCGGCAAATCATTCTACCTGTCTGAGGTGTTTACTCACATGTAAAATTGGAAAGATGGTGAACCATACTCATGCAGGGGTTTAGTAAGGATCATAAATGTCTCTTGAATTAAACTGAAAACAATGTGAAGGTTGTGAAGGTTAGGAAAGCCTTTGAAAATAATTCCTTAAGTGGGTAAATGGAGGATAATATTTAATATTAATATTTAGTACACTGAAAACCTTCTGATGAAGAGCACAGGGAAAATAACCTTTGAGTACTATAAATAGTGATAAAGACTCATAATTAAAAGGACAGAAGCGCTGCCATTGGAGACATCTGAAAAGAGATCTAGAAGAAGCCTAACACAAGCAAAGGACTTAAAATAGTGCCTCTTGAGGGACTTCCCTGCTGGACCAGTGGTAAAGAATCCACCTTCCAATGCAGGGGATGCGGGTCTGATCCCTGTTCAGCGAACTAAGATCCCACATGCTGCGGGGCAACTAAGCCCATGCGCTGCAACTACTGAGCTCACGTGCCTCAACTAGAGAGCCCGCGTGCCGCAAACTACAGAGCCCATGCACCCTGGAGCCTGCGCCACAATTAGGGAGAAGCCTGTGCGCCGCAACGAAAGATCCCGCATGCCTCAATGAGGATCCTACATGCCACAACTAAGACCTGACGCAGCCAAAAATTTTTAAATTAATTAATTAATTAATTAAATATATTAAAAAAATAGTGTCTCTTGAAACAACATAATAACTTTCATCTCTTTTCTCCAAAGCAACATAGTGTGCAAACAACAACAAAAAATACTGTTTTTTAAATTTGAAATTACCTAAAGGTCTCTATATAAAACTTCTGGTCTCAACAATACACCTATTTGCAATGCACACACCTCATATTATAGCTGTATTTTGAGGATAGCGTAACCTAAAGGATTAGATGTAGCCACATAAGGAAAATAAAAAATAATAATTCTACTCTTCATTAAATTATGACTAATGTCCATATTTGAATAGAACAAAAACTAGATGACATTTTTTAAAACTCCAACACCAAATAAGTCAGGAGAGGAATATAAATCACCAAATTACTCTTGTGTCTTATAAGTGACTACAAAGTAAAAAAGAAAATAACTGACCTCTATAGCAAAGATTCCTTTGTCACGCCCATATAATTTCATCTCTTCTGGAAAATGCTGAAAAGCATTTATATAAGGAATATGTTCCTCTTCAACGAATCTATATTTTTAAAAAGAGTTTCAATAAAAGGTATGTACTGATTTGGCAAAGTAACAAAACAAAAGAGGTAAAAATGTATTTCAAAGACAAGGTAAGAATCAGTTGAGTATACTGTATATCCTACATATATGTAAGGATAATTAATCTGAAAATATCTATTATTCTCTGTACCCTTGTGTGGAGAAAACATTTAGTTGATTAATAATCTCTTAAGTTTCTGCCCAAATAGACAAAATATTTCTAAAAGGTGTGTTTATCTTATTTGTCAATTTACCACCAGGCTTGCAGACATGGCATTCCTTCCTCCTATCCCTAGTTTCTCTCACATGATTAGCTCCTACTTATCTCTTAAATCACTTCTTCAGGGAGACCTTCCTTGATCCCTGTTTTCCTTGTTAGAATACCTCCTTGCCCACCATTCAGTCTCCAGTACCTATGACAGTGCACGGTAGGTGCCTGTCACTGGAAGAACAATTAAACAAAGGAACATTTGTTCACCACTCCATCTCAATGTCTGGTACACAGTAGCTGATCAAATATTTTGAGTAAATTATTGAGTTTGAAGAAATTAGCCCATATATATAAATAAACACTCATACATACTTATTTACAATTCATTCATTCGTTCAACAGACATTTATTGAGTACTATATACCCAACACTATTCTAGGCTGGGGGATATAGCAGTGAACAAAACAGTAAAATATTCTTGTTCCCATGGAGTTTACATTCTAGTGAAAAGAAAAAGATGACATAACAAATAAATGAAATTTATAGTATGTCAGATAGGAAAAAACGGTAAGAAGAAAAATAGAGAAGAATAGAGAAAGAGGGATGGGCACAGACTAACAGCATCCCATATACCCCTCCTAACCAACAAACCACTACTCCAGGCACGTCCCCTGGAAACACTGTCTCTACTTATAATATTATTATACTTTTCAAAAGTTTCAATCTGTGACAGACTGGAAATTTAACAAATTGGTTCTTCATTACAGGTAATTTTAGAAGCACTGCATTAGAGGAAAGTTGTGTCGACCTGTAAAACATATCCTGAACCCCTTCACCTCATTCCATTTCTATTACCACCACCCTAATCCAAGCCACTACCTCTTGTTTTAAGTATAGAAAAGACCACCTGGTCTCCCTGCTTCCACCTGTGCCTACCTAGAATCCACTTTCCTCACAGTTGCCTGAGTGATCTTGAAAACATTAATCAGATTACTTGTCTCCTGCTAAAATCTTCCAGTGGCTTACTATCACACTTAAAGCCAAACTCCCAGCGGGAATGGGGTTTCCTTTTGGAGTGATGAATATATCCTGGAAATAGAGGTGACGGTTGCACAACCTTGTGAATATACTGAAAACCACTGACTTGTACACTTTAAAAGGGTGAGTTGTATTGTATATGAACTATACCTCCAAAAAAAAAAAAAAAATCCAAACTCCTAACTTGGCTTACAAAGACCTACATCTGGCCCCTGTTTATTACCTCCCTGTCCTCATCTTCCTACTCCTCCTTCAAGTTCTGACTCCCATCACTTCAGCCTCCTCTGCTCCTTGATCACACAGAGCTTGAAGCTGCTTTAGAGCCTGGCACTAGCAGCCTCCCTCTACCTGGAACGCGAGTACTTCAGATGTTCAGCTGCTGGTTCTATTTTCAGTCAGAGTGCAGCTTAAACTCCACCTTGTCAGTGAGGCCTTCCCTAATAACCCACCTAAAGGAGCCAGCTGGTCATTCTCTATCACATCATCCTATTCCAGTCTTCTGAACAGCACTTCACTGTCTGATCGTTTTAAAATTTATTTGTGTATTTGCTCATCTGTTTCCTCCTCTAGTCTTAAACTTCACGAGAGCAGGGACTTGATCTATATATGGTTCACAACTGTATTTCAGGCGTCTAGACTCTAGAACAACACCTGTGTATAGTAGGTATTCAATGAATATTTGTGGAACAAATACATGTTGGCTATTTTTATTATTATTGTTATTGTTAGGTAGGTAGGGTTCTTTAAAGGCTACCTAAGGGTTATGAATTTATCCTAAGGACTACGGATGCTGCTAAAGGATTTAAACAGGGAAGTGACATGCAGGATCAGTATAAAATGTATGGGTATTGGGGCCAGGCTAATAATGTATTCCCTTCAAATCAATGTTCTTTAAGTAGTTTTTCAATAGTAGGTCTCAAACTTTAGCATCCATTAGAATCCCCTGGAGGGCTTATTAAAACAGAGACTACCAGGCCCTGTCCCCGGAGTTTCTGATTCAGAAGGTTAGAATGGGTCCAAGAATTTGCATTTCTAACAAATCACCGGGTGACGCTGACACTGTGTTCGGGGGACCACACTTTGAGAAGAGCCTGTGACTTAGAGCTCTTTTCCAAGAGAAGCAGAGAAAGAGGATGAGTGGTGAAGTCTCTTCTCCTATTGCTCCAAGCAGTTAAACTGGGTCCCAAATTTGTATGTCCCACAGAGCAAAATAAAAGCCCTCCAGCTAACTAGAGCTAATCGCCTCGAAAGGAATTCCCCTTGGAGGGGGAAGGGAGGAAAGAGGGAGGAAAGGAAAGAGGGAGACAGAGGGGTGGGGAGAGAGGCAGAAGGAGAGGGGGGAGAGAGAGAGAGACAGATAGACAAAGGTGCAGGATCTTACCCCATCCTTCCAACCACATAGAATATTCTCCCTGAGAAGAATTTTCGGGCAAATATTACTTTCTCCATCTTGTTAGATTTCTAGGAGAGTTGCGTTACCCCCTTACAGATTGCCCTGGGTGGGATGGCTAACCCTGTTATCCAGCTCCAGTGACATGATTAGACTGCTGTTTCTATTAAGATCCCTCTGGTTATCAGGAGGAAATGGACAGGAGTGGCACCAGACTCACTTGGAAGGTTGCTAAGTAACCCAGGTGAAGATAGAGGGAATCGGGGAAAAATCGTTTGAGAGTTATTTTGGAAGTATAATTGACAGGACATAATGATTAACTATATGTAGAGAGAGGAAAGAGTCAAGGATGAGTCTCAGGTGCCTGTATGGGATGCAACATGGCCCAGGTATTTACGAAGAAAGGAAATACTGGAGGAGGAGCTGGATTGAGGAGAAAGATGATGAAGGAGTGTCCAGAAGGCAGGTGAATATATGAATATATGGGTCTGGTCCTCAGTAGACAAGTCTGGGCTGGAAATTCAGATTTGGGAGTCATCATCACATAGATGGTAATTAAAGCCTTGGGAAAGGATGAGATCACCCAATGAGGGCATACAGAACAAGATGAGGTATGTATGTATGTATGTATGTATGTATGTATGTATGTATGTATGTATGTATTTATTTATTTATGGCTGCGTTGGGTCTTCACTGCTGCACGCGGGCTTTCTCTAGTTGTGGTGAGCGGCGGTTACTCTTCGTTGCAGTGTGCGGGCTTCTCATTGTGGTGGCTTCTCTTGTTGCAGAGGACGGGCTCTAGGCACGCAAGCTTCAGGAGTTGTGGCACGTGGGCTCAGTAGTTGTGGCTTGCGGGCTCTAGAGCTCAGCCTCAATAGTTGTGGCACATGGGCTTAGTTGCTCTGCAGCATGTAGGATCTTCCTCGGCCAGGGCTCGAACCCATGTCGCTTGCACCGGCAGGCAGATTCTTAACAACTGCGCCACCAGGGAAGCCTCGAGGTTTTTAGCTTAACAGTAAAATTCACTGAATCATGGACTATCTGCATGTACTGTTTTTTGTGTTTTCTTTTAAACATCTTATTGGAGTATAATTGCTTTACATTGTTGTGTTAGTTTGCTGCTGTATAACAAAGTGAATCAGCTATACTTACACATATATCCCCATACCCCCGCCCTCTTGCGTCTCCCTCCCACCCTCCCTATCTCACCCCTCTAGGTGGTCACAAAGCACGAGCTGATCTCCCTATGCTATGCGGCTGCTTCCCACTAGCTATCTATTTTACATTTGGTAGTGTATATATGTCCATGCCACTCTCTCACTTCGTCCCAGCTTACCCTTCCCCCTCCCCATGTCCTCAAGTCCCATTCTCTACATCTGCGTCTTATTCCTCTCCTGCCCCTAGGTTCTTCAGAACCATTTTTTTTTAAATTCCATATATATGTGTTAGCATACGATATTTGTTTTTCTCCTTCTGACTTACTTCACTCTGTATGACAGACTCTAGGTCCATCCACCTCACTACAAATAACTCAATTTCGTTTCTTTTTATGACTGAGTAATATTCCATTGTATATATGTGCCACATCTTCCTTATCCATTCATCTGTCGATGGACACTTAGGTTGCTTCCATGTCCTGGCTATTGTAAATAGTGCAGCAATGAACATTGTGGTACATGACTCTTTTTGAATTATGGTTTTTCTCAGGGTGTAAGACCAGTAGTGGGACTGCTGAGTCATACGGTAGTTCTGTTTTTAGTTTTTAAGGAACCTCCATACTGTCCTCCATAGTGGCTGTATCAATTTACTTTCCCACCAACAGTGCAGGAGGGTTCCCTTTTCTCCATACCCTATCCAGCATTATTGTTTGTATATTTTTTGATGATGGCCATTCTGACTGGTGTGAGGTGATATCTCATTGTAGTTTTGATTTGCATTTCTCTAATGATTAGTGATGTTGAGCATCCTTTCATGTGTTTGTTGGCTATCTGTATATCTTCTTTGGAGAAATGTCTATTTAGGTCTTCTGCCCATTTTTGGATTGGGTTGTTTGTTTTTTTGATATTGAGCTGCATGAGCTGCTTGTATATTTTGGAGATTAATCCTTTGTCAGTTGCTTCATTTGCAAATATTTTCTCCCATTCTGAGGGTTCTTTTTGTCTTGTTTATGGTTTCCTTTGCTGTGCAAAAGCTTTTAAGTTTCATTAGGTCCCATTTGTTTGTTTTTGTTTTTATTTCCATTTCTCTAGGGGGTGGGTCAAAAAGGATCTTGCTGTGATATATGTCATAGAGTGTTCTGCCTATGTTTTCCTCTAAGAGTTTGATAGTGTCTGGCCTTACATTTAGGTCTTTAATCCATTTTGAGTTTATTTTTGTGTATGGTGTTAGGGAGTGTTCTCATTTCTTTCTTTTACATGTAGCTGTCCAGTTTTCCCAGCACCACTTACTGAAGAGGCTGTCTTTTCTCCATTGTATATTCTTCCCTCCTTTATCAAGGATAAGGTGACCATATGTGCGTGGGTTTATCTCTGGGCTTTCTATCCTGTTCCATTGATCTATATTTCTGTTTTTGTGCCAGTACCATACTGTCTTGATTACTGTAGCTTTGTAGTATAGTCTGAAGTCTGGGAGCCTGATTCGTTCAGCTCCGTTTTTCTTTCTCAAGATTGCTTTGGCTATTCGGGGTCTTTTGTGTTTCCATACAAATTGTGAAATTTTTTGTTCTAGTTCTGTGAAAAATGCCATTGGTAGTTTGATAGGGATTGCATTGAATCTGCAGATTGCTTTGGGTAGTAGAGTCATTTTCACAATGTTGATTCTTCCAATCCAAGAACATGGTATATCTCTCCATCTATTTGTATCATCTTTAATTTCTTTCATCAGTGTCTTATAGTTTTCTGCATACAGGTGTTTTGTCTCCTTAGGTAGGTTTATTCCTAGGTATTTTATTCTTTTTGTTGCAATGGTAAACGGGAGTGTTTCCTTAATTTCTCTTTCAGACTTTTCATCATTAGTGTATAGGAACGCAAGAGATTTCTGTCCATTAATTTTGTATCCTGCTACTTTACCAAATTCATTGATGAGCTCCAGTAGTTTTCTGGTAGCATCTTTAGGACTCTCTATGTATAGTATCATGTCATCTGCAAACAGTGACAGTTTTACTTCTTCTTTTCCGATTTGGATTCCTTTTATTTCTTGTTCTTCTCTGACTGCTGTGGCTAAAACTTCCAAAACTATGTTGAGTAATAGTGGTGAGAGTGGTCAACCTTGTCTTGTTCCTGATCTTAGTGGAAATGGTTTCAGTTTTTCACCATTGAGAATGATGTTGGCTGTGGGTTTGTCATATATGGTCTTTATTATGTTGAAGAAAGTTCCCTCTATGCCTACTTTCTGGAGCGTTTTTATCACAAACGGGTGTTGAATTCTGTCAAAAGCTTCTTCTGCATCTACTGAGATTATCATATGGTTTTTATCCTTCAATTTGTTAATATGGTGTATCACATTGACTGATTTGCGTATAATGAAGAATCCTTGCATTCCTGGGATAAACCCCACTTGATCATGGTGTATGATCCTTTTAATGAGCTGCTGGATTCTGTTTGCTAGTATTTTGTTGAGGATTTTTGCATCTATGGTCATCAGCAATATTGGCCTGTAGTTTTCCTTTTTTGTAACATCTTTGTCTGGGTTTGGTATCAGGGTGATTGTGGCCTCGTAGAATGAGTTTGGGAGTGTTCCTCCCTCTGCTATATTTTGGAAGAGTTTGAGAAAGATAGGTGTTAGCTCTTCTCTAAATGTTTGATAGAATTCACCTGTGAAGCCATCTGGTCCTGGGCTTTTGTTTGTTGGAAGACTTTTAATCACAGTTTCAATTTCAGTGCTTGTGATTCGTCTGTTTATATTTTCTATTTCTTCCTGGTTCAGTCTCAGAAGGTTGTGCTTTTCTAAGAATGTGTCCATTTCCTCCAGGTTGTCCATTTTATTAGCATATAGTTGCCTGTAGTAATCTCTCACGATCCTTTGTATTTCTGCAGTGTCAGTTGTTACTTGTCCTTTTTCATTTCTAATTCTGTTGATTTGAGTCTTCTCCTTTTTTCTTGAGTCTGACTAATGGTTTATCAATTTTGTTTATCTTCTCAAAGAACCAGCTTTTAGTTTTATTGATCTTTGCTATCGTTTCCTTCATTTCTTTTTCAGTTATTTCTGATCTGATCTTTATGATTTCTTTCCTTCTGCTAACTTTGGGTTTTGTTTGTTCTTCTTTCTCTAATTGCTTTAGGTGTAAGGTTAGGTTGTTTGAGATTTTTCTTGTTTCTTGAGGTAGGATTGTACTGCTATAAACTTCCCTCTTAGAACTGCTTTTGCTGCATCTCATAGGTTTTGGGTCATTGTGTTTTCATTGTCATTTATTTCTAGGTATTTTTTGATTTCCTCTTTGATTTCTTCACTGATCTCTTGGTTATTTAGTAGCGTATTGTTTGGCCTCCATGTGTTTGTATTTTTTACAGTTTTTTTCCTGTAATTGATATCTAGTCTCAGAGCACTGTGGTCAGAAAAGATACTTGATATCACTTCAATTTTCTTAAATTTACCAAGGCTTGGTTTGCAACCCAAGACATGATCTATCCTGGAGAATGTTCCATAAGCATTTGAGAAGAAAGTGTATTCTGTTGTTTTTGGATGGAATGTCCTATAAATATCAATTAAGTCCATCTTGTTTAATGTATCATTTAAAGCTTGTGTTTCCTTATTTATTTTCGTTGTGGATGATCTGTCCATTGGTTAAAGTCCCTACTATGACTGTGTTACTGTCAATTTCCCCTTTTATGGCTGTTAGCATTTGCCTTAAGTATTGAGGTGCTCCTATGTTTGGGTGCACAAGTATTTACAATTGTTTATATCTTCTTCTGGATTGATCCCTTGATCATTATGTAGTGTCCTTCTTTGTCTCTTGTAATAGTCTTTATTTTAAAGTCTATTTTGTTGATATGAGAATTGCTACTCCAGCTTTCTTCTGATTTCCATTTGCATGGAATATCTTTTTCCATCCCCTCACTTTCAGTCTGTATGTGTCCCTAGCTCTGAAGTGGGTCTCTTGCAGACAGCATATATACGGGTCTTGTTTTTTGTATCCATTCAGCCAGTCTATGTCTTTTGGTTGGAGCATTTAATCCATTTACATTTAAGGTAATTATCAGTATGTATGTTCCTATTACCATTTCTTAATTGTTTTGGGTTGTTATTGTAAGTCTTTCCCTTGTTTTTCCTGCCTAGAGAAGTTCCTTTAGCATTTGTTGTAAATTTGCTTTGGTGGTGGTGCTGAATTCTCTTAGCTTTTGCTTGTCTGTAAAGGTTTTAATTTCTCTGTCGAATCTGAATGAGATCCTTGCTGGGTAGAGTAATCTTTGTTGTAGGTTTTTCCCTTTCATCACTTTAAATATGTCCTGCCACTCCCTTCTGGCTTGCAGGGTTTCTGCTGAAAGATCAGCTGTTAACCTTATGGGGATTCCCTTGTATGTTATTTCTTGCTTTTCCCTCACTGCTTTTAGTATTTTTTCCTGTATTTAATTTTTTTATTTTATTTTATTTATTTTTATTTTTTATTTATTTATTTTTGGCTGCATTGGGTCTTCGTTGCTGTGCGCAGGCTTTCTCTAGTTGCGGTGAGCGGGGGCTACTCTTCGTTATGGTGTGCAGGCTTCTCATTGCGGTGGCTTCTCCCATTGCAGAGCACAGGCTCCAGGTGCTCAGGCTTCAGCAGTTGTAGCACGCAGGCTCAGTAGTTGTGGCACACAGGCTCAGTAGTTGTGGCACACGGGCTCAGTTGCTCCGTGGCATGTGGGATCTTCCTGGACCAGGGCTCGAACCTGTGTCCCCTGCATTGGCAGGCGTATTCCCAACCACTGCGCCACCAGGGAAGCCCTGTATTTAATTTTTGACAGTTGGATTAATGTGTCTTGGCGTGTTTCTCCTTGGATTTATCCTGTATGGGACTCTCTGTGCTTCCTGGACTTCATTGACTATTTCCTTTTCCATATTAGGGAAGTTTTCAACTTGCGTGTACTGTTAGTCACATCTGAGAAAAGCCTTGTTATTTGGTTGATGTGGCCAAATTCAAAGGCACTATCCTCATTTACCAGAGGCATTTTATTTAATCAAAGGGCCTAGTGCCTATAATGATGATGATGATGAAGAAAACATAAACAACAATAACCAGCATTGAGTTCTTATTACGTGCCCGGCGCTATGTGCTTTTCATGTTGTACTAGTTATTGAAAGTAGTTTCAAACCCTCTGAGGTAGATATTATTATTAGCCTCATTTTACCAATGAGGAAACAGAGGCAGAGAGAAATTAAATAACTTACTCAAGGTCCTATAACACATAAGTGGCAGAGCCAGGATTTGAACCCAGGAGTCTGGTTCTAAATCTGTGCTCTTAAAATCACTCTATACACTGAAAAAAACTCAAATGTTATTATTTAGAACACATATTAAGCAAGGGAAAATTAACACATTAATGATTTTGGCACATCTTCTATTTAATGAGAAATTCTTACACAGAACGCCATAATTTATTCATTAACTATAAAACCCGGCAGATTACCTTGAAAAATGTAAATGCTGACTATCTACATAACAGGTTCTTTTAAGAGCTTTGTTTTTAATTTTGGCTTATAAACACAGACAACCTGTATTTTAGCTCTTAACAATACCAATGTATGCTTTTGTGCAACTACTAATAACATTTGCCAATGTAAAGGTCATCTGTTCATCCTCTCTCTTAAAAATGAAAAATACTGGGCTTCCCTGGTGGCGCAGTGGTTGAGAATCTGCCTGCCAATGCAGGGGACACGGGTACGAGCCCTGGTCTGGGAAGATCCCACATGCCGCGGAGCAACTGGGCCCGTGAGCCACAATTACTGAGCCTGCGCATCTGGAGCCTGTGCTCCGCAACAAGAGAGGCCGCGATAGTGAGAGGCCCGCGCACCGCGATGAAGAGTGGCCCCCGCTTGCCACAACTAGAGAAAGCCCTCACACAGAAACGAAGACCCAGCACAGCCAAAAATAAATAAATAAATAAATAAATAAAAATAAAATGACTAATACTCTTATTAAAAAAAAAAAATGAAAAATACTTAATAATACTACTCAGGTAATTAAATGTCACTTTTCATCTTCAAAGCACTTTACTCACATTAGAAAATTAATTTTCTAATACCCCATTGTAAGATAAATAGTATTATTTCCACTACCCAAATAAGGAAACCAAGGTGATGAATTATTAGCCCAAGGAGAATTAAATTTCAGAGTTAGAATTCAGATTGCCCAATCTTTCCCTTCCTTAATTTAAACCTCCTTGTAAAATCCAAAATATCCAAGGCTGTCTCCTAGTGCACACAGATAGTCAGCAGAAGCATCATTATACGAGAGGCCCAGCTTACCTCAGAAGATCCGCAAGAGTGATTGTCTCCCTCTGCCAAAGCAATGACAGGTAGCAGAAAGCTAGCGTCCGTGGCACAGTCATCTTCACAATTCCCTTCTCCTTTCGCAGTGAATACTCTACTCCGTCAAGAGATCCGGAACAGACAGATGCAGTTTCTAAAAGGACAAAGGGAGATTTTTAAAAGTACAAGCAACTATTTTGGACAACAAAGAAGAAAAACAGCAAAATCCAAAGAGGTATTTTAAATATCTTTAGATTACTGATATAATCTTTACAAAGAACAATTTGGCAATAAAGAGCAATAACGATTCAGAAGAAAATTGGTCAAAAACGTAACTGCTGGTTCTTTGTGGGAGTTGAATGAGCTGAGATTCCAAGGAGGGATTTGTCTTGTTTGAATTTTTGTATAGTTAACAGGAACAATTTTTCGAATAAATAAAAGGACAAACAATTACAAAGCAAAAAATGTGTAATTCCTTTGAGTCACGCCTCAACTCACCTGTCCCCTTCTCTGAGAGGCTCTCCAAACACTAGCTAAGGCAGCACCCCCTCCCACTCCCATCCTGCAGGCATCCTCCCCCACGGGGCATTATTCCGTCCTCAACTCATTCATTCCACAAATACTTATCCACCTCATTCTTTGTGCCACTCTTCTAGGTCTGGGGAAATGACAGTGTACAGTCTCTCATCTCTCCTAAAACCTACATACTAGTAGTGAGAGACAGTAAATAAACGCCTCCCCCCCCCCACAAAAATTTGCAGACAGTGGTTAAGCATAACACAGAAGAATAGCACTGGAGGGGCATACAAAATGATGGGAAGGGAGAGACATGTGCTATTTTACACGGGTGATCAGAGAAGCCTCTCTGGGAAAGTGACATCTGAGCAGAGACCTGAATGAAATCAGAGAATAGTCTTAAGGATCTGGAGAGGAACACCAAGTACATTAGCAGAGTCAACCTGAAGGAACATCAAGGAAGCCAGTGTGGCGAGAGCACCACGGTGAGAGGAAAAGTGTTAAGACATGACAGGAGAGAGTAAGAAACCGTATTGCTAAAGGGCTTTGTCAGTCATGATTTGTACTTTAGATTTTCTTCTAAGTACGTAAGAAGTTTCTGGAGAGTTTTAAACAGAAGAGCTACATGATCTCATTTATGGTTTTAAAAGGTTCCTCTGGCTGCTATGAAGAGTGGAGCTGGGGAGGGCACACGGGAGACCACGATTCCAGGTCGGCAACGACGGGCACATGTACTGGAGTGGCGACCCTACAGATGGTGAGAAGTGGCTGGATTCTGGACATATTTTGAAAGCAGAGTCAAAAGGATTTACTGATGGACTGGATGTGAAGTATGAGAAAAAAAGAGAAGACAAGTAGGATTCTAAGGGTTTTGGACTGAGCAACAAGGAGAATGGAGATGCCAGTTACTGAGACAAGGAAGATGGCAGAAGATCAAGTTTGACAAGAGAAATCAAGATATCAGAATTGCACAAGTATAAGATTTTATTAAGCATACAAACAGAAATGTCGAGTAGGTAGCTGAATATAAAAAATCCTATAGTTGAGAGGATGGGCAAGAGATAGGAATTTTAGGGTTGTCAGGATATAACTGGTGTTTAAAGTAAGGAGTGAGGGTAGATTAAAAAAGCAGGATGAGGAATGACCCTGAGAAACTCCAAGCTTTCTTGGGCAAAAACTCTCCAAATTATCCCTCAAAATCCCCTTTTCCAAATCCTGTAAATCCTTTCTTCATTGCATTTATCAGGAACTGAACTTTCCTTTTTCATGGTTGCATTTATTGTCAGCTCCTCCCAGCACACTCTAAGCAGCCTGAGGACAGTCTTGCTCACCACTGCGTCCCCAGAGCTCAGAACAGTCTCTAGCATGGAAGAGGAACCCAATAAATATTTGGTGACAAACGGTCTAGCAGTTCTACTTCTCAGATTTCATCCTAGTGAAATGATTTTAAAAACATGCAAAGGTTCTGGGTCAAGGCATGTTGTGGCAACACTGTTTCTAATAAGACAAAAATTTCAAACAACCAAGTGACTGGAATAGAAATGTAATTAAATAACTCCATGCAAGGGAGCAGCGCATAAACAATTTACACAATGCTTTAGATCAGTGGTTCTCAAGGTACAGTCCCTGGAGCAGGTATATTAGCATCACTGAGAACTTACTAGAGCTGCAAATTATCGAACCTACCGGCCTGTGGTTTAACAAGCCCTCCAGGTGATTCTGGTGGATGCTAAAGTTTGAAGACTACTGTTTTATAGAATATACAAAGGACACAGATTTCCATAAAATATTACGTTAAAACTTTCTATATATATCATATATATAACAACATGTAGGGACTTCCAGTTAAGATGGCAGATTGAAAACATACGTTAGGCTCTGTTCTGTCCCACTTCAATTATAAAGAAATTTTCAAAAGATATAAATACAAGAACAAATAACATGGAAAAGGAGACAACAGCAATAAAATTTTAAAAGCTGGAAAGCAAATGGATGGATGATTATTGCCTTAGCAGTGCTGAGAAAGCTGGATTCACAGCCAGCAGTAGGGAAAGCCAGAAATCAATCTAATTTTCCCCTGGGGACCTCTAAAGAAGGCTCAGGAAATCGGTTAAACCAGGTACCCCTGGAAACTGAGTGAAGTAGGACTAATACTGGAAGGATAGCTTGAAAGTCCGATTAAGAAGAAGTTAGGCACCCAGACTTCTCCCCAAACTCCATGCGGCCAAATGACTGCTCCCCAATCTTGCCAGAAAATTGGAAGTTTCTCCTCTAGAGACAGTAAAACAAAGGGCTCTCTGGGATAGGGCGTCAGTCACATACACGGTTGAAGTAGGGGTATCTTACTGAAAACAGGAGGATTAAGTGAACGTTTACATATTGAGTATTGAGACAACCCCCTCCTCCCCTGAGGCCTTTTTCCCACCCAGTTCCCAGAATAGTCAGGGTTACAACCTCCAAATGGAAAATCTGATCAGCTAAGGGGGAAAAAAATTAAAGATGACAATGCTGAAGGTTCACTAAGAAAATAAACCAGAGCAGAGCTGACAAGATTAACCATGGGTACAAAGTTTCAATCCACTTTTCAATCTCCATTCTTAAACAGGACTAGCCTTCTTAAGCTCACTAAACACTTGAAGAAATCCTCTAATATAAAAAGGCAAGGCCAAAACAAATTTTCAAATCAGTGGGAAATAATATTAATATCCTCAGCAAAATAAGAAAAGATGCTCCACAAAAATGAGGGAGTGAACCAAGAGGGAAGATGAAGTGAGATCAAGGAAATAAGAAATTTAACAAAAGAGAGGTGACAGAATCCTTGGAATGGTGGTAAAGAGATCCCAAAGACAGCTGGGACACAGGTCTAGAAATACATCATTCTAGATCAGAGCAGCTCAGAAGCTCCAGAAAGTCTATTACAGAAGATGAAATTGACAGAATATCTAAGGAATTGAGAGATTTTCAGAACTGAGGGGAAGTGTGGAGATACATTAGTAATAAATTATAGATTAGTAATAAATAAATAGAAAACTAAACAAATAACAAGACAATTATCAACTCTGGAAAAACCAGAAGATATACAGAAAAAGTAATCATAGTAAGCTATGTGGTTCAGTTCTGAATAGCATTTATACACTTACAATTTAAGCACCAAAACTTGATCCAGTAAAAAATTATATTGGAAAGATAGAGAATGAGAAATTCATAATTATGTGTTGGTAACTACATGGGGAGGGGGGCAGTGAAGGATGAGCGAAAGAGCTAAGGCTTCATCTTCCATAGTGGGAATTTAATTGCTAATGTCCAAAACCGGAAATCAAGATGCAGTACTAGAAGCATGCGATAGAGATACGCAGGTTGTAAAAGAGTTGAAAATGAATGCCTCTTGGAAACAGGACATTTCGGGGAGACAATGAACTGCAATTTATTTTTATTTGTTATTTTTGTAATTTATTATAACAAGTCATAAATTTATTTGAATTAACATGCACGTAGAATTCTGATTAAAAAAATTTAAAGAATAAAGAAATAGCTCACATTTTTGCAAAACAAAATAATAAAACTCTTTCCCTTTCTCTTTATATATACATGAATAAAAAACCTGAGCTGGGACGAAGTGACAGAGTGGCATGGACATATACACACTACCAAATGTAAAATAGATAGCTAGTGGGAAGCTGCTACATAGCACAGGGAGATCAGCTCAGTGCTTTGTGACGACCTAGAGGGGTGGGATAGGGAGGGTGGGAGTGAGGCCCAGAGGGAGGGGATATGGGGATATATGTATACTTATAGCTGATTCACTTTGTTGTACAACAGAAACTAACACAACATTGTAAAGCAATTATACTCCAATTAAAAAAAAAAAAACCTTTTGGAGTATAGTAGAATACAGTGGCAGTGGTTATTCTGGGGTGATACAATAACTGGTGATTTTATTTTCTTTATGAATATCTGCATTTTTTTGGCCACACCTCGCAGCTTGTGGGATCCTAGTCCCCCGACCAGGAATTGAACCCGGGCCCCGGCAGTGAAAGTCCTAACCACTAGACCGCCAGGGAATTCCCATGAATATCTCCATTATATAGTTTTGTAATAAGAGTTGTTTTAATAGTTACACTTAATGTAAAAATGAAAATAAGGCTCTAAGGATCATCATTTACTAAAAAACAAACATGCAAACAAAAACCCCTAACATAGGTAAATAATCACGATGCTTTATTTAAAAGGCTTGGATGGGGGTACTTCCCTGGTGGTCCAGTGGGTAAGACTCTGCACGCCCACTGCAGGGGGCCTGGGTTTGATCCCCGGTCAGGGAACTAAATCCTGCATGCATACCGCAACGAAGATTCTGCGTGCTGCAACTAAGACCCAGCACAGCCAAAATAAACAAACAAACCAACCAAATAAATAAATATATTTTTTAAAATAAATAAAAGGCTTGGATGGTTTAGAGTCCTAGTCCTCTGGGACTATCTGAGCCAGGCTTGCCTGAAAGCATGGAGAAGGAAACGCCAGAGATTCCATGCTGCCCAATTAGCCTATGATTCTAACTTCTTTGGACACAAAATGTAACTTAACTGATATCTGTGTCATTGTGCAGTCCAACAAGAAATGTAGATATGCTGAAGAAAACAAAACAAAACAAAACAAAAGAAATGGGGATATGCTGATAATAGGAATTTTTAATCTTTGGAGGGCAAGGGGCTTGCAAAGAAGCACTCCATACTTCTGAAGTGTTTTGTTGAAAATTTTATATAACCATGCTTAATGCAGATTTCAACAATCCCTAACACCAGAGGTTTTGGAAGCTATCTCTCAAAGAACTCTATCAGCACACATCAAGATTCTAGCAATCTATAATAAATTCTTGGTCTGTTCTTTGAGCTCTGTTTTCCACCACTTTTTTTTTTTTTAAAGGAGTGTGTAAACAACTAAAATCATGAATGAATGCTTTCAGGAGGTCTATATCTGTAACCTTAAATATATTCCTTATCTACTTTAAATTATGGAATTAAATCAGAAGGTAAGACACCTGTATACACACACATAATATGGTACGTTTTATTCAGCCTGCTATGCTGAGAAACTGGGCGACTTATCTTTGACTCTTGTCTATCTTACCTTATGGCTAAGTTCTGTCATTTCTCTGCTGCAACTTTTCTCCGAAAATTCTGAGCCCACACCTATCTTTATGGAGCTAGCATCCTTTCTGGATCTACTTACTGTTTAGCTCCCTTTAAAAATCACACCAAAAAACTCATGTAGAGACGATGTACCTTTTTAAAAATTGCACTCAGATTTCATTTAGTTTACCTTTCTCCTTGCCATATGATTCAACAAGTCATTCTGCCTTGCTAGGCCAAGTTTCCCTCCC
Organism: Balaenoptera musculus; assembly: GCF_009873245.2. Taxonomy (NCBI): domain Eukaryota; kingdom Metazoa; phylum Chordata; class Mammalia; order Artiodactyla; family Balaenopteridae; genus Balaenoptera; species Balaenoptera musculus. The sequence goes on from NC_045797.1 coordinate 83,697,820, forward strand.
TGGAATATGAAGAGATTAGACTATTTTTAAGATGCACTGCCAGCTTTAAAATTCTAGGTAGTTTGATTCTCATCTTACCTGATTGTGACGCTTTGATGATGGGGAGAGGCTTCTGAGCGTGGACATCCGGCTGAGATTCCGCTCCGCTTTCAACAAACGAAGGACAGCTCAAGTCACTCAGCAGCTCAGGCTCACTGTCCCAGTCTGAATGACTTGGATTATCTTCTAATACCTATTTTGTAAAATAATATAAATTGTGACTTTACAAGAATTTACAACATAATTAACTTCCACAAACTTACACAATTCCTGAGCATCACAAACACCAGAGGAGGAGCCCCTCTAGAGAGCTGCAGCCGCCTGCCCAGTCCGAGGCCGAAAGACCCCGACTTCCGCACGTAGCTCCCCAGCACCTCCTGGCAATGCTTCTTGGAGAAGGGCTTCAAACGAGCGTGAGCAAGGAAGCAGGCAGACGTGTCAGGCCTCCTTCTCTCTGTAACTAACACCTCTCTTGCAGCTCTAGTATCAACACCAATAAAAACATCAAGTGTCAATAATGAGTCCAGGCACACTAAGGCTTGACAAGGATATACTATCTCTTACCCTTGTTTAATTGTTCACACATGTATTGTTGAAATGGTGGTCAGAGTGTCCCTAAGAAAGGTCAGCTGGCTGGCTACCTAAAGGCCTCACTGGCCGACATTACCTTGGGGAACAGATCACAGTCAACAAGCCATGCTCTCAACCATGCAGGCCAAGAAACTTGATCTTATTATGAGGAGATAAAGCTCATATTAAAGAAACTCACGAGAGAATGAGACAAAAAAATCAGGGACAGGATAATGCTTGTGTCTTCTGTCAAGCACATCCCCTCCGACAGGCGAGCCCACGAGGGGCCAGGCAACCATAAAGCTGGCTGATAAGCGGAGACTCTGAGAAAACCGAAGCAATCCTGAGGAAACTTCCACGGGCTCCCGCAGGCAACCGTCTGCCGGCAGCTCCACCACGCGCTCTGCCCTCTGTCGGAATCTTCTGGTGTGCTGTCCACGCTCCCCTCTAAAGCCAGTGTCTCCCTTTGTGCACTCGATCCCACCCCCTTTCTACTCAAAGATTATCACTCCCTTCTATTCCTTCTCCATCAAGAATTTCTTCTTTCTCCTGTATCATTCCTATCAGTGCACCATCATGAATTCGGCTTGAAGAAAAAAATTCCCCTTGACTCCAGCTACAACGCGATTTCTCTGTACTTCTTCACAGCGAAATGCCCAGAGAGAGCTGTCCAGACTTGCTGTCTGCAGCTCCTCTCCTCTCAGTGCCCCGTTCCAGCTGAGGTTTCGATCCCACCGCTCCGCTCTTCGACTGTCAGCCCTCTCCCTTCCCGACCTGGAGGCAGCACTTCTCCCAGTGGATCACGCCCCTCCTCGTGAAACACTCTATCCCTTGGTTTCCAGAATGCCCCCTTCACTCCCTAGGCTTTCCTCCCACCTCACCCGTGGCTCCTCAGACTTCTTTGCTGATTCCTCCTCTTTTATCCCAGACATCTTAACCCTGGAGTGGCCCAGAGCTCAGTTCTTGGTCCTCTTCTCTGTCTTCACTCCTCAGGGATGTCATCTGGTCTTGTGGTTTTAAATACCATTTACTACATATATTGCTTTCAATTCTAAAATGCACTCCCATGTCTCCACATTTTAACATCCCTGAAATCAGGATGTATCTTACAATCAGTGGCATGTCATGATTTAATCTGCAGCATTATCTTTCTTGGAAGTACTTAAAATAATGGTGCATCTTACAAACAATGGCATTTTAGATTTGATTATAGTGTAAGCTGCCAGCTTCTAAATTTACATCTCCAGCCCAGACCTCTCCTCTAAGCTGAAGATTTGTATGTCTGAGGACTTGACATTTCCTCTTGGATGTCCAAAGCTGTCTCAAACTTACGCCCAAAACTGAACTATCATTATTCCTGCTCCACCTGCTACTTCTTTTCTTTTTTCTTTCTTTCTTTATTTAATTTAATTATTTTTGGCTGTGTTGGGTCTTCATTGCTACGCACGGGCTTTCTCTAGTTGCGGCGAGCGGGGGCCACTCCTCGTTGCAGTGCGCGGGCCTCTCGTTGCGGTGACCTCTCTCGTTGCGGAGCACAGGCCCTAGGTGGGCAGGCTTCAGCAGTTGTGGCATGCAGGCTCAGTAGTTGTGGCTCGCGGGCTCTAGAGCACAGGCTCAGCAGCTGTGGCACACGGGCTTAGTTGCTCCACGGCATGTGGGATCTCCCCGGACCAGGGCTTGAACCCATGACCCCTGCATTGGCAGGCGGATTCTTAACCACTGCGCCACCAGGGAAGCCCCCACCTGCTATTTCTAAACTTCTCGTTCTTAGGACCTATTTCTTTCACTGCTGGGTCACTAAATTCTGCATGTGGAACCTACGAGACCCCAACCAAACAAGGAAACACTGGGCCAAGTTTCTAAGCTCTTAACAAAAGTCTGTCAAATAGATTCAGAATCTCTTCCCAGCCCTGGAGAGTAAGTATCACACATAAAACACATCAACGCTTACCAAACCCACGTTTCTCAGCAGTGGAATCCTCCCCTGCCCCAGATAAAATGATCCATGGCACACTTACAAAGCACTAATAGCAAACTGCTAAAAATCTAACTGCTTTGATGGATGGGGGTGGGGTGGTGAAACACCCAGATGATAACTGAGCTGAATCTTGAAACACCAAGTAAAGGAAGTAGGTGTTCCAAGCAGAAAGAATAATATATGCAAAAAAGTTTTTAATAGTACAATGGTAGAAACTCCTTAAGCTTCTATTTAGAAACTTAACCACAAATTTCAGATGTCAATGTCTTACTTGGGGTCAATGTCTAGATCAGTGACCCTGTCCTTCTGGACTATAAAGGAAACCTCTTCACTGAAAATCCTCTGACAGGCATCATAAACCCAGGTAAGGTTGAACCTCATCTTCATCTCTACCTTTCGCTAGACATGTTTTCTGGCCCCACTTTTCAGAATTGTGACTTACCGTAGTTTTCCTTCTACTGGTATAAACTGGGTTTTTGCAGTATGCCTGCTTGCTCTTCTGAAGGTAGCGCTTCCAAAAATTATGTAAAACTTCATTCTAAGGTAGAAGGGAAATGAGTGGTGCTTCAGGTTATGATGAAAAATATACTGGCACATCTACACCACAGAATCTCTACTCTCCTGTACTTTACATACTGCTTCCATCTAAATGTATTCTACCTTTCTTACCTAAATTTCCTTTAGAAGAATGATCATTTCAATGTCAGGTATACGGGAAGCATGGAATAAATTCTTCTTAATCTTAGATTTTAGTTCCTTAAAGTCATCTAGTTGAATCCCTTCCTTTGACAAGTTAAGCAAATTAAGATTCAGAGAAAGAAAGCAACTTACATGTGACTACACTTCCAGTTAGGGGCAAAGCTGCTACTGGGTCCGGTGACCTACTGACACCCCTCCCTCTCACTGCCCCCACCCTCGTCCAAGTGAAAGTAAAACAAAACAAACAAACAAAACAATTTTTCCATTTATTCATCACCTGCTAGGTACAAGGCATCCATAAGCTTTAACACAATCCTGCAAGATAGCTATTATCTCTTATTTTACCACTGAAGAAACTGAGTAACTTTGCCAAAATGACCCAGCCAATAAGTAGAAAAGCCATGAATGGGATTTGGAGTCGGTCCTGATTCCAGAGCCTGTGTTCTGGCTGTGCCATTTAACTGGTCAGGTCTAAACAGTTATACTCATTGGTTAATTTCAGAGAAACTGTTTTCAGGATCAATCCCGATGAAGCAGGTAGAAGGCTACACAGGTATAAACCCTACTGAAGCTATTTGGTGTAACTAACAGAAACCACTTATTGAAAAACACTTATACGTAGGATGACTATGCAAGGAGAAACCAGATTCACAGAGCCCAGACCACCAGTAACCTTACCTAACGCGATGACTGCCACGGGTAAGGCTCAGGGTCCACGTAGGCCACACACTGGCCCCCCGGGTCTTCCTGCCAGCCTGCCGCAGACACTGGTTTGAACGGCAAAGGCTACTCTACGGATCTCTTCTTGGTGACTTCAGGAGACATTGATCTTTCTCCCTTTTCTTTTTGCTCTTATTTTCATTTATGAGCATATTGCTATATACTGTCGTGTTACTCACTCCACATATGCATGAAACCCTCTCTCCAGCTAAGCTGAATCCAGCAGCACCAGCGTCATCTGGAAACTTGTTAGAACTGAAAATCCTTGGGCCCTACTCCAGACCTACTTAATCAGAAACCCTGGAATGAGGTCAAGCAATCGGTGTCCTAACAAGCCTTTTAGGTGATTCTGATACACACACACTCAAGTTTAAAAACCACTGGTTTAGTGTATCGCTCCACAAAGTGCACATTCTCTGGAGCTCGAGGCCCAATGGCTGCTACCACCACACACACGCCAAGGACTTTGCTCTCAAACTGTGAATACTGCACACTACATCCCCTAGGAAATTTAAAAGCACATTAACACATAAAAGGCACCAGTAAGCGGGCAAAGTTATTTGTTTTGCTTTAACCCAGTGTTTCCTAAATACCTGAAGACTAAAACCTTATTTTCTTTTGGACGTATTGCTTGCATCCAAATAAATGATCCTTTCATTAGGCCTAATGTTATTACTGAGAGCCCTCCTTAGTATCACTCTAAATCCACTGTTCTTCAAACAACAAAATGTAAAGCTAACATCTAGGCACAAACGGACTTACCTTTAACTCTGGGCCTACTCCAAGGGTCTGTAAGGCTTTTGCTTGTTGATAAAGTATGTGCTGAAAACCTTCGCACACATACCAATCCCAGCCTTTCTCTAAATGACAAATGACAGGCTTCAGACATTTGCATTCCTAACTTACTAAATGTAATGCTGCTACATAGTTACAATTGTGTTTTATACACTTCAACTGGAATTTCTTCGTACCCCTGAGTAGAGTTTCCATTCTTATACTCTCTTGCTTCCCATCTGGCAAATCTGTACATAAATGCTAAAGCTAAACATCATTTTAATAATTTATCAGATTTTAAATATTTTAAATTATCTGTAATTTTTCTGAAATGTTAATGTCAGAGACAGAAAAATGAATAGTCACATTAAAAAAATGAAATAAGTTTTATAAATGTATACTGCACTGAACAATGCCCAGCAGAATCCTAAATGAAAGGATCCTCAACACTCAGCCACTGCTTCTATGACTCCTCTGTTCCAACTCATATGGAAAGGGAACAATGAGTATTTGGGGAATGAATGAACAAAAGTGAAGATGAGAAGCTCCAAGATCGCAGGAAAGGATAATAAAAATATACAAAGAAAATAAACTGCTCAACGGCATTCTCCCTTTCTCAAGATGGCTCTAGGTTCTGTGGTGAAACTGAAAGCAAGGAAACTAAGATTTATTGAGCTCAGCCTAGTTACCAGGCATTTTAAGTAGGTTATTTTTCTTCCAACCTCAAAACAACCTTGAGAGATTGTGACGAGAACTGCCACTACAATGGACAAAGCTACACGTTTAAATAAAACTACCAGTTGAAGAGAAATGTTAAAATCTGTTAAGACCCTTATGTTTTACCCCTCCCTACTGTACAAATACTGTAACTCTTTGAAAAATATGTTATGAGTGCACAGCTTCTGAAGTCTGTTTACCATGACTCCAAGAGGGCTCTCTCCCCTCAGAATGTCACAGGACTCCTATGCCCCTCCCTTACCTCAAATGTCACAAGGCCTCCCCACCCCTGCTGACTAACGCACTTTCTGGAAAGGGTCTTAGCTTGTATAGGAGTAAAATAGGAAGCCTGTAATTTGACGCTTTCCAAAGGTGAGGGAGTTTAAACTCTACAAGCTCTATCCATGTGTGCTCTCTCCTTCCTGCACACCGCTCTGACAAACTGATAAAGTCGTATTTTAAATTCTCAGTCTGGGTTCCTATTCTATATAATAATGGTATTACATTCTCACTTTACAGATGAAGAAAGAACAACTAAGGACAAAGAGGTTGAATATAAGACTCAACATTTAATTTGAAGCACCTGACGTTCCCTCAGCAATTTAAGTTTAAAATATACAATTTTAACTATTAGATAGGTCAAGTCCAAATTAATCAGGTTTTACTCTAATAAAATTTAATTAAAATTAATCAGGTTTAGCCTAATAAAAATAGTCACTACTAAAGGTTAAACAGGAACATGAGTTGGCATTTAGGCAGTCTCTCTGTTATTCATCTAAGAACAGCAATGTATTTCATTAACATTTATATATATAATACATTTCATGTGTGTATCCTTAAAGCTACCTCAGATAGAAGAGTCCACCATTACCATTAGCCTAGTTTCAAACCTGAGAATCTGGCCCTAGGCAATTAGTCACAGAAATAAAAAGCATCAGCTAAACCTTAACCTCAGATTCTTCTCAATAATGGTTAATTATTATGTACTCACTGGATTAATGAAATAGATTACCTTTCAAAGCAACACCCATCCTGAGGTTATTTTAAGGGAAAATAATTTTCCCTATTTTAAAAGGGTGTGTTCAAAATTCAGTGTGAGAAATGGATTTCTGAAAGCTGAATATCATGTTTAACTTGCCTAACCTGACAACTCCACAGCTGATTCATTTCAGAAAATAAGCATTTTTCTTTAAAAGCACAGAAAATCATATAATAGATAACAGATATAAAACAGAAAAACATATACCAACAGACAAAAAAAAATATGCTACCTTTGCTATTATGATTTTTTGCATAATAGTTGCTCCACTGGAAAATCAAGTCATTAACAATAAGCAGAATAAAAAATGGACATGTTTTAAGACATGTGCTTCCAATTTTACCATCAATAATTATCCACTCTAATTCTACTTTGGATTACCTGCTTAAAATTCTGGCAAATTCTTTAGAATCTATTTAAAATTCCATTCCACATCCCCAAATCATGAAAGTGAAAACATGATTGAAAAATGCTAAGCACATATGACGAAAGAGCTTACCAAGTTTTCGTTTTCTTTTAAGTCCCCGGTTGATGGCTTGTATTTAGTATTAGGAATAGCCCCAGTGTTTATAACTTCCCTAGATCTCTGCAGGAAATAGAAGCAGACCATTAAAAAGACCATAAAAAGATAGTTTACATCTCCTTAAATATTACTGCCAAGCATGCTCTGGGATGTATAATGAACCAGATTGTGAGTGCCAGGACCAATGATGGTAATATTTTGGGAAAATTAGATAAAGTGTAACATTCTGGTTAGCCTTTATATTGCTTTCTGATTCAAAATTTCTCAGTACCTAAACTGTGCCAGGGAATACAGTAAACACTAAATAAATGTATGTCAAATGAATAAACTTTTATTTTAAATCAATTTTTAATTGTTTGAAACCAATTGTAAAGTCAAATTTATTCACTTTTTTCTCTATCTAAAACATACTTTGAAATTAAATAAGTTCTGTATTCACTGTAGTCAGCAATGCCTAAGCTACATACAGATTAGTTTCGTCCTACTTTTCTATGTGTTTGAATAATACTCTAAAACAGCTTTATTTATGAAATTATAAACAGTGCTACTTTTATTCTTAATCAAACCTATAGGATTTTAGAATGACTAAATGCTGAGTACAGTTCATCCCAAAGTCTTCAATTCCAAGTCCTCTCAAGGGCTGGTACCTAGATTCTGGTTCTCTCACAACCAAAATATAAAGAATTAGTCTAAATGATGGGGAAAAGGTGAAGATTTTTAACCAACAGGGAACATTTATATATTTGTCCAAATTTAGAGATTTGGAATGAAATTTATCTCAACTTTCATTAAGAACAAAGAAATGTCTCTAACAGGATCTTTGGAATACATCCTCTCCTGTTAAAGAAACCCACATTCAAAGCAGTTCTGGTGGACTGGGTTGGCCACACTGAGAAAATAAGACACGTGAGAATACACACCGAAGCAGTTACCCAGCAAAAAACAGGTTAAAACGTATAAAGAGTAGGCAAGAAAAAAAAAAGGCTTAAAATCTGGATTAGACAAAATGTGAAATAACTAAAAGCTAGAAAAAGCTACATATACAAACTGAAGCTATAACTAATTAAATTACTGAATAGTTATATTGTGGAATATTATACAGTCAGTTAACACGTCCACAAATGTTTAGAATAACACAGGACAATATTTATTAAGAAAGAAGATTCAGTGGTACTCACCCACATCCCCTTTCCCTTCTCATATACAGAAAAAAAAAAAGACTAAATGGAAGCTATCGAAAGAAATGTTGTATGTTGAGATCACTGATAATTTTAGCTTTCATCTTCATAATTTCTAAATGTCTACAATAATCTGCTCTTAAGATCATAAAAATCTATTAAACTCACACAATTCTAGCATACACCTTTATTAAATAGCCACAAAATACTTCCGAGAATGTCTATAATATAAATTGGCCAGATTTAAGACCTCAAAATTTTTTTCCTGTATAAAATCAATCAAGATAACATTCTAAGTCCTTTATCAGTTCAGAAGGCCTTCCTCCAGACGGTGGAGTATCTAAAACATGAGAATTATATACAGAGTAAGTTGAAGGGCAATGAAAGGAGCAGAAAAACAGGGAAAGTTGTGCCACAGCTTCCACTCTTTGCAGGTGCAAACCACCGTCTCATCGGCCGTCCCCCACCCGCTGGATTTCCACACCGCCACGCCACCCCCCTGCTCTCCAGGAAGGACTGATCGTGTCACACTCTATATGAAGACAATAAAGCCAAGAGAAACCACTATAGTTGTGCAACACAGAGTTCTGCCTATCACATGGGAGGCACTGAGACAGGTTCTGCATCTGTTGAAAGATGGTGCCCACCCTCAAGAATGCTACATTCTTGACAAGTTATTCCACACAGGCTGTATCTTTCAGATGTGGAAACAGTGGTATTAGGGCTTTCAAGTTAAAAAACGACGGCAGCAGATTTTATCAGACAGAAACAAACAGAAACATTATCAAAGACAGAAATAAAAGGAAGCAATTAGTTAACGTAGTTTAATTTCTCCGAAAAATGGTATATGCTGACTTCATCTGCTAACGATAAACAGTCCATTTAGACACATCTTCCTTCACCATGTTTACATTTGCATGCGGTACAAAAGCAAAAACTATTAATGCCTCATATACATCAAAGCAAACTGCACACATTTAAAGTGCACAAGCTGATGTGTATGTATGTACACCCACGAGACCATCACCACAAACAAGGTAATGAACATATCCATCACCTCAACAATTTCATCGAGTGAGTATATATCTTCTTAATACTCTGCGTGACCAAATGGGAAGCAGACTGAAGAAAAGACTGTCTCAAGGAAAAGCTCTTGGGTGACTGAGTTGCAAGCTAAATTAACCGCTTTTCTCAAGAAAACAATTTTTTACTTCATACATTTTGTCCAGGCTTTTAGTTGTTTAAGGTGGGCTCCTGTTACTCCATCCTGGCCAGAAGAAGTTCACACAGTTACTTATATTTGTCCCAAATTTACCTTTCTTATATAGGCCTATACGGCAAAGGTATATCTGTTCCTTCCTGGCTCTGTAGACTTTGAGCAAATCCTTTTCCAGAGAGCAGAGTCCTGGCATGTTTAGCCTGTCCCATAGCAGGCTATCCACACCCTTGATTATTTTGGTTATACTGCCCTGAAGGTGTGGTAACCAGGAGAGGACCTAGCACTCCCAGGGTGAAGGTAGCCTCATTTACCAAGGTTCCACATGACAGTAGGCCAACCTCTACCTTAAGAGACAGGTGTGGTGGAATAAAATGACCACTGGCATCGGAAGCCTGAGGTTCAAGTCCTGGCTCAGCACTCTATCCATGTGACTATGGCAAACTCACTCAACTGATGACTCTTGCTTGCCCCATCTACAGAGAGGTGTAATAGTATACATATCTCACAGGTTGTTATGAGGAGGGGATGAATTAATGGATGAGAAAACACTCTGTAATGTGTAAGGCACTGTACAAAGATATAATGACGACGAAGCACATTTCTCATACTCCCAATAGTCTAACATTCCGTCTTCCAAACCTCTAAGCTACCACAATACATTAAAAACTCTTAAATAAGTGGTAACTAATAAAAATAAATGCATCATCTTGTAAGTGCAATTTTAATTATTTCCCCTTATATACATACTACACAGTCTGAATCAGGAAAACATTTATATATGTGGCCCAACATAATTTCAAAAGCTCATCCTAAATCTACCTTACAAAGTCTTCAACCCTTGTGTAAGCATTTGAGGACCGCTTACATTCTTCATATTTGGACATTGCCTGAGTAATAAAAACAGATCAGTTTTGGGGGGACCTATGCCACACATTAGGCTGAAACTGCAACTTTTAAAGCACAAGCAAATTCATAAATGAGGTCTGTTACTTACTTCTGTAACATTGTGGCAAGAAGTGCAATAATATTTGCCTTCATCAGTGAGACCCCAAGAGACAGCAGCACACTGAGAACAGCGGTCTTTGAACTCTTTCTGTAGGACAAAAGGAAAACCACATTCAATACATTGTACCTAAACCCTGCAGTTCTACTTAGAGGGTTCCCTACAATTTTACTCTATACATAAAGAATCACTGAGAATAGAAAATATACCAGAGGGATTATCTATAAACAAGAAGAACAGTTCAGTCTGAGCCATTTGAAACTGAATTAAACTATTAAAGAAATGTTTCTAAAATATGCAGTGTGTGAGGGTAAAAAAAAAAAAAAGACAAAGAAGACAAGGTGGTAGGGGTAAAGTGGGAAAAAAAAAAGGTGAGTAAATAAAACTCCTTGAACATGCTGTGAGGAAAAAGATGATAAGATTCAAGTATAGAGAAGACTTAAAAAATAGAAATAGCATACCATTTGGAACTTCCTCCAGGACGCTAAGAACACATACCCTCCACAAAGGAACCAGAGTTTTATTAGGGTTGTTTCAAGTTTCGATTTGTTCACTCAGCAATATAAGGAGTACCAACTATGTATGTACTACGCACTTAACTAGGTGCTGGGGATTTGAGGGTGAGCAGAACAGACAAGATCCCTACTCATAACTATACATGCTAATGGTGAGTTCTAATTGCTAATTTCATTAACCTAGCATCTACAGACGTTAACCCTCATTCAGTAGACATTTATTGAGCATCTACAATGCGTAAGGCCTTCTATCACCATAATGCTTCTGTACATACATAGACTGGCACCAAATTATCCATTCGCAACTCTCTGCTGCGAGAAATCTTATTATCGTTGATCTAATTACCGACTATTCCTCTAACACCATCAAAGAGTGGCGTTTTATGAAGTAGGTCAAAATGCATGCCAAATCTATTTCGACAAGTTGGTCAAGTTTTCAGTGACCCCATGTGGATAACTATCGTAATCTTGGAGTGTCCCCAAACGCGAATTTGGAATTCCTGCACAGGCCATGGCTAAGATTCGCAGAGACACCAGCAGGGGTTACTTGGGGGCATTCTGGTTCCAAGCCCGGCCTCCCTCGCCCAACCTCCAGCATCAAAGGGAACTTCTAGGTGGTCCCGTTTAGAGGAGATGAGCCACGTGGGTGGCCACCCCACAAAACCCACAACTTCAGCCTCCTCCCGAAACACCCCACATCGACCAACACCCCACCGTCCCTTCACCCACAACCTCACCCAGCCAGAAACTCCAGCCTCTTCCCCCAAAGCGCGGGCACACGCGGCCCGCCAGCCCCGCCAACCCCATCCCTGTCGCCAGCCCCATCCCTGTCCCCACCCCGCAGCCTTCCGCCCCGTCCCCGTTCGGCCAGTGGCCGCCCCCACAGCCAACCGGCGTCCTCCACCCCTTCTCCTCCGCCTCCCTCCCCCCCCGCCCCGCCGCCCGGCTGCGCGACACTCGACCCACTCACCGCCTCCTCCAAGTCCATAACGGCGCCGCCGCCGCCGCCGCCGCCGCCACCGCCACCACCGCCGGAGCCCGTTACCCCGGCAGCGAGCGCAGCTTCCGGGAGCGGCGGGAAGAGCCCTCCGGACGGAAACCGAGACCCTTGACTTTGAATTTCCGTCTCTTGCGGCGGCGGGAAAGCTTCCGCTAGCTCCGGGATGAAGCTCCACTAATCCTGCATCCGCAGACAGCATCCCTTTCCTAGTCGAGGTAACTAAAACCAATCAGTAAAAAAGTGGGCGGTGCCTACTGCTGAGAGGATTCAGTCTCTGTTCGGACAGCCGTTCCTTCCCGGCCGCTCTCCTGCTTTCGGGCTGCGAGGGGGGAGCGGTGGCGTGGACTGAGAGCGCTCGGGGCTCTCCCCCTGGTTCTGGCGCAGGAGAGGCACCGGGTTCTGGAGAAAAGAACACGTGGTTGAGGTTAGACCTGGGTTTGTAATCACGGCTTTTCTGCTTCTTTGTGCCTCAATTTCCTCCTCTGTAAAAATTAGCTGTTACCTGTGGGTCCCTTGCGATGGAGCCTCACATGGTAAATGCTCGTTAAATTTAGCTTTATTGTTGTCCCTTCATTGGGCACTTTCATTTCATTAAACAGGCGCTGTTTTAGGTCTTGGGGGTTCAGCAGTGAACAAAGTAAACAAAAATTCCTGCCTTTATGGAGATTATAATCTGGTGGGGAGAGACAAAAATACATAAGGAGAATATATGGTATGTTAAACGGGCATGAGCGCCAAGGAGAAAAATAAAACAGGAAAGGAGAATGGGAGCCATACTGTGGTTTCAGTTTTAAATGGAGTGGTCAAGAAAGGTCTCCCTGAGATGGTGACCTTTGAGGCAAGGGAGCAGGAACCATGTTGGGAACCTCATTCCCGGCAGAGGGAACAGTGAGTACCAAGGCCCTAGTCCTGAACCTCATGCCAGACCATTTAAGGATCAGCAAGGAGGTCAGCGAGTGGCTGGAACAGTGAGCTAAAGGGAGAGTAGAAAATGAGGCAGGGGCAAAATACAGCTCTAAGGACTTAGACTTGGAGAAATTGGAGACGCCGTTGGGGGAGTTACACAATCTTACATGTTTAACAGATTACTCTGGCTGTTGTGGGGGGAATAGACTGCTAGGGGGCAAAGATAGACGTTGGGAGGCAAGTCAGGAGTCTGTTACAATAATCCTGGTAGCTTGAACAGGTAAAAGCAGTGGAGACAGTGAGAAGTAGACAGATTCTGGACATGTATATTTTGAAGGTAGAACCATAAGGATATCTTGATGGATAAGAAGCCCATCAAAGCAGCTATCGAGGATGAAGGGAGTCAACGATGACTTCAAGATTTTTGTCCTGAGCACCTGGAAGGGTGAAGCTGTATTTGACAGAGTAGGGGCAGACTATGAGTGGACCAGTTTGGGAGGGGGGTAGAGGAGGAATCAGGAATTTGACTTTGGACCTGTGAAGTTAGAGATGCTTATAAGACCTCTAGGTAGGATGAGAAGGCAATTGGATATAGCAGTCTAGTATTCAGAGGCAAGTTCTGGACTGGAGATATGTATTTGGGATTTATCTCTGTCTAGATAGTATTTAAAGTCATGAGAGTAGAGGAGATCACCAAACGAGTAGCTCTGTATTCACTCACTCCTTATTCACCTGTCAATTCATTTATTTTGCAAAGTCGTTAAACACCCACTACATGGCAGGCACTGCGCCAGCAGTTGGGAAATGAGAGATAAACAGGACAGAGTCCTTGCCTTCAAGAGGCACCCAGTCCAGTGGAGCATTCAGTCTTATTATTTTAATCATGGCATTAGATAAATGCTCTTCTCCAGCTGTGTCACCCAGGTCATTTACCAGGCTTGGCTCTGAAACTTCAAACTCTTTCCAAAAAACCTTACCCATCTGCAAAGCATTAAGTATTGTCATATGAACAGCTTGATTATAAGCCTCTAATTTTATAGACAAACCCTGATTTCAAATGTTGAAATTTTACAATGGGAAGGGGGCACTGCTGACTGCCCAACTAAATTGGAGTTAGTATATTGAACTGAAATATGAGCACCATGGCATCAGGAAGTTTTGTCTTTTTGTTTATTGCTATACACCCAGGGCCTAGAACAGTACTTAGCTTATAGGATGTGATCAATAAATATTTGTTAAATGGATGGATGACTTTGTAAGATTTTTATATTATATGCAAAATAGTTTCAAATAGATGACGTATCTTGATTTGAGACTTTGGACATGTGGTTGCACAGAAATGAGTCACAGAGTTTCCCAGCCATTCCTTAACAGAAAATTGAGTGTTTTGAGCAAAGTCAGACTCCTTGGAAGAAAATGTCTTCTTAGACTGTAAGACTTAGATGACTGTTTCAGCAGAGAAGCTTTAATATGCATTTCTTAAAACTGGTTCACATGCCATTGCTGACCTGTCAGATTGGCACAGATAATTTTTGCTTAATGGAAATAATCAGTGGCAGAAGGGCTCAGTGAGATGGGACTCTGTCTTGTACTGCAGGTGAGAGTGAATGTGGGCTATTTCTGGAAAATAGTTCAGCTGCATAACAGGTGATATGGTGGAGCAATATTGAGGCAATGCCAAGAAGAGGAAACAGGGAAATAAAATTAGAATGGAGATAATAAACCCTTACAGGGATTGAAGAGTCCCTGGGCCAAGATTTGATATAACACCAAAGCCTGATTGAAGGTATTAATATAGCTAAAGAAAGAATGTGTAATCAGCAAGAGATGTATTTAGCCCTTCAATCCTAACAAAAGGAGGGACCTAACCATAGCAAGGACCCCCACACCACTATTTATGCCCACCGCAGTCAACATCCCCAGGGTACATACCTCTTAAGTGACAGACACAGAATCCAACACAAACTATTACTCAATTCTGCCTGTAGCGAGAGAGGACACTGAATATAAAGGATATTTCTCTGGGTTATAGATTACTGGATTAGCAGTTGTTCTTTCAGCTCTCTGAAGACATGGTTCAATTTCTTCTAACTTCATTGTTTCTGTTGAGAAGTCAGCTACCAGTGTATCAACTATATGCTAAGTAACTAGAAAATTCCCAATTGTTTGGAAATTAAGCAATAAACTTCTAATAACCCAGATCAACTGAGCAGTCACAATGGACTGACAGAACATTTTGAACTGAATAAAAATGGAAATGTATCACAGCAAAATTATGAAATGCACTTAAATCTGAAGGGAAATTTATAGCCTGAATTCATGTATTAGAAAAAGAAAGGTCGAAAATCAGTGATACAGACATACATCTCAAGAAGTTATAAAAAGAAGGTTAAACCAGAGTATAATAAATAATAATAGTAATAATAATAATATAATAGAAGGAAGAAATTAAAAAGAAGAGAGATTAATAAAAGAAAAAGCAAACATTCGGTGGGGGGGGGGGCACAAACTAATATTAACTCTTTAAAAAGAATCATAAATTCAGTAACCCTGGAAAGACCAATCAAGAAGAAAAGCAAAATTAATCAATATTAGAACAATAAAAGTGACAGTCACTACAGATACCATAACATTAAAAAGATCATAAGAGGATACAGCTCTAAGACAATAAATGTTGAAAAATGTTGATGAATGGACAGATTCCTAGAAAAACACATAATCAAGAGCTATGCAAGAAGAAATACAAGATTTGAACAATCTTATATCTATTTAAGAAATTGACTCTATAAATAAAAAAAAAAAACTTCTCACAAAGAAAACCTCAATCTCAAATGGCACAGCTGGTAAATTCTACCAAAATTTTGAGAAAGAAATAACACCCATCTTACACAGACTGTTCCAAATAATGGAAAAAGAGAGAGCAGTTACCAATAAATTTTGTGAGGCTACCTTAAACTTGACACCCAAATCTGACAAGGATATTTCAAGAAAAGTAAAAATTAAAGTCCAGTCTCTCCTCAGAACAAATGAAATATCAGAAGATTGAGTGCAAGTCCTTTGCTGTATTCAGCAATATATAAATAGAACAGTAAATCAAAATGACGTGGGTTTATTCTAGGAATGCAAGGTTGGTTTAACATTGAAAAACAATAACAACAACAATTTAAATAGTAATCCAGATAGTGTGGTGCAAGGATAGACAGAAGATCAATGGAACTGAATACAAAGTCCAGAAACTGACCCATAAATACATATAAGATAACCTGATTTTCAACAACGGTGCTGCTAAAATTCAGTGGGGAAAGGATTGTTCTACAATAAATGATTCTGGATCATTTGAATTAAATTCATATGAAAATTATTGACCCCCTATCTCACACAAAAATTACTTTGAAATGAATCACAGACCTACGTGTGATAGGTAAAACCATAAAGCTTCTAAGGAAAAAAAAAAGTAGGTAAATATCTTTATGGCTTAGTATAGGATAGGTTTCCTAAAAGATCACAACAAACAGCACTATACATGAAAGGAAAGATTGTTATATTGGACTTCATTAAAGTTTAAAATTTTAGTTCATCAAAGACCATTGTTAGAGGCAAACAAAAGACTGAGAGAAGGTATTCATAATTCATATATTCAACAAAAGACTTACCTCCGTAACAAAGAATTCTTACAAATCAATTAAAAAACAATTAAAATAGGCTAGACTTGAACAACTATTTCACAAAAGAGGACAGCTAAAAGAACGATAAATATATGGAAAGGTGCTTAACATCATGAGTCATCAGAAAAAACAAAAATTAAAACAACATTGAGATGCCACCACACATCTACCAGAATGACTAAATATTTTTTAAAAATTGAAAGTATCAAGGTTTGCCAAGAATATGGATGAATTGGGGTCCTCTTCTACATTCCTGATGGGAGTATAAATTGAATATTTTGGAAAAGTCTTGGAAGTTATACTAAATCTATGCTAATTATGACCCAGCAATTCCACTCCTAGATATATACCCAAGGTAAATTAGTGCATATGTTCACCAAAAGATATGTACAATTATTTTCATAAACCTTTCTTTATAATAGCCAAAAATTACAAACACCAAATGTCCATCAACAGGAGAATGGACAAGCAAATGTGATTTAGTCATCCAATGGAATACAGTACAGTAATGAAGAGGAATGAACAACTGCTTACATAAAACAACATGAATGAAACACAATGACATGCAGAAGAAGCCTATGGTGAATTTAAAATGGCCTTAAATTTTTTGCCATTTCTCCCATTGGTTCTCTTTTTTTTAAGAATTTCACTTTATTTATTTATTTATTTATTTTATTTTTTGGCTGTGTGGGTCTTCATTTCTGTGCGAGGGCTTTCTCTAGTTGCAGCAAGCGGGGGCCACTCCTCATTGCGGTGCGCGGGCCTCTCACCATCGCGGCCTCTCTTGTTGCGGAGCACAGGCTCCAGACGTGCAGGCTCAGTAGCTGTGGCACACGGGCCCAGCCGCTCCACGGCATGTGGGATCTTCCCAGACCAGGGCCCGAACCCATGAACCCTGCATTGGCAGGCAGACTCTCAAACACTGTGCCACCAGGGAAGCCCCTCCCATTGGTTCTTGAAGTAGAATATGATGTAACAAAAACCTGGGACTTCCCTGGTAGCGCAGTGGTTAAAAATCCACCTGCCAATGCAGGGAACATGGGTTCGAGCCCTGATCCCACATGCCGCGGAGCAACTAAACCCGTGCACCACAGCTACTGAGCCTGCGCTCTAGAGCCCATGAGCCACAACTACGGAGCCTGCATGCCACAACTACTGAGGCCCGTGTGCCTAGAGCCCATGCTCCGCAACAAGAGAAGCTACCACAATGAGAAGCCCATATGCTGCAATGAAGAATAGCCCTCGCTCGCCACAACTAGAGAAAAGCCCGCACGCAGCCACGAAGACCCAACGCAGCCAAAAATAAATAAATAAATAAATAAATATTTTAAAAAACCAAAAAAACCTAAAACATGTGCCCAGATCTAATCCTATCCTAACACATACCCCTTAGACAGCAAAATACCAGAGAAAAATAATGAGCATGCAAACCCATTATACAGATATGTATTTTTGTATATATTATATACATGCAGGACTGTTCTAGTGATGTATATTATAGAACACTCATAAATATATGAAATAAATGTTTATATGTTTATTGATAAAATAAAAATTTAATTTACTTATTAACATAATAAATAACTTTCCTTTCAGTGAAAATACTAGTAAGAGTTATGTAATTAAAGAGTTCACTAGTCTTTAAATCTTGGCTTAATACTGTAATACAGCGATTTGTAGTTTTTGTCCTAAGTTCAATTTAATACTTCTTTTAATGGCAGTCATAACAGAAAAGATACCTCACAAAGATGCATAGACCCAAGTGTTTCATCACAATGGACACATTTGCAACATCTAGTCTCAAAATGCTCTCTCCATAGCATAAGTTACTTCAAAAAAGCAGTTACTTTTTTATGCATTAAACAACTGAGTGCCTAGCTTGTGCCAGACACTTCTTATTTATTTATTTATTTATTTTTGGCTGCGTTGGGTCTTCGTTGCTGTGCGCGGGCTTTCTCTAGTTGTGGTGAGCAAGGGCTATTCTTCGTTGCGGTGCATGGGCTTCCCATTGCGGTGGCTTGTCTTTGGTGCGGAGCACAGGCTCTAGGCGCGTGGCTTCAGTAGTTGTGGCGCCCAGGCTCAGTAGTTGTGGCTTGCTGGCTCTAGAATGCAAGCTCACTAGTTGTGGAGCACGGGCTTAGTTGCTCTGCGGCATGTGGGATCTTCCCGGACCAGAGATTGAACCCGTGTCCCCTGCATTGGCAGGCAGATTCTTTTTTTTTTATTTATTTATTTACTTTTGGTTGTGTTGGGTCTTCATTTCTGTGCGAGGGCTTTCTCTAGTTGCGGCAAGCGGGGGCCACTCTTCATCGCGGTGTGCGAACCTCTCACTATCGCGGCATCTCTTGTTGTGGAGCACAGGCTCCAGACACGCAGGCTTAGTAATTGTGGCTCATGGGCCTAGTTGCTCCGCGGCGTGTGGGATCTTCCCAAACCAGGGCTTGAACCCGTGTCCCCTGCATTGGCAGGCAGATTCTTAACCACTGCGCCACCAGAGAAGTCACCAGACACTTTTTAGATACAAGGAGGAGATAAAGCAATAAACAAAAACATCTCTACCTCATGAAGCTTACATTCTAGCTGAGGGAGACTCATAATAAATAAATAAATAATTATAAAATATGTCAGATAGCAAACACTGCCATGAGGAAAAAGAAAGCAGAATATGAAGATTGCGGGTGGATGGGAGTTGCTATTTTAGAGAAATGGACTAGGAAGGCCTCTCAAAGGTGAAAGTTGAGAGGAGACATAAAAGAACTGGGGGGACTGGGACTCCCAGTGGTCCGGTAGTTAAGACTCTGCTCCCAATGCAGGGGGCCCCAGTTCGATCTGTGGTTACGAAACTAGATCCCGCACGCCTCAACGAAGATCCTGCGCGCCGCACTTAAGACTTGGCCCAGCCAAATAAATAAATATTTTTTTTAAAAAAGGAACTGGGGGACCTAGCCATTTAGATTTGTTGGGGGTTAGCACTCCCAGTGCAAAGACCTTGAGACAGTAAAGTGGTCTTTAATAAGCCAGGAGGAGGTGGCAGAGGGCAGGATGTCAGAGAGGTGGCCGGGCCAGGTCATGAGTAAGGGTCTTGTGGATAATAGTAAGGACGTTAGAGTTTATTCTCTCGGTGAGATGGAGAGCAGAAGAGTGACCGCAGCTGACTCATAGTTTAGAAGGGTTGCGCTGGGGGTCTGGAGAGTAGATTGGAAGGGGCTGGTGGAGGGGCAGGGAGATCACTTCGGAGGCTACGGGAATGAGTCAGGTGCAGGCTGCTGGTAGGGTGAGGGTGGTGATGCTGATGAGAAGTGGTCACCTTCTCCATAGATTCCAAAGGCACAAGCGAAAAGTCTTTCCTTACGGGAAGGGGTGCGAGGAAAAAGAGAAGAGTTAAGGATGACAGCAAAGTTTGGGGATCTGAACCTACATAAGAATGCAGTTGCCATTTTACTGAGACAGGGAAGACTTAGGTGTGGGCTTATGGTAGAGTTTGGGGAAAAAAAATCAAGAGTTCAGTTTAGAAGGTGTTTAAGTTAGTGATGCCTATTTGGTATCCAAGTGGAGATGCTGAACGTGCTGTCGAATAGATGTTTCATGCTCAGGGGAAACGTAGGAACCGGAGGTATAAGTGGGGAGTCAAGAGCCTGGCTAAGGTCATCAAGGGTGTGAGAGTAGACAGAGAAAAAGGTGTGAGGAGTGAGACTGGCGCTCCAGCATATGCACGAGGAGGGGCCAGAAGGAGGACCCGGAAAAGGAGCCCGAGCCAAATGCCTGGGGGTAGAAGGGTAGCCAGGAGCGTGCGGTGTCCTGGATGCCAAGTGAAGAGAGCGTGTCCAAAAGGAAGAAGCCTCAACTATGTCCAGTGCTCCGGAGAACTACGGTAGGACAGGAACTGGGGGCTGACCGGCAGATTTGGACAATGGTGCCATCAACGACCTTGACAAGAACGCCAAATAGAGTGTGTTCAAGAGCGTAGACCTCACTTGCGAGGAATTCTGTTGCAGACAGAGGCAGGGGAGCCGTAGCTGGTAGGCGATGTAAAGTCCAGAGAGACTTTGGTCTGCTTTTGTTTCTTTGCTTGCTTAAGACGTTTATAAGCTGATGGAAGTGAACTGTCAGAGAAAAATGCTGGTGCAGAAGAGACAGGGCACGATTTCAGGGGGCTCTCCCTGAGCTGCGAGAGGGGTGCGAGATATGCGGCCCAAGTAGAAGGGTTGGCCTTGTAGGCAATTCATCTGTGAACTGAGAGCGTGTGCGCAGGCTCAGGCACTGGTGGGAATGGCTGGAAAGGCTTTTCTGACTGTTCCAGTGAGATGGGAAGGAAGTCATCAGCTGAGTGGGGTGGGGGCTTGTACGAGGTCTAAGGAGGGATCGGAGGTGTAATAGCTCTTGGAAATGGGGGAGTTAAACCAGAAATCTAATAAATTGCCAGGCAGCATGAGGGGCCCCCTGGACGTCTGTGATCGTAAAATATAGAGATAAGGCCACTCAACACATGCAGCCATTCAGCTGCTCACTTGGTTAAAACATCCCATTTACTCCAAAGGGACAAATTAGGTGTATTCACAATTCCAAAATGTCCGCCAGGCAGTATGCCACTGACAGCCACTTGTTATCACATGTCCAAATCTGATACTTGCATTTTGTGTAAAAAGAAAAAAAGACAACTCGTCTGCAAGTCTGACAGGTCTTTTTAGTATTTTGCCATGAGACAAACCAACAGCCTTCGAGGTGGGAAAAGGACTTTGATGGATATTCAGCCCGTTACAGGTTTACGGTAACAATCCTGTGGCATCTGCAAGGTCTTTGTGTTTATAAAATCAGCCAGATCCGTGGCATCCTGCAGCGATGTGCACACTTCTGCCTTCAGCCTTTGCTGCCACTTCCTGCTAGTGCATGAGGCCATGGATGGATTTCACCCGCGGCGTTGTAGGCAACCTTATCTCAGAGTCCTTTTATTATTCTAGTCAAAGCAGCCACTCTTTCACTGGTTACATGGACACAATGTTACCCGAAATATTGCTTTTATAGAAGAAATTATTTACTATGAGAATATATGCTCCTGGTGCATCTTCCCATTAGCAGCTCCTCGAAAGGAATTCTTTCCATATTTCATTTTTGAAACAATCTAGTGACTACCATGAACAGGGACTTGTTAGAAACATCTGTATTTTATCCAACTATATAGCAAACCTTCAAATTGCAGACCTGTGTAATTTGTTCTCATACTTGTTTCTTCTAAATTGTCAGCATTTTCTACATCTTCCAACATTATTTGTTGTCTGTTATTTTCAGCCATATTTATTACAACAGAATAGAAAACTGATAACTATAAAATATAACTTTAGGGAGTAGATAGATGCTTTAGAAAACGCAGCTGGGTAGGTATATACCATGACTGGGTGGGGTAAGTGCACAGAATTTTTATGGGGTCATCATGGAAACCTCTCTGAGAAGGGCCAGGTGAGCCAAGGTGGGAATGCAGTGAGAACCATGCAGACTATGGGGGACTATGTCCAAGGGAGAGCGACACGTCCCGAGACGGAACCAGGCTTGGGTGTTTGGGGAACAAAAGGAAGCCTGTGTGTCTGGAGGGTAACAGGTGAACAGGAGAGTCATTGGCCTTGGGATCAGATGCTGGGCAAGGCCCGATTGCTGATTGCTGAAGGTCTCCTGGACCCACGGGGCTAATACGAGGCCAGTACAACCCTTACAGCCCCTTCTACGTGTTACACCAGGCGTCCCTGGTGGGTCCTGCCTCCTGGCCACCATCACTGGCTCCCACCAGGGAGGCGGGAAGGGACTCCCGGTGGATCAGCCACGGCTGCCTTGTCCTGCCCGCTTAACCCGGGCCTGTGTGTGGGGATAACAGGCTTCACAAGATTCTGACTCAGAGAGAGCAGGGAGAGCCTGGGGAGCAGAAAAATGGGGCCCACATAGCATAAGCCAGGCGTTGGGGCTCCACTGGGAGGCCAGATACTCCACCCCAGGAGTGGAGGAAGGAAGGGCCTGAGGACACCAGGGTGCAGCCCCCTCTTCTCACCATTCGTACTGAAATTCACTTCCATCTAAGGGCGTGCATTTGTTAAAACCCTCCATGAGTCCTCCGGTCAAGGGCACTAACAGCGCTGGTTTCCTTAGTGAGTGAGAGCCATGCATATATAACGTTTTCTGGGCCAAACACCAGTCTAAACCTGTTAACTCCTTGAATATTATCATCATCAGCAGCCCCATTTTACAGACAAGAAAACTAAAACAAAGAGATTTTAAATTTCTGTAAGTGGCAGAGCCAGGAGTCAAAACCAAGTAGCTTAGTGGAGAACACAATTTTGGCCACATGGCCCTCTCTGGAAGGTCAACCTCTTGAAATACGGCACTCCACAGTAGGTCCCTGTGGCTTAGCCAGTAATAAGATATTGACTACATTAAGAACCTCAGATGATATTGTAAGGCTCAGAAAATGTTTGAATATAATTACTCTTAGTTCAACAGAAGCTGAGGGACAATTCAGTACCGCAAACAATATCGTTTTATTAAGAGAAATTCTGTATTTCAAGACCACAAGTGACCTAGTGGCTACTGATTTAATGGGGATGTTATTGGAGGAGTTTGATGTGTTTCACTCTGTCAAATCCTAGCCCCAATAGGGACATTATTTAATTAGTGAGAATGTATCAAACCAAAGATCACACGAAAACCAGAAATGACTTAGAAATTATTACACTGATTTGATGAATGCTCTGTGTTTCAACTTACATCATCTGTAAGCAGTTTTATTATATAAACAGATATAGTTTGGTTTATTTAGAAAATAGAAGGGAATGTATTTTTAAATTGTGATTTACGTAGAAACTTATACATAATATATATTTCCCTACCAGTTGTTAAATATGAGTATTTCAAATATTTCTTCTGAGGCCACGAAAGGTATTTCAATTTAATTCTAAATATTTTGAGAAGTCATTGAAGGATTTTGAACAGAGGAATGACATGGTCTAATTTATTCTTTTAGTTATTCAGGTCTCTGTATGGGGAACAGCCACAGATCACAAGGGTGGAATGAAGATGGCTAATTGGGAGTGTCGACTGAAAACTGCACCACCTAAAAGTTGAGAATTATGTTTTATTCAGCGGACAGACTGAGGACTTAAGCCCGGAGACAGCCTCTCACATAGCTCTGAGGGATTTCTCCAAAGAGGTAAGGGAGGAGCCAGGATATATAGGAATTTTTGCAACAAACAAACAAAAAACAAAAAAAAACCCAGGTAGTTGGAACATCAAAAGATTACTGTTAATTAAAGAAAAAGCAGAATCTCAAGTTAATGCATTTAGCACTTTTCTATGTATGGGCAGATGCAGGATGCTCATTGAAATCATTTCTTTGATGTGCACCTTAGCCATCTGGGGCCCATATCCTGCTCTCTCTCCATCCTGAACACCGGCCGGGTGCACCGTGGGGGGGTGGGGCGCCTGTGGTTGCTGATGGCTTGATGACCGCAACATCCTTTGTTTACTGATATGGCAGGCGACATTCTCTGTCCACAGGAGGCTGTTACAGGAATCCAACCCAGACATGGGTGTACTTGTATAAGAGCACTGTCGTGGGCAATGGGATATAGATATACTTTGAAGGTGGAGCCAACAGTGATTGGGTTGTAGTTGTGAGAAAAATCCTAGGAATCTAGGATAACGTAGTGAGGTGAATGGTGGAGCTGAGATGGTTATGAGCAGGTTTGGGGTGAAAATTAAGATTTGGGACACGTTAAGTTTGATATGTCTCTTAGAAATACAAGATATTACAGATAAATGAATCTGGAATTCAGAGATGTTCTGGCTGGAGATGTGGATTTGGGCGTCCTAGTGTCAAAATGAGATTTAAAGCCCTAGGACTAAATGAGAACACCTGGGGAGTGAGAACAGCGAGTGAATGAGAGGCGAGAGCCCCAGGCTGAGAGACGGGCTCTGTGACGTTTAGATGTCAGAAGGACAGAACAATCTAGTAAAGGGAGTAGAGAAGGAGCAGCTAAGGGGAATGAGGAAAACGGGCAGAGTATGGTGACCAGAACCACGTGAAGAAAGTGTCGAGAAAGAAGAAATATCAAATGCTATTAAGAGTTAAGCATAAAAAAAAAAAACAAAAATAGTTAAGCATAGAGTTGAACTTAGCACAGGACGTAGCAAGATGCACGGCATTGACAAGACGGTTTTAGTAACGTGTTAAGGATGACAGTTGAATTGGAGTGGGCTCAAGGCAGAGCCGGAGGAAGAGGGTAGACCGTCAGTAAAGGCCTGTAAGGAAGAGCAGGAAGGTACAGAGAGGGTAAAAATGTGAACTATTGCAGCGGGTTTGTATGTGAATGGAAATGAAACATTGACTGGGGTGGGGGGTAGAATTACAGGATCAAAGTCCTTGAGTGGATGAGAGGGACAGATCTGACCCCAGATGAGGCCACCCTGAGGGGCTGCATTATTCTCACCTGACCAGGCCATGGAAATTCCTGGAATGTGGCCACCTCTTAGCCAGGCTGGGGCCCCTGTCTGCCGGGTGTGGCCACATCTGAGCATTGGAGCTGGTTCCACCGCCTCCTCCGGACCTACCCCGCTCCCCTGGTGTTGCCAACATCCCAGGGCTTGGAGCCCAGGACAACTCAGCTAGGTTTTAGTTAAGAGGTTCTGCTGAGTGTGGAAATAGCTAAATACTATTTCTAGGAAGCGACAGAGCAGAGACTCTGCAATCAGGAGAGTAGATTTGAATCTTGGCCCTGAAACTTACCTGCCAGCTGTGCAACCTGGGCAAATCACTTCTCTGAGTCTCAGGTTTCTCATCTGCAATGTAGAGATGATAACTTTACCAAGACGCCTTCTGAGATTGTGAGGTAGAAACGGGATAGTGGATGTGCAAAGGCCGTCAAAGCTCTGTAAGCTGGGACGTGAGATACAAATGCCATAGATTGTCATGAGGCTTCATTCACTATATCATTCCCCATTCATCTCACAAAACAGGCACAGCTTGTAGAGGAAGCATTTCTTGGGACATATTCCTGGGCCACTCCTCTCTGTGGGTTTAATTTTCATAACTAGACTTTTAAGTTTTTTTAAAGATAAGAGCAAGTCTTGGCTCCTTGTAAGAGCCTCCAAATTTCATTACAGACATAAATATATCACGTCAAGATCACCAGTTGAAAGGGAGGGGAGATGTATTATTATCTTCAAAGCTTTCTGGGAACCTATTAAATGCTAATAACGAAGCACTGGGATAAGCCAGAGTGCAAACACCGTTCTTGACACCTATCACATGCATGAGCCTCCTTTCTCCCTGGGCGCCCATCAACATTTCTGCTGGAGGAAGAGAGAATCAAGTGTGTCCCCGAAGAATGGACCCTCCAAGGCCTGCTAGCGGCCTGGCCTATCCGTAACTGAAGCTGAAACCCCCTGTGTTTTGTGTAGTGCTAGGGAGAAAGGTAAAGAAATGAATACTGGCTGGGTACAGAGTGTTTGGTGCTATAAAAGGCCAATTACTCAGGTTATCTCATCATTGAGTTGGGAGGTAATCGCTCTCTCCTCATCAAATTGGGAGGGAAATTGAGGCTCGGGAGGTCACATTGGGTCATGTGGCCAACAAGAGCCAGAGGGGGACATTGTAACTCATTTCTCCCTGCTTCAAAGCCCACTCTTTCTGCTAACAGAGTAGGTGCTTCATAAAGGTTTTCGTAGTGAATGAGTGAGTGGATGAATGAAGTCCTCTGGATGCAAAATTGCCTTGTCAAAGGACACCAACAGCCAGAAGGCACAGCCCCAATTAAACAGAAGCAAAAACAACCTTGTAAGATTCATGTGAGGTACTCAGAGTGTGGCCTAAATATCTCAGGAGTTTCCCAAACTCTCGAGTGATAAGATCACAGGCAAGTTGCAGAACCTGCTGGGGGCTGGTTTCTCCATTTCTAATCTTGGGGCAAACATGTCTTGCTCCTCCCTCCCTTCCAGGAAGCAGAGCTAACAGAACACAGGTGTTTGTAGCTCTGGCCACGGGCCTTAAAGTCCTTGAAGATGAGTCCTGGCTTGTGACCCTCCCGTGGCTAGTACTAGCTACATAACTCGTGGGGCCCAGCACAAATGGAATGTTATGCCCGTGGATTGAAAATTAATAAGAACTTCAAGGCGGTGACCTCAGAGCAGTAAAACCGAGGCTGGGGCCCTTCTGAGTATGGTGTCCCGTGTGACTGTACAGGCTGCACACCCACGAAGCCCAGCCCCTGCCTGTGGCCGTGATTCCGGAGAAGGGAAGAAAAGATCTTAAAGGAGATTGGTGGGACATCTTGGGAGCACCAAAAATAGGACAAATCATAAAGTCACCCTGGAGATCAGGTTCTAGTTTCTTGAAAGACACAATTTCAGACTAGAAAGAGTGTTAAAATTCATCTAGTAAAGACAAATATCATGTGATATCACTTCCTTGTGGAATCTAAAAAAATAGTACAAATGAACTTATTTACGAAACAGAAATAGAGTCACAGATGTAGAAAACGAACTTACGGTTATCAAGGGGGAAAGGAGGAGCATAAACTGGGAGATTGGGATTGACATATACACACTACTATATATAAAATAGATAACTAGTGAGGACCTACTGTATAGCACAAGGAACTCTACTCAATACTCTGTAAGGATGTATACGGGAAAAGAGAATCTAAAGAAGAGTGGATATATGTATATGTATAACTGATTCAGTTTACTGTACACCTGAAACTAACACAACATTGTAAATCAACTATACTCCTATAAAAACTAATAAAAATAAATAAAATTCATCTAGTACTAGTCTTCCATTTTATAGGTCAGGAAATTGAGACGGCAGACAGAAGCAGTGACCTGGGAGTCGTGGGGTACCACAGAGAAAGCAAATGCCTCTCTGAATCTCATTTAGTCTCCTTATCAGTGAAACAGCGCAGGCCAGATTGAATAATGCATTATTTCTTTTTTTTTTTCTCCCCTATCCCCACTAAAATAACAGTAAAATAAAAGGGTTAAGTCCACTACTGTATAGCACAGGGAACTACACTCAATATTTTGTAATAACCTATAATGGAAGAGAATGTAAAAAAAGAATATATATTTATATATATGTGTGTATAACCGAATCACTTTGCTGTACACCTGAAACTAACACAACATTGTAAATCAACTATATTTCAATAAAAATTTTTTTAGAAAGTATGAAGTCCACAAGGACCAAGGAAGTGGGAGGAGAGGCAATGGTAACTGAAGAGGATTTGAAAGTGGGCATGTGGGGTAGGAGGACGCACAGACCAGAAACGGGGGAATTGAGTGAAAATCTGGATACTGCCCCTCCCCCTTCCCAGAATGCCAGTAGCAAGTTTTATACCTCCCCCCAGAGGCAGGAGATAAGAATCTTCTCTGGAGTAAATCCCAGAGACTACCACTTGGGATTCTTTACAGTGAGCTGGTTTGAAGTTCTGTCCTATCAGACTGAGGCAGGAGATAAGAATCTTCTCTGGAGTAAATCCCAGAGACTACCACTTGGGATTCTTTACAGTGAGCTGGTTTGAAGTTCTGTCCCATCAGACTGAGGCCCTAGGACCCAAGTCTGGCTTATGTGCAGAGAGATTCTAGGCTCCCAAGTGAGAGCCGGTGGCTAAGTACCTCCAGACACAGGGGAAAGCTTCGAACTTGAAGACAGAAAACAAAACAAACAAAAAAAATGGGAAAAAGAATTGGGAGGATCAGAGACAACCTCAAACTGACAATCTCCCTGAAAAGAGTAGGGATGATCTATGAAAGAAGAACCAGAAAGCTTTGGGAAAAAAAAAAAAAAATCCACTAAATAAGGAAAACCTCTGGAAAGTTACATATATGAGTCAAAATAAAAATTCAATATAAAAAGTAGGGCTTCCCTGGTGGCGCAGTGGTTAAGAATCCGCCTGCCAATGCAGGGGACACGGGTTCAATCCCTGGTCCCGGAAGATCCCACATGCCGCAGAGCAACTAAGCCCGTGAGCCACAACTACTGAGCCTGTGTGCCACAACTACTGAAGCCTGCACGCCTAGAGCCCCTGCTCCACAACAAGAGAAGCCACCACAATGAGAAGCCCGTGCACCGCAACAAAGAGTAGCCCCCGCTCGCCGCACCTAGAGAAAGCCCGTGTGCAGCAAAGGAAGACCCAACGCAGCCAAAAATAAATAAAAATTTTAAAATCTAAAAAAATAAATAAATAAAGCAAGAGGATAAGTCTAAGAGGTTAAAAGCCAACTACTAGAAATGCCAGAAAGAGAACCAAGGGAACAAAATTATTAACAAATTAACAAAACTTCTCAGAACTAAAGCATGAGTTTCCAACTCAAAAGAGCTAGCTCAAGGGATGTGCCTAGCACAGAGAAAAAACCCATGGTCAGGTACACCACTGTGAAGTTTTTGACTATCAGGGATACAGAGAAGATATTATAAACTTCTAGAGAGAAAAAGAAAATCAGAATTAGTGGACCTCTCAACAACACTTTGGGATCTAGTGGACAATGGGCCAATGCCTTCAGTATTCT
This sequence comes from Balaenoptera musculus, assembly GCF_009873245.2. NCBI lineage: Eukaryota > Metazoa > Chordata > Mammalia > Artiodactyla > Balaenopteridae > Balaenoptera > Balaenoptera musculus. Next base: position 83,726,911 of record NC_045797.1, read on the forward strand.
AATTTATATCCTACATTTCTATATTCAGCCAAACTGTTCATCAGATGAAGATAGAGTAAGATATTTTCAGACATGCAAGAACGAAAATCATTTACTTCCCTTGTAACTTTAGTGAACTACTGGAGGTAGTGATCCAATAAAACAAGGGAGTAAACCAAGAAAGGAATACATGGAATCCAGGAAGCAAGGGATCCAAAGCACAAGAGGCAACATGAATCCCCACAATGATGGTGAATGGAAATTTCTGGTTGACATTGGTACGGCATACAGTTTAAATTGGAGAACTTGGAAGGAAGGCTCTGAGAAGAAGGTCTCTAGGAATAAGATGAATATGATGTATTTGAGATTATGGAAAACATTATAATAGAATTGAAGCAGGCTTTATTGGGATATTAGGAAAAATTAAATGTGTAGAAAATCAGGCACATGGGAAAATGTGTAACTCCAGTAAAAGTGAAGGACTGAATAAGTCAGGTGATATGGGGTGGGCAGAGAGTTCGAGTGATGCTCTAGTAAGTTACATTTGCACAATCATAATTAAACTATGTTGGGGGGATAGGGAAGTGGGAATGGGAAGGTGAGGGAGATCTGAGTCCTTATTTATCATTGTAGGGACTCAGTAGTAGTGTCTCAAAATGTAAATTAATAATTAAGAAATAGGGATAGCTCCAGTCCATGGTTTTTAATATCATCTGTAAGACTTCCAAGTTTAAAATGGTGAAGGAAAGGTGTTCCCACTTCTTTTTTCACTCAAAAAAAACCAAGGAAAATAACAAGAAACACAAACTCTATTCTTGACACTTAGCAGACATTGCAAATCTGAACCATTAAATGTGAACCACTAAGTGGCTAGAAGAATGACAAAAAAATGAACGAAGATGAATCCAAATGCCAGTAGAAGTATAATTTATTTATAATAAAATTCACCAATTTTAAGTCTACATGATGAATTTTGACATATGTCTTTAGTAGTGCAACTGCTGTCAAAAATATGATTTAGAATATTGCAGTCAATCCCCATCCCCAATCCCCGAACCCGTAGCAACGGCTGATCTGCTATCACCACTTCAGATTCTCCTTTTCTAGAACTTCATATAAATGCATATAGTATGTAGTCTTCTGTATCTGACTTTTTTCACTTAGTAATGCTTTTGTGATTCATCATGTTGTTACATGTGTAAGTAGTTTATACCTATTAATTGCTGAGTAGTATTCCATTTAGGTATAGATTTTTCTTTATCCATTTACCAATCAATGGACATCTGGAATGTTTCCAGTTTTTGGCTACTCTGAACAAGGCTCTTATATTCACGTACGGATCTTTGTGTAGACATATATTAAATATTTTCACTTCACTTGAAAAATACACAAGAGTGGAATTCCTGAGTCATATGGTAAGTGAATGTTTAACTTTGTAAATAAATGCTAACCCATTGCTCCACGGTCTAGCCAAACTTGGCATTGTCAGTCTTTTAAATTCTATCCACTACAGTGGATATGTAGTGGTATCTCCATTTGGTTTAAATTTGCATTTCCCTAACAACTAATGAGTTGAACATCTTTTCATGCGCTTATTTGGCATCAGTGTTTCTGATAAAATGTTCAGATATTTTGCCTAATTTTAATTGTCTTGTCTTAATATTGAGAATTCATTACATATTGTGGACATAAGTCCTTTTTTTGTGTATGTTTGCAGACATAGTCTTCCAGTCTGTGCCTTGCCTTTTCTTTTCTTTCTTTCTTTTTTTTTAAAAATTTATTTTATTTATTTATTTTGGCTGTGTTGGGTCTTCGTTCCTGCGTGCGGGCTTTCTCTAGTTGCAGCGAGCGGGGGCTACTCTTCGTTGCGGTGCGTGGGCTTCTCATTGTGGTGGCTTCTCTTGTTGCTCTAGGCTCTAGGGCGCGTGAGCTTCAGTAGTTGTGGCACACGGGCTCAGGAGTTGTGGTGCACGGGCTTAGTAGTTGTGGCGCACGGGCTTAGTTTCTCCGCGGCATGTGGGATCTTCCTGGACCAGGGCTCGAACCCGTGTCCCCTGCATTGGCAGGTGGATTCGTAACCACTGCACCACCAGGGAAGTCCCGCCTTTTCTTTTTCCTAATTGTGCTTTCAAAGAGCAGACATTTTCGATTTTGATGAAGTCCAAGTTATTGATTTTTTAAATTTTATGTGTCCTATTTTTAAAATCTTTGCCTAACCCAAGATCACTAAGGTTTTCTCCTATTTTTTAAAGGTTTATAGTTTTAGCTCATTTTTGTACACATAGCCACCAATTATTTTAGCACCTTTTGTTGAAAAGATTATCCTTTCTTCCATTTAATTGTCTTGGCACCTTTGCTAGGAAACCAATTGACCACATATATGTGTGGATCTATTTCTGGACTTTCTATTTTGTTCCATTGGTCTATATGTCAACCTTTACTTGAATACCATTCTATCTTGATTTCTGTCAGCTTTATAGTAGGTCTTGAAACCGGATTGTGTAAGGCCTCCAACTTTGCTCTTTTTCCATGTTGTTTTGGCTATTCTACATGCTTTGCATTTCCACATAAATTTTAAAATTTGCTTACTAAATGTTTCAAAATAGCCCTGCTAATATTTTGAATGTCATTGTGTTGACTCTATAGATTAATCTGGGGGAGAATTGGCATTTTAACAATACTGAATCTTCCAGTCCATGAGTATGGTATATCTCACCATTTGCACTCATCTTTAATTTCTCTCAGTAATGTTTCATAGTTTTCAGAGTACGGTGATTGCATATATTTGTTAACTGTATCCCTATTTCATAGTTCTGTGCATGTGTGCTTGTGTATGTGTTTGAGAGAGAGAGAAAAAAAGGGAGGGAGGTAGAGAGTTTCCTTTATGTTCCCAAAGTTGAGCAAAAGAAAATTGGTTAATTAAGGATTGTGGCTAGCTGAATTCCAGTTAAGTAAGATTTTACTGTATTTGGCATTCACACTAATAGCTCTGACTATGTCACACCCTATGTTCAGAAACCTTCATTGGGAAATAATTATGGGATGTGCTCAAAGAATGTAGTATCAATTTACAAAGGGAAAAATTGGAAACAACTGAGCAAGCTGATTAAGTGCTGCTATGCTCTTACCTTGCAGCCATAAAAATGACATTATGCAACAGTGGTTTGCAGAACGGGGTCAGGGTGTCTTACAGGGTCAGACAGGCATCAGGGCTCCCACTCATGTTCTGATCACAGTAGTTCTACTTATATCCCTTTTGGCCTTTGAGGTTCCTGGTAGGATTTTGTTTAAAAACAAGAGTTCCGGTGCATACAATGTTTAAAAACCATTATTGCAAAAGAATTTTTATTGACCAAGAAAGATGTTAATGGAATTATAATCAGATTAGAAAAGAATCTGTGTTTTATGTCCCTGTTTGGGGAAAAAACAAATATGTGTCCAGAAAAAAATTGGAAGGTTATACATGTTTCAAAATATATATATTTTTTTAATAGGGAGCATTTTCTTTTTTCAAATTTTATTTATTTATTTAATTTATGGCTGTGTTGGGTCTTCGTTTCTGTGCGAGGGCTTTCTCTAGTTGTGGCAAGTGGGGGCCACTCTTCATCGCGGTGCGCGGGCCTCTCACTATCGCAGCCTCTCTTGTTGCGGAGCACAGGCTCCAGACGTGCAGGCTCAGCAATTGTGGCTCACGGGCCCAGTCGCTCCGCGGCATGTGGGATCCTCCCAGACCAGGACTCGAACCCGTGTCCCCTGCACTGGCAGGCAGACTCTCAACCACTGCGCCACCAGGGAAGCCCTCAAAATATTAATAGCAATTACATCTGCACAGATTGTGACTTATTTCTGAATGTTCTCATTTGTATTTTTCTAAATATGTAAAGTGTAAAGTGTATTGTTGTTTAATGAGAATAGAATAAAATACAAATTCCTTAGCATGTCATTCAAGGCTCTCCACCATCTGATATTAAAGGTCTTTCTAGATTCCTTGGTAAACCTCAGCTCATCATAGAGTTACAAGTTTAGTCTCGAAGAATTACTCATCGTTTCCTGAATACGCCCTTCATTTCCCTGTCCCCACCCCTTTTCTCCTGCTATGTTCTTTCTTTTTTTTTTCTCTTTTTAGTTGGCTATGCTTGGTCTTAGTTGTGGCCAGCAGGCTCCTTAGTTGTGGCTCGCCAGCTCCTTAGTTGTGGCATGCCTGTGGGATCCAGTTCCCTGACCAGGGATCGAACCCAAGCCCCCAGCATTGGGAGCGTGGAGTCTTAACCACTGTGCCACCAGGGAAGTCCCTCCAGCTATGTTCTTAGTCCAGAATTCCCTAATCACAGACCCACTGGCGTTTAACCCATTCAAAGTGAATGTGATAAAATGGAAAGTGGAAAAAAAGACAATTCAAAGCTATATAGAGAGTATGATTTCAACTAGTTTAAAAAACACAAAGAAAAAACTGGAAGGAGCAATGTAAGTGATTTATAGAGGCAGCACCTCTGTATCAGGATTATCAGTCTTTTGTTTGTTGCATTTTATTACACTTTCCAAATCATCTACAATGACCTATTAAAATAGGAAAAAAGGAAAAAAATCATAGCCATTTTAAGACCTATATCAAATGCTAATCCCTCCAAGAGCTTTTCACAAAATAGTAATAATAATAATAAATTTTTTAGATTCTCCGGCCTGTGTCTCCTAACAATTTCACTGTATCTGTGTGTTGCATGATATAGTATGAAGAGCCCTGAATCTGTAGGCAGAAGACCTGGGATTAATCCTGGCCTCTCCTCTTGCTGGCCTCTTGCTGGGCAAATTGCCTTACCTCTCTGAGTGTCTGATACCTCCCAGGGCTGTAGTAAGGATTAACTGAGACAACATGAATAGGCTCTGTAAACTGTAAAGTGCTTTTCAAATGTATGCTGTCTGATTCTCCCACGAGGCTGAAGTTCAGTCATCCCAAACTATCCACCATAGGCGACACTCAACAAAAGGCTGTTGATTTAAATCTTCCCACGGTTCCAAAAGAGAGCAAAAATCTCTTTGTATCCTGAAATGTTACCAGTAGACTGGGATTTAAAAAAGGCCTGTGCTCTGGAGAGCCGGTGATTTTCGTTTTGATTTCCCTCTGCTGTTCCCAGGACCTGTGGCCTTAATAAGCCATCCAGTAATCAGTGGGCTCCAGCACAGCCTGGGGAAGCTATTCAGTGTTACTAAAAACAAGAAAGTACAGGCCAGAGCAATACTTACACTGAAGATGGCTCTGGGTTTACGACACCTACCCCCAGGAGTTAACTCCTTCAACTGCATTCAAGACCCTAACCAAGGGACTTCCCTGGCGGTCCAGTGGTTGAGACTCCGCGCTTCCACACACTGCACAGGGCATGGGCTCCATCCCTGGTCAGGGAACTAAGATCCTGCATGCTGCAATGTGGCAAAAAAAAAAAAAAAGAAAAAAACCAAGACCGTAACCAAGAATGTTACAGAGGATTCAGCATTTGTATTTGTGAGCTCAGAATGAGCATGTCCAGATCGAAGCCTGCACTTACTAGAATATTCGTTCCAAGGGCAAGGCGTGGGAGAAAGTGCACAGAACTGCAAACCAGAATTCCAATCCCAGTGTTGCCACCAGGGCCGTGTGCCCCTGAGTAAGCTCTTTCTTCGCTCTGGGCCTCAGTTTCTCTATCAACAGCGCGAGCATCTGGACCAGCTCACTTCCAGCTCCGGAGTTCTCAGATGTTAGCATCCCTCTCAGCTTAGCTTCCCAGTGCGCCAGCTTGTGCCCTGCCATGGGGACCCTGCCTGTGTGACCTGGTGCTGTCACATCCTAGCCAGGGCCTCTGCCTTGTCCCCAGGCACACGTGACCCAGGCGGGCTGAAACTCTGCTGGAAGCTCAGTGAGAAGGATGGGCTGACTTAGGGCTTGAACTGACTTCTCAGAGTAAAATCAGACAGACGGGGGAGGCAGATAAATACCAGCCAGATGGAGGCTCCATGGAAAGTAGACCCAGGACCTTCTGAGGCTTTGCTTTTGTAGGGGAGCAAGGTCTTCCTTCTACCTTCCTAGGGTTTTCCAGCTGGCCTGAGAATTAAATTGACATAAGACAGATCAACAGGAGAAAAGCATACAGATTTATTTACCAGAAGTCTTGTGTGAAAACTTAGGAGCCCTCAAAAGGACATGAAGACCCAAAGAAGTGGCAAAACCTCTGTGCTTTTATACGAGGTAAGACAGAGAGAAGCAATGGTGGAAAAGAAACTAAAATAAGTGGGTAGGCTAAAGGAAGATAAGAGTTATTTTAACAAGGCACAGAATTCTGTGGTCTCACCTGACCATTCTTTTTTTTTAAAAACTTTGTTCTCATAGAATTTTTTTTTATTTTTTATTTTTTGGCTGTGGTGGGTCTTCGTTTCTGTGCGAGGGCTTTCTCCAGCTGCGGCGAGCGGGGGCCACTCTTCATCGCGGTACGCGGGCCTCTCACCGTCGCGGCCTCTCTTGTTGCGGAGCACGGGCTCCAGACGCACAGGCTCAGTAGTTGTGGCACACGGGCTTAGTTGCTCCGCGGCATGTGGGATCCTCCCAGACCAGGGCTCAAACCCGTGTCCCCTGCATTGGGAGGCGGATTCTCAACCACTGCGCCACCAGGGAAGCCCCACCTGACTATTCTTGATGATAAGCATGTTACTGTCTCTCTGGTGTAGGGAGGACATCTTTCACATGGGAGTTTCATCTCTTGCTTTTAAGAAAAAAAAAGGAAAGTCAGGGTGTTCTTCTTGTATCTGCTGTTTTTTTTAAATGCCTTTAACTCAAAATGGGCGATATGCCAGAGTGGCATATTTTGGGGTGGCGTGTTCTGACCTCCTCCTTGAATTGATGGTGTTGGACCAGAGTTTTTGTCATAGCAGTCGTTGTATTGGGCCCTGGCCTGTGCTTGGCACTCCACAAAGTGCTTCCACACGCATTGCCTCGTTGTGCAATGGGTCTCCTTGCTGAGGCTACAGGTTGTGAGACAGGCTGCGGGATTTCCCCCACGACAGAGTCACCTGTGGGGAGTCAGGGCCTGCCCCCCCGCGGTACGGTGGGCCATAGTGATCATGCATTCACACTGGGCCTACCATTGGGCAGGCACTTTCCGCCTTGAGTCATTCAATCTTTACAACAGCTCTGCAGGGGGATAGGTTTCACTAAGGAGAAAACCAAAACGGAGCAGTGGAGTAACTTCCCTAAATTCATGCAGCCAGTAAATGCATCTAAGGGCTGGAACCTGGGTCCCACTAAGTCGAGTCTGAGCTCTTAACCCCTCTACCCCGCCCCCGTCCCCAGTGCCTGGAAGCGCAGGAAGGTCTGTCCAGGAGCCAGGTTTCTGATTCTGTGACTTCATCTGAGATTTTAGTCTGGGCTTCGGGAGGAGGAGCCCTCTTAGGTTTGCTCTCATGATCTCACCTTTTCTCTCCTAACCCCGAAGCCGGAACCACATGGCATGAACTGACTCTCCTCTGCGTGACCCTGGACAGGTCCCTTGACCTCTCTGGACGGGGCCTCCTGGTCTGTGAAGGCAGAGGAGAGGCACTAGATGCCTGCTAGGGGCCCTGTGCTCCTGTGTGTGCTGGTGTGTCCCCCTGAGACCAAAACCTGTGTGAAAAACACAACCCCAAATCCCTGCTCTGCTTCTGAAGTATCATTGGAAGGATTAAGGAAGAACAAGGATCCAGACTGGCTAGGAGTCAAGTAGTCCCTTGAGACCCACGAGGCCTGCATTCTAGAAACTTCTAAAAGTCCCAGATTCACAGATGCCAGTAGAGCGCACGATTTCTCCCAACAACACACGCTGAACACTAGAACTGAGAACATTCCCGGGACCCCTTGGCCGTTTAGTGAGCGCAGTGCTGCTGCACGGGCGCCCCCTGGGGAGACCCCCAGCTCTGTGCCCAGCCACCCAATGGCGTTTCAGAAAAAGGACACATTGCCACGTGTGGTGGCTCGCGTAAACCAGACTCTGAAGGCCAGAAGCCACCTGGGAACCGTTGGGCCCCAGAGAGGGAGCGTCCTCACCGCTAGCGGCCAGGAAGCCTCTTGGCGATACTTCTGTCAACTTCAACATCTTTGCACTCTTCCCTGGGAGACACTGCAAATGATGAGAAGACATTTCTGGGGTCTCTCACCATGTGAACTGGGTGACCCCAAAGAGAGTGTTTCTCTTCCCTGCACGTGGAACTGAGAGTGAATCACAGGAAAAAACATGATGTGCCTCAACATGAGGCTTTGAGATGAAAAGACACACGTGAGATCCGGCTGTCTCGTAATTTCATCCCGTTCAGTTTGACAATATTTATCACTGCCTCTGCACACAGCTGTGCAAAATACCAGTGGGAACCACCCCAGGGAACCTCTAGATGCTTTCTCGTCCCATCGTCACCCAACCTTAAGAGGCTGCTTGTGATGGTTCCGACTTTTCAGAATGAGAAAACGAAAGTTGGACAAGAGAAAACGACTTGTCCAAGATAACACCATTCATAAAATGGTTAATCCAGAATTTTAACCCATTTCTATGTGTCTCCAAAGCCTGAGAATGAGTGGAAAGGAGAGGGTAATTTTCTATAGGTATAGAAAAAACACTAGAAGGAAACACGGAAATGTGAGCAATGCTTCTTTCTGGTAGTGGGGCTACAATCATTCTTTGTGTATCCTTGTGCTTTTCCATCTTCCAACTTTTCTCTGTCCTTGGACCTGAGGTGCAGAGGATGGCACTAAACGTACTCCTCAGTCCCTCTCTAGCTTTATTTATTATTTATAATTTTTTTAAATTTTATTTATTTTTGGCTGTGTTGGGTCTTTGTTGCTGCACGCAGGCTTTCTCTAGTTGCGGCGAAGGGGGGCTACTCTTCGTTGCGGTGCTCGGGCTTCTCATTGTGGTAGCTTCTCTTGTTGCGGAACATGGGCTCTAGGTGCGTGGGCTTCAGTAGTTGCAGCAGTCGGGCTCAGTAGTTGCAGCACGCGGGCTCAGTAGTTGTGGCTCGTGGGCTCTAGAGAGCAGGCTCAGTAGTTGTGGCGCACGGGCTTAGTTGCTCCGCGGCATGTGGGATCCTCCCAGACCAGGGCTCAAACCCGTGTCCCCTGCATTGGGAGGCGGATTCTCAACCACTGCGCCACCAGGGAAGCCCCACCTGACTATTCTTGATGATAAGCATGTTACTGTCTCTCTGGTGTAGGGAGGACATCTTTCACATGGGAGTTTCATCTCTTGCTTTTAAGAAAAAAAAAGGAAAGTCAGGGTGTTCTTCTTGTATCTGCTGTTTTTTTTAAATGCCTTTAACTCAAAATGGGCGATATGCCAGAGTGGCATATTTTGGGGTGGCGTGTTCTGACCTCCTCCTTGAATTGATGGTGTTGGACCAGAGTTTTTGTAATAGCAGTTGTTGTATTGGGCCCTGGCCTGTGCTTGGCACTCCACAAAGTGCTTCCACACGCATTGCCTCGTTGTGCAATGGGTCTCCTTACGCTGAGGCTACAGGTTGGGAGACAGACTGCAGGATTTCCCCCACGACAGAGTCACCTGTGGGGAGTCAGGGCCTGCACCCCCCGCCTCTCCCGGCGGTACTGTGGGCCATAGTGATCATGCATTCACACTGGGCCTACCATTGGGCAGGCACTTTCTGCCTTGAGTCATTCAATCTTTACAACAGCTCTGCAGGGGGATAGGTTTCGCTAAGGAGAAAACCAAAACGGAGCAGTGGAGTAACTTCCCTAAATTCATGCAGCCGGTAAATGCATCTAAGGGCTGGAACCTGGGTCCCTCTAAGTCGAGTCTGAGCTCTTAACCCCTCTACCCCGCCCCCGTCCCCCAGTGCCTGGAAGAGCAGGAAGGTCTGTCCAGGAGCCAGGTTTCTGATTCTGTGACTTCATCTGAGATTTTAGTCTGGGCTTCTGGAGGAGGAGCCCTCTTAGGTTTGCTCTCATGATCTCCCCTTTTCTCTCCTAACCCCGAAGCCAGAACCGCATGGCATGAACTGACTCTCCTCTGCGTGACCCTGGACAGGTCCCTTGACCTCTCTGGACGGGGCCTCCTGGTCTGTGAAGGCAGAGGAGAGGCACTAGATGCCTGCTAGGGGCCCTGTGCTCCTGTGTGTGCTGGTGTGTCCCCCTGAGACCAAAACCTGTGTGAAAAACACAACCCCAAATCCCTGCTCTGCTTCTGAAGTATCATTGGAAGGATTAAGGAAGAACAAGGATCCAGACTGGCTAGGAGTCAAGTAGTCCCTTGAGACCCACGAGGCCTGCATTCTAGAAACTTCTAAAAGTCCCAGATTCACAGATGCCAGTAGAGCGCACGATTTCTCCCAACAACACACGCTGAACACTAGAACTGAGAACGTTCCCGGGACCCCTTGGCCGTTTAGTGAGCGCAGTGCTGCTGCACGGGCGCCCCCTGGGAGACCCCCAGCTCTGTGCCCAGCCACCCAGTGACGCTTCAGAAAAAGGGCACATTACCACGTGTGGTGGCTTCCAGGGTGGCTCGCGTAAACCAGACTCTGAAGGCCAGAAGCCACCTGGGAACCGTTGGGCCCCAGAGAGGGAGCGTCCTCACCGCTAGCAGCCAGGAAGCCTCTTGCGATACTTCTGTCAACTTCAACATCTTTGCACTCTTCCCTGGGAGACACTGCAAATGATGAGAAGACATTTCTGGGGTCTCTCACCATGTGAACTGGGTGACCCCAAAGAGAGAGTTTCTTTTCCCTGCACGTGGAACTGAGAGTGAATCACAGGAAAAAAACATGATGTGCCTCAACATGAGGCTTTGAGATGAAAAAACACACGTGAGATCCGGCTGTCTCGTAATTTCATCCCGTTCAGTTTGACAAATATTTATCACTGCCTCTGCACAGAGCTGTGCAAAATACCAGTGGGAACCACCCCAGGGAACCTCTAGATGCTTTTTCGTCCCATCGTCACCCAACCTTAAGAGGCTGCTTGTGATGGTTCCGACTTTTCAGAATGAGAAAACGAAAAGTTGGACAAGAGAAAACGACTTGTCCAAGATAACACCATTCATAAAATGGTTAATCCAGAATTTTAACCCATTTCTATGTGTCTCCAAAGCCTGAGAATGAGTGGAAAGGAGAGGGTAATTTTCTAAAGGTATAGAAAAAACACTAGAAGGAAACACAGAAATGTGAGCAATGCTTCTTTCTGGTAGTGGGGCTACAATCATTCTTTGTGTATCCTTCCAACTTTTCTCTGTCCTTGGACCTGAGGTGCAGAGGATGGCACTAAACGTACTCCTCAGTCCCTCTCTAGCTTTATTTATTTATTTATACTTTTTTTAAAATTTTATTTATTTTTGGCTGCGTTGGGTCTTTGTTGCTGCACGCAGGCTTTCTCTAGTTGCGGCGAAGGGGGGCTACTCTTCGTTGCGGTGCTCGGGCTTCTCATTGTGGTAGCTTCTCTTGTTGCGGAACATGGGCTCTGGGTGCGTGGGCTTCAGTAGTTGCAGCAGTCGGGCTCAGTAGATGTGGCACGTGGGCTCAGTAGTTGTGGCACGTGGGCTCAGTAGTTGTGGCTCGCAGGGCTCAGTAGTTGTGGCACGTGGGCTCAGTAGTTGTGGCACACGGGCTCTAGAGCACAGGCTCAGTAGTTGTGGTGCACAAACTTAGTTGCTCCGCGGCATGTGGGATCTTCCCAGGCCAGGGCTCGAACCCGTGTCCCCTGCACTGGCAGGCAGACTCCTAACCACTGCGCCACCAGGGAGCCCTCCAGGTTTATTTAAATGATGAACCAATTCCCTTTATCCCCAGACCCTACTCCCACTCCCCCTCCCCTCCAGACAACAACTCCTCTACGTGTTGATGTGTATTGCTTTGTTAGTACTCTTGTAAAATGTGTTTTGTTTTGTGTATTATATATTTAATTTACCTAAGAGAAAATCTCATTTTGTTTATCGCTTTTAAAAATACTCAGTACTCAAGAAAACAATTTTTTATTCCAGAAAATTTCCAGCTTTTAACAGTCGAGAGAATAATATAGCACCTTGTGTATCCATCACCCAGCTTTGGCTCTTGCCAGTGCGTGGCCGGTCTTATCTGTACCTCCTCCCATTTCTTAACTCTTTGGATTATTTCAAATCAAATCCCACACATATTATTTCATCTGCAAATATTTTAGTCTATATATTTAAAAGATAAACGCTCTTTAGAAAAAATAAAACTATTATCACACATGAACAGAATTAAAAATAACTCCTTAATATTATTAAAAACCTAATCAGTATTCATAGTTTTTGTCTTAAAATTTTGGGGGGGTTAAAATTTGTTTGTTTGAATTGAGATCAATGAGGTCCATACATTGTGACTGTTTGCTATGATTCTTCAATCTCTTCTAATCTAGAGGGGTTTCCTCTATTTTATTTTCCTTGCAATTTTTTGCAAGGAAAAAATCTTGTCAAATTTCCTACACTGTGGGTTTTGCTGATTACATCCTTCTGGTGTTGGTTAACATGTTCCTCTGTCCCTGGTATTTCCTGTAAATTACTAGTTAGATCTAACAGACTCCAGATTGTTTGTGGGTTTTTTTTGTTTGTTTTGTCTGGACAACTTCCTAGGTGGTACCATCAGGAGGTGTGTTTGTCTGGTTCTCTCTTTGGTGGTGTCAGCCATTGGAGATCATTGCCCAGATCCGTAATTCATTAGGAGTTGCAAACTGGTGCTTGTATTAGTCTGCCTGGGCTGCCATAAAAGATTAACACAGACTGGGGGCCTTATACAACAGAAAGTTATTTCCTCACAGTCCTGGAGTCTGGAAGTCCAAGATCAAGGTGCCAGCAGGGTTGGTTTCTGGTGAGACCTCTCTACTTGGTTGCAGATGGCTGTCTTTTTGCCGTGTCCTCACATGGCCTTTCCTCTGTGAGCCTGATGAAAAAGAGATCTCTGGCATCCCTTCCTCTTCATATAAGGACACCAGTCTATTGAATTAGGGCCCCACCCTTATGACCTCATTTAACCTTAATTACCTCCTTAAAGGCCCCGTCTCCAAATACTGTCACACTGGAAGTTAGGGCTTCAATGTATGAATTTCAGGAGGACAAAATTCAGTCCATAACAGTGATATTTTAATTTTTATCATTCTTTCTTTGTGTATTTGTTGGAATATATATAAAAAGAGAAATGTTCCTTCATCACCTATTTGGTTTAACTCTGAAGTACAGTTCATTTCAGAAAAGCACGATAATTACTTGATTCTTTCCCTTTATTTATCTGCTTTCCAAATAATGAAGCAGTTTCCTAGTATTGTCTAAAAGCAGTCAATCCTTTTTTGTTTGCTTGTTTTTGGCATCATTATGAACTCATGAATATAAACACGTTCAATTGGTTTCCACTGTGGTTATTATCATTATTGGTGCTCGAAGCATTCCATCTTGGCCAGTGGAGCGTCTTCAGGTTGGACACTGAGTTCTTTTAACATGACTTTAGTGTCCTCATCTGGTTCCTTGAGAATCTGGTCTGACCTATTTAGACCTGGAATCAATCAATCATGATGTTCCCCAGAGATGCCTCCACAAACAAGGCCCACAAGAAAGTCCCTGTGGGTGTCCAGGGTGGAATTGCTGAGTCATGTACGGAATTAACCTAACTTAAGAATCGGGTTAAGGAACCAGAGTAAGAATTTCCAACTCAATCCAGAGGACGGCTGGACGAGTTCCCACTCCCACTGCACACTTCGAGGGGCCTCTACCTGCTTCCTGCCTCTCCCTTCCCTGGCTCTTGGCTCATTCAGCCCTTTGCTGTGGGAAACCAACCTTTGTTATTCTGGTTTTCCTTTTCTGTGGTTACTGATGAGTTTAACAGCATATACTTGCTTGCCTTTCAGATATCTCTTTTGTAAAATGTCAGTGGATCTTTGGAATAGGTTATGTTGTGTTAGGTAAGGAACAGTTTTATTTTTCTCCTTATAGTGAGCCAGTTTTCCCAATACCATTTACCTTTAAAATAATCTATCTTTCCCCTATTGATTAGTGATGGCAAGTTATCTTATATTAAATTTGCAAATATGCGTGAGTCTGTCCAAGTGCTCTGCTGTATTACATTGGTCCATTGGTCTCTTTTAGGACTATTTTATTACAGTGACTTTGTAGTAGGTCTTAACTTCTGGTAGGGTAAATCCTCCATCTTGCTTTCCTTTTTTTTTTTTTTTTTTTTTTGTAAAGTAAGGGACATCTTCTCAGAGGAGACATGATTTTAGGCAGCCTGAGAACCACATAGTGAGGTTTTCCCTTTTTTTTTTTTTAATGATATTCTTGTCTGCTTACATTCTTTTTATGTATGTATGTATGTATGGCTGTGTTGGGTCTTCGTTTCTGTGCGAGGACTTTCTCTAGTTGTGGCAAGTGGGGGCTACTCTTCATCGCGGTGCGCGGGCCTCTCACTATCGCGGCCTCTCTTGTTGCGGAGCACAGGCTCCAGACGCGCAGGCTCAGTAGATGTGGCTCACGGGCCGAGTTGCTCCGCGGCACGTGGGATCTTCCCAGACCAGGGCTCGAACCCGCGTCCTCTGCATTGGCAGGCAAATTCTCAACCACTGCGCCACCAGGGAAGTCCTGCTTTCCTTTTTTAAAGATGACTTACCTAGTCAAGGATCTTTGTTTTACTTCTATGTAAATTTTAGGGTAAATGTCTAAGCTCCTGTAAAAAAAAAATCCCATTCTTTTAATCTGGAAATTTCTCCGCCTTTCTTTGTCTTTCATGACTGATGTATCTGAAGAATACAAACCCACTGTTTTGAGAACCTCCCTCAATTTGCATTTGTTGGATTGTTTCCTCAAGATTTGATTTGGATGTCTCAATTTTGGCAGGACCGGTGCATAAGTGCCACTGTGTTCTTCTCAGCGGGTTACACCAGGAGGTACCTGATGTCAGAGTGTGTCATCACTGTTGATGTTTACTTAACCACTGGTAAAGCCAGAGGCAGTGCGCTCTACCTTCTCCACTGTATTTCTCTACCATAAAGATATACATCTTTTCTCTTTGTAATTACTAAATAATCTCTGGGGAGATACTTTGAGGCTGTAAATATCTGTTTACCTAACGATCATTTACTCAATGGTTTGAATATTCTTGTTTGAATCAATTACTCAACGATGGTTGCAGAAGGTTTGTTTTCTAACTCTCATCCCTTCCACATTTGTCATCTTTCTACTATAAAGAAGAGCTTTCCCATCTCCCCCAGTTTATTTGTATGTTGGTTTCATTTTTAGGATCACTGTGGACTCATGCATTCTTTTTGATTCAATATGTTATAATCCATTATTATCGTCATTCTTTCTGCTGCTCAAATGGTCCCAGATTTGGCCAGGGGCATCCTCTTCAAGTGGACTTGCTCAGCGTCTTTTTGACATGTCCCCACCATTCCTATATCACGCCCTTCCTTACTTTCAGGCATAACAAAAAGTTCCAGGCTCATCTTGTGCTTTTCCCTTCCCAGCCCTAGAGTCACCCATTTATCCAAGGAGTCCTGTCCCTTTTGGTGGAGAATAGCATTTAGAAACCAACATCTGGACATCAGTTGTGCTCGTTGCTGCTGAGGTGACAGAGGGGCTGAACTTGGAAATTGAATTTTTAAAGCATGAGTTCATTCTGAAATCTCTCATCCCAATCCAACACTACAAGGTTTTTCATCACTGTTACGGGTTGAACTGTGTGCCCACAAAAGATGTTGAAGTCCTAACCACCCCCAGTACCTGTGAATGTGACATTATTTGGAAAAAGGGTCTTGGCAGATGATCAAGTTAAGATGAAGTAATTAGGGTGGGCCCTCCTCCAATATGACTGGCATACTTATAAAAAGGGGGAACTGAGACACATACAGGAGAACAGCACATGAAGACAAAGACAGAAATGAGGGCAATGCTTCTATAAGCCAAGGAATGCCAAAATTGCCAGCAAACCATCAAAAGCTAGGGGAGAAGCCATCTCCCTCACAGCCTCAGAGGGAACCAACCCTGCTGACACCTTGATCTGGGAATTCCAGCCTCCAGAACTGTGAAACAAAACATTTCTGTTGTTTTAAGCCACCCAGTTTGTGGTACTTTTTATAGCAGCCTTAGGAAACTAATACACTCACCTTTCTCTGTTCCTTACTTATGCCTCCTTTCTCCCACAATGAAAACTCTGGCTCCTAACAATATCTCATTTTCTCAGTCTTATGATACACAAAAATTGTCTCAGAATTGTTACACTCATATCTCTACCAACCACAAAATTATTAGGTAAAGTTAAAGATTCTTTGCAGTTCTGTTTGTGTTTATACGGAGGGTATAAAGTCAAAGTACTGCATTCAAGCTACTTGGATTAGTTCTTTTTTCCCTCCTTTTTCTTACGCGGTTATGTTATCGATTTGATATATAGTTCAGTTTATTTGTTTTGGTTTTATTCAGTTTAGGGGTGGTGACCTCCCCATTCATACTGATGGAATTTTATTTACTCAACATGTGACGCATTAACAAAGTTCCAAAAGTTTGTCAAAACTATGCAGAAAAAGTATATTCAGAGAAATATCATTCTCTTTCCTTTCCCTGTCACTCCATTCCTACCCACCCCTGTGGGTAATTAAATGTGGTTTCATTCGTTTCTAGTTTACCCTTCTTATGATTTTGCAAAAATATGCAGATTTGTATGTATTTTCTTATTTCTCTTTTTACACAGACGATAACATACAATATATCACTCTGTTCTTCTACTTAACAGTATATTCTGGGAATCATTCCGTAAGGACGTTTAGAGCTCTTTCTCATTCTTTTTTTTACAGCTGCCTAGTGCTCCATTTTGTGGGTGTGCCACGTTTAATTCATGCCATCTCTGATTATGGGTATTGAGGCAGTTTCCACTATTTTGCTATTACATATAATGTTGCAATGAATAACCATGCACATATGTATTTTCATAAAGTTGGAAATAAATCTTCAGGATAAATTCCTGAAAATGGGATTGCTGGGGCAAGGGTTAAATACATGTCTAGTTTTGTTCGGTATTGTCAAATCATCCCCATAGGGCTTTAGCCCTTTGATTTCCACCAGCAATGCCTGAGAACGCCAGTTTCTCCACAGCCTCTCCATGTGGTGTGTTGTCAAGCTTTTGAATTTTTGCCAACCTGATGGGTGAAAATGGTATTTCAGTATAGTTACAATTTGTATTTCTCTTATTATGAGTGAAGTTGAACATTTTTTTACCATGTTTGAGGGCCGTTTATTCCATTTTTTGTGAATTGTATATTCATGTTTTTTGCCCAGTTTTCTGTTGGAACTTTGGTCTTTCCCCTCACATTTTAAAGAGTTCTTTAAATATGAATCATATTCGTGTTTTATCTTTGATATGTGTATTACAAGTACTTCCCTTCAGTATGTCATTTTCACTTTGCTTATAGTGCTTTTTGTCATGTAAAAGTTTCTTTTCTTTCTTTTTTTTTAAAATTTATTTACTTATTTATTTTTGGCTGTGTTGGGTCTTCGTTTCTGTGCAAGGGCTTTCTCCAGTTGCGGAGAGCGGGGGCCACTCTTCATCGCGGTGCGCGGGCCTCTCACTGTCGCGGCCTCTCTTGTTGAGGAGCACAGGCTCCAGACGCGCAGGCTCAGCAATTGTGGCTCACGGGCCTAGTTGCTCCGCGGCATGTGGGATCTTCCCAGACCAGGGCTCGAACCCGTGTCCCCTGCATTGGCAGGCAGATTCTCAACCACTGCGCCACCAGGGAAGTCCTCTTTTTTTTTAAACTTTCCTTGGATTTAACCATTTATTAAACTTGGATTTATCCATTTTTTAATTGAAGTATAGTTGATTTACAATGTTGTGTTAGTTTCTGGTGGATTTATCCACTTTTAAAACTGCATCTGGATCATATTTGAAGCGTTAATGGCTAAACAGTAATAGCATCCCTGTTAAATCCTAAGCAATCAGAACACTTGCTTCACTAGATTTTGCCAAATACCAATCATACTGGACTGAGCTAATCTACCCCTCTTTCTGAAACTATTATGGCAAATAATTAAAATAAGACTTCCTCTTATTTTTTTTAACTTATTTATTTGGCTGCACCGGGTCTTAGTTGCAGCACGCGGGATCTTCGTTGTGGCGTGTGGAATCTTTTAGTTGCGGCATGCATGTGGGACTGGTTCCCTGACCAGGGATTGAACCCGGGCCCCCTGCATTGGGAGAGTGGAGTCTTAACCACTGGACCACCAGGGAAGTCCCAAGACTTCCTCTTACTTCATCTTGCTGGGCCACAAATTGTCCCTTGCTCCGAGTTCAAACTGTAACCACCTTCTAGCTACAGTAAGGGGGGCCTGGGGCAGAGCCAGACGCTAACGGTGGACCGGCTGGTCGACGTATTGTCACTGTGAATTAAGCAGGAGACGGCCTTGGGAACCAGAGAAGAGTCCTAGGGTCCAAGGGAGCTGATTTTACTGGTTATGACGGGGACCTATTTCTCTCATATGACTTGAGGCACTTCAGAAGGCTCCTGCCTTCCATATTTGGTCATCTCCAAATACGGGCCTGCCGTTCTGCCTGAAATTTCACTGCGGGCCCCCGCTTTGGGCTCAGACGTTGAAACAGAAGGGTTATGTGCGTGTACATACCTGCTGGTCCAGAGGCACAGAGTGGTCGTGAGCTTGTCAGCTCCCTCTTAGCAGAGCTTGGAAGGAATGGGACATAGGAAGGTCATGCTTTGATAGGAAGACTGAGCCTGGGACCAAGGGTGGTAGAGGGCATTGAGGTGGGAGGACGTGCCCTCGTGTGACCATCTAGAGAAGGATGTGGAGCTGAGGGTGCAGACACGGGGCAGAAGTGTCAGGACAAGGGGTACCACCTCTGGGAACCGTCCATCTCTGCTCCACTTCCTTGCCCAGGTCCCCAATGCAGGATGTGGCTTATTCCCTAGTGACCTTGCCGACTCCCCTCACATGCAGCCAGAGTGATCTAGAGCCTTCCAGAAGCTCCCTGTCACCTTCTGAGGCCTAAACAAACCCCTTACCCTGGCATTCAAGGCCCATCTCTCCAGGTTCCTGTCCCTCCAACTTTGCCCACAGACCCTAGACCCTATGAGTCTTCTCTGAACAAAAACACTGGAATGTGCAAAGTGACAAGGACAGAGTATTCATGACAACTGGGGAACTGTGATGTACAACTAGGACTCTTCTCATAAATCTGGGTTCAGGCGCAGCCAAGGTGGGAACTGTCTCAAACGCACTTTCAAAACTCCAGGTCCTCCCTCCGTCTTGGGGGTCATTTCCCCATCCCTGGCATCACCGAGGCCCCGCATTCTGAAAGGCTCCAGGATGCCCCTCTGGCAGAAGCTGTCTCTGGTCCCCCGGCCCTAGCTGGCAGCATTGCCCCAGCTGCCTTGCTGAATTCAAGCTGTCTGAGCACTTGGCCCCGAGGGAGGGGTGCAGGCGCCACCTTGTGGCCCCAAGCGTTTATGGCACTGAAAGCTGACCCTGGACGGGAGAATTGCTGTGGATCCCAAAGCTTGAGGGCCCAAGACCGTGGGTGGGAAGAGCGCATGCTCCCAGCTTGCCTGTCCTGACACCCCAACCCCACTAAGACGGGTCACCGGGGTGCCCTGGGCCTCCTGACGGGGAAGATGGTTTTAGCGCTTGGAAGGGGAAGGTCCCATTGGTCTCATTCCTACAGGCCCTTATGTTCCTCCATCCCCGCCCCCCAGGTCTCACCAACTCTGAGGCTGCCAAGTGGGGCTGCGGCAGGATGCTGCCTTGTTGGGGTGCCGTGCGGTGTAGGAGCTGAGGATGAGCGTGGCGTGCAGAGAGGCCCGGGTTGATCAGTCTGCCGTCACAGGCACACCACTTGATCTCCTGGGGCCTCAGACTTCCTCTTTGTAAAGAGGGTAATGATTCACACCACGGACGTTCCTGAGAGTCGGAGATATGGACATAGACTCTTGGCACTTAATAGGTGCTAAAAATGGCAGCTTGTGAACGTGAGTGGCGGCCAGACACCTTCTCCAGGAACGCACTCCCTGCCCTGTCGGGGGGACGTCTCCCCTCAGCGGTCCCTGGGCGCCCTCATCGCTACCCTCAAGCCCCTGTTGGGCACCACTTACTTGCTGGCACGCCCACCAGCGGGCAGATGGTGCATGGCAGGCAGGTGCAAGATCGTCTGCCACAGTGCCAGGCACCTGGTACGCGCTCAGATGGACACGTGGGTCAGATGTAACTCCTGACATGGGGGCTGTGAGACCAGTGTAAAATGGACGAGAAGGTCGCCCTCAAGTCTTCTAAGAGACGGTCAGTGAATGAAGAAGTTGGGGGAAAAGCACTCCCTGAGTTTCTCTCAGGAGGACTTGAGTGTCAAGATGCCAACCAAGAGACCAGAGCTCTGCCCCATCCAGTCGGAGCAGCGGGGCGCCCACTCCATCGCAGGAAGGGAGCTACAGAAGGGGAGCGGCACCCACGGGCTGCGTGAGATGAGGCCTGGCGGGACGGGCACGGGGTCTGCGCTGGCTCCAGAGAGAGGAACCTCGAGCCGGGGCTGCTTCCAGAGCTTTCTGGAAAAGAGGGGACTGCACTCCCTTCCTGTGCAGAGCCTTCTGAGTCCACAGGGAAGAGGAGAGACCGTGGGGTGCAGGGCAGACACCGGCCGGGCTGCAGGGCTCTCGGGCCTCGAGTCCCCGAGCGGGCTGACCTCGGGGGGAGCTGGGCGGGCTGAGCCGGCCGGGCCTCCGAGGAGGAGCACCCAGCTGGGTGAGGCCGCAGCCCCACCCTCTGCATGGTGCCCTTGCCACGGTGCCCAGACGTTCCCGGGGCCGGGCAGGCTGTGGGGCTGGGGCTCCGGACGCACTCTCGGGGCAGCTGGAGAACCGCACTCGGCTGGCCTCCCTGTGGATACTGCCCGGCCGTTCAGCCCTTTCCGGCCAGCCGCCTGGTCCCGGGAGGCGATGAGGGCAGAGCTGTCGCAGGCAGCTCAGATCCCCCTGTCCTGAGCCCCAAATGTGCTGGACCGTTCCCAGAACTTCCCACAGAGCAAAGGGGAGGCCTCGGTTAGCCAGGAAGGAAATTGCCTTCCCTTCCTTCCTCCTGCTTTGATTCACCTCAACAAATACTTACCATCACCCGCTCTGCGCTGGGCCCTGTGCTGCCCCGAGGGCTCCCGTGACGACAGAGTGCCGACGGGCGGGCAGGTCCTGCAGCGCAGCCCCCGCCTAGCTTGGTCTGAGCCCACTTCCTCCAGGAAACCTGCCCGTGCACCCGTGCGAGGTTGGTTGGTTTGAGAGCAGGAAGGAACCTCCGGCTGGGGTAGAATCTCACTGCCACCTCCCAGGGCAGGGGGGCACAAGAGACTTCTTTGGGGTCTGGTCTCACGCCCCTCACTGGCTTCAGTCCTTGGGTCCGAGGCGGGCGGAGGGAGCTGTGAGTCTGGTCAGCACCTTCTCTGAGCTCTCAGGCTGCGTGATCCCTGTGGCCTCCCTGGCTGGCGCCCCGGGGCATAGCCTGAGCTGCGTCCCTCCTCCTGGGCCTAATCGGGCCTGCCACCCGGAGGCCCAGCTCCCCTCAGACGGTGGCCAGGATGTGGATGGTGCTGGTACAGTTACCCACACGTAATAGCGGGACAGTAGCAGCGGGCATTAATCATGACACAGGCGACACCTGCCAGGAACGGGCTGGACCCACATGAGACGGAAACTGAGGCTCCGAGTGGTGCAGTGACTTGCCCTTGGCTGCACAGCTGATGCGGCAGGGCCTGGTGTGGTCACAGGTCTGCCTGCTCCCTCTGGCCAGCCTTAGGGCTTCCCACACTCTTCTAAGTCAGGGAGTGTGTCAGTTTCCTAGAGCTGCTGTAATAGAGGGCTTGAAACAACAGAAATTTATTCCCTCCCAGCTCTGGGGGCTGCAAGTCCGAGATCAAGAGCACCAGGGCTGTGCTTCCTCTGAGACTTTTCCAGCTTCTGGTGTGGCCGATGCTTGGTGCTCCTTGGCTTGCCCTGTGTCACCTCAGTCTCTGCCTCTGTCACCTCTCCCTCTGTGTCTCCATCTTCACGTGGCATCTCCTCTTCCTACAAGGACATCAGTCATACTGGGTTAGGGCCCACCCCCATGGCCTCACCTGCAAAGACCCTCTTCCAAATAAGGTCACATTCGCAGGTACGAGGGGTTTTGGACAAGAACATATCTTTGGGGGAAAGGGGGGACAACTCAACCCACAATCGAAAAGAAACTGCGATCAGGGGCAGAGCCTGAAGCCATGAGTTCCAGGTTTGAAATTTCTTTGGAGTATCAAGTTTCATCTTAAAATTTCTTGCATTTCATACATTATTCTCTATTATAAATTCATGTTTGTTTTCATAGGAAATATTATTTCTCCAAAGCTTTGACACTTTGGTGAGGAGGAACATGTATATCCTATGGCTTCATGAGCCTTCAGGACATTTCTAAATTTCCTCAAGGGAATTTATATCCCAGTTGGAAAAGTATCAACCAGCAGAAATTCATTTAATTCCCTTAAAAACCCAGAGAGGCAGGTATATTTAACCAAAGAGGAAACTGAGGCTCCTAGAGGTTCATGATCTGCTAAAATCACACCATAATGGAATTCGGTTCTTCTGGCTCCTTGATCGGCTCCTCTGCTGTAAGCGTGTGACGGGGGTGGGGGTGGGGAGGGAAGGAGAAAGAGGCGTGTGCCCTTCCCCACACGTCCACATGTGCAGGGAGGGATTTTTGTACCTGTTGTGAAGTTCAGTTACATGAATTCTGAAACATAAACATAGTTTGCTACATAAAACCATAAATTTTTCATTAAGATAGAAAAGAAAATCTACCCACACCGCATTCAAATGTTATATCGCAAATACTCATGCTAGAAACGCCCTTCAGTGTTTGCTTGTGAGAAGGGGCAGTGTTCTTCATCAGCTCTGCTGGTTATTTGGTGGTTATTTAGAAGGTAGTTAGTGGACTCTTTGCACGGAGAGAGTTGTTTCCAGCAGCTGCCGTGAGCGGCTCCAAGTGAAAGTACTCGTGTTAGGTGGGTGCCCACCCGGCTTCACCCAGCCCCGCCCGTTCACCTGGTCGCCCACCCTCCCTCCACGCAGCAAACCTCTGCTGGGCATCACTGGGTGACACACGCCTCTGCCCGCAAGGAGCTCGTGCGCTGGAGCACAAGGGCCCCTGACACGAGACGTCCTCGTACCCGGGAAGGAGCAAGGGGGAGCCTCGGGGGCTGGGAGAACAGCCCCGTCCGCGTGCCAGGAGGGCCGAGTGTGCATGTGCGTGTGCACGTGCGTGCGAGTGGGCAGGTGGCAGCCCCAGAGCTGCCCATCGGCTCGGTCTCACCTGGCATCCATGGCCCCGCCCTGAATCCGCCTCCTCACCTCCAGGGGTGGGTGAAGCCAGGACACCCGTTGCAGACGTGAGCACCTGCCCAAGCCAGCCCCGGACGCCAGGCTGGGACCCCTGACACCCCTGCCCTGCCCGGGCATTGGGCAGCCTGGTCCTGGCCCCCCCTGCCCTGTTTGCTCCCAGAGGCCGTGGCCCTGGTCTGGGGCTGCGTGAGCATCTCCTTGTTTTCACCCACAGATCCCAAGGGTTCTCAGGAGGATTTGCTAGAGGAAGGAGATAATTAAGGCGACACCCATGCTGGGTGGATCAGGGTGAGTCTGAGGTCTGTTTGGGAGGCTTTCGGTTCTTAGTTCTGCCACCCCGTTGGCTGAGGGAACACCAGCTACTACTTCTGAGTGTCATGGCGCAAAGCGCCGTGCTGTCTCACCACAGACACTGCTGTAATCCTCTCTGCAGGAATTGCTTGTTTCCCTCCCCAGAGAGGTTACGTGACTTGCCCGGTGTCTTCCAGCCAGGAAGTGGTGGAGCAGGACCGCCTGCCATAGCCTGTGGCGTCTTGGCGATTTGGGCCCCTTGGTCCTGGCCTGGGAGAGGATCTCGGGACACAGAGCAGACGTTTCTCATGGAACCAGCCAGTGCGGTGTGTCAGTGAGAGAAACTGGATGGGCCACAGTGCCCACATCTCCCAGCTGCCTTGTCTGGGTGCCTGAAACTTCTCCACTTGAGCACCTTTCCCCTGTGTGGAGTTCCGTGTCAGCGTCCTTGGAGAAGCAACCCACTCCACCAGCAGCACCGGTACAAACAAAACCTGGCGCAGATGTCCAGGCTGGTCCTGGGTGGGAACGGCATCCCTGGTCCGGGATCTCTCTGAGTCCTCGTCTCTATTGTGAGTCTGAGGTTCCAGGGTAGGAAACTGAGGCCCAGAGGGGCTCCCAGAGTTGCCCAAGGTCACCCCACAGGTAAAGAATTGATGTTTAACTCTTTAACGTGCGGTGATGACAAGGACACTTGTAAGTGTCTGCAGTTGAGCTGCTCCTGGCACACCAGCGCCGAGGCTGATCTTCTGGGAACAAATTCTAGTAAGATGCCACCTGCAGGCTGGTAGCAACTCTTCACGGCAAGAGGAATACAGCAGTAATAATACTCACTGCCGCCTTCGAGGGCCCTCTCGGCACAGTGGTGATCCCAAGCTCTGAGCACATAGAGATTATGTTTGATCTTCAAACAGCCCTGCAGACAGGCATTCTCATTTCCCAGTTGAGGATGTGATGGCGGCAGAGAAGTTATTGATCTGACCGAGACCATCCAGTGGTGGGGAGGATCTGGTCCTGACCCCAAAGCTTTTCAGTTGCACCCACTCGTTTTCTAGAAGTTTCGCTACGTGATTAGGCACGTCCTTTGCAAACATGATTATTTGTATCTGCTCTTATACCAGACGCTAGGCTGAACCAAGGGAAGAGGTTTTGTCCACATCAGGTGAGCGTGGGGTGCTGCAGGGAGCAGCAGTCGGGTGCCCGGCCAGGAACGGATGTGCGTCCTCCCGCCTCCTGATACGGTCCTACCTCTCCCTCAGGCTTGCCGCTCAGCAGGCCAGTCCTTACACCAAAAACCCCGAAGGGGGCTGCGCCAGCCTTTGTGAATGAGGAGGGAGAGGGGTCGACAGAGTCTCGGGGGCAGCTGGACAAGGAGGGGGCCCAGGCAGTGGACCTCTGGGGTGGAGGATGGGGGTGAGGAGGCGTGCCCTCTGGGTAAGGTGAGTGACGGTGTACCTCGGGCCAGTCTGGGCAACGCCCCGGAGCCTGGGGGGCACTGGGGTCAAAGGCTCCCAGAGGAGCAGGGAAACTGAGACCCCAAATGTGTCTTCAGATATCTGTGGACCCATCCACTCAGCAACTCCTCCTAGAACGGCTACGTGAGCAAGCACGGTAGCACCCGGGCTCTGTGAGCCTCTCGCGGGGGAGCCGGGCTGGGGTGAAGGAGATGGAGCAGGGCGTCCCCTGGGGCTTTACAGGAGGTGGCACCAAGCTGGATGCACGGAGGGAGAGCGAAGAGACAGTCTCGTGGAGAAGAGAAGCCATGGAAAGAAGAGCTCCAGCTCCGAAAGGGATGGGGAAGGGCTGCAGGGCTGGGGCAGGGCTGGTGCACATCATCGTGTTGCGGGGCTCCTAGCTGCCGTCAGAAGCAACCCAAGTGTTAAAGAGAGAGTGAACCTCTGAGGAGAGAAGGTGACGTGTGTAAAGAGATAAGGACGCGGGGTCAGGGCCGATGGCCTCGGCGGCCCCAGCTCCTGAGCCAGTAGGGAACAGGCGGCCGCTCCCGCCCCTCGAGATCCAAGCCACAGTGACCGGGCCATGCTAAGTCCAGCTCGGAGGGCTCGAAGGGAAGCTTCTAGACAGAAAACTGTGTTGGACCAGCCACCAGTCAGTCACTGGCCGAGGGCCACCCCAGGAGACTGAGCAAGTGCTGGCCAAGTGGCTTCAGGAGCCCGAGTCGGTGCTCCCAGGAGAGCTGCGGGCGAGGCCACAGGGAGCACCGGCAGCTGACGCCCGAGGGGGGTGCCCGGAAGGAGTCCCAGGGGCCCGGCGTCTGGGTGGAGCCAGACAGCGTCCAGCACAGGGAGCGGAGGCGAGGGAGGCCCAAGGGCCGCCCGGACTGCTCTGCGGACGTCCGTCGACTTGCCTCCACTCTGCCTTCATCCCCTTCCCCTCCCAGCCTGTCTCCAGTGCTGGCGTCTCAGGCTCAGATCCTCCGGACACTCTGTCTGCGGCCCCCGGGGATGGGAGAGGCTGGTCTCCTGGCTGCATGGAGAGCGATGCCCACCGGGGGTCCAGGTCTCTGAATAAAGACTTTCCATCACTCCCCTCTTACCAACGCCAGGCCTCCTGTGGTTCCATCGGCTTCAAGAGCTTCAAGAGTCTGCGATTCTGCAAGGCAAACTTGACACTTAGCGCCGCTGAACTGCTCTTCAGGCCCTTATGTGTAACTTCAGTGCTGCTACCTCCGTTACCTTGGCTCCGCGTGCTTCCAGACAGCCCGTGAACTCTCACTGCTGTTGCCCCTTTGTCTTTGAGCCCCCATCACTCTATGGGGCTTGGGGAACCACAGGTGATAAACACACGGGCCAGTCTGCCATTGCACCGGGAACCAGGCTCTAACCATTCACCCATCAGCTTGCCTGGGACAGATGCCAGCCCCGGGGTCAGAGGCAGGACTGGCGTTGGGGCTTGGAGCCAAGGTTCTGACTCAAGCAGAGACAGGGCTTGAGTAAGAAGTCAGGGTGGAGGGCGGAGGCTCCAGGGGGCTGCCAGGCCCGCTTGCGAGGTGGGTGTGCAGGCTGGCCAGGGCAGGGCACACATAAGCTGGGGCTTTGACTACAGCAGGGTGACCAGGCCGGGCTGGCCTCAGAGGCCAGGCCTCAGGCTGTAGGGTCAGGAGTCACCGTCGGTGAGGAGGCCCGGAGGTAGATGGTAAGCAGCAAAGCTCCAAGGGCCCCGGAGTGGAAGGCAGGGCATCAGAGAAGACCGGAGAGATGGGGTGGTGAGGCTGGTGGGCATGGCAGGCAGTGTCCAGGCACCAGGGCAGGGGAAGTGGCGCCTACCCCTGTGGTCCGGGCTGAGGGTGGGCCCCCGCTTTGGAGCAGAAGCTGTCTGTCCGTGGCCCCCAGTCAGGATGGGGCGCAGCACCGTGGCCTGGGGGGGAGGCTAGGCAAGGACCCTGGGTTAGGGTGGAGAGGCCAGTGGGCCCAGAGTCACAGAATGGAGAGAAAACAAGACAGACTCTCCCAGGGCTGGCGAGAGTGTCACTGGAGGAAGCCGCCCAGTGGCAAGTGGATAAAAAACACATTCCTGGAGGAGCCCAGAGACAAGGGGACTCGGGGGAGGCTCTCAGAGGAGGGCTGACTGAGTCAGAGTGCCATTAATCCTCATCTCTGAGGGCGCCACGTGGGGGGAGGCAGCCTGTGGTGAAGGAGCGTTCAGCCAACGCCATCCCAGGCGGGTCAGGGCGGGGCAGTGCCCAGCTGGGAACAGCAGGCCCCTCCCTCCCAGAAAGGTTGCTGCAGGGCCCGGGCCTCCGAACCCTAAAGGATTTATTCACCCACCAGGGCTCTGGATGTCAGCCTTGCAGGTTCGGAACCGGATTTGCCATCTCTGGGGGAAGGGCTCACATTGACCAAGCTCACATGACTGATGGATAAAATGTCGATATATCACTAATGAATGTCATACGGACCAACTTTTTTTTTTTTTTTTTTTGGCTGTGTTGGGTCTTCGTTGCTGCACGCGGGCTTTTCTCTAGTTGCGGCGAACGGGGGCTAGTCTTCGTTGCGGTGCGCGGGCTTTTCATTGCAGTGGCTTCTCTTGTTGTGGAGCACGGGCTCTAGGCGCACGGGCTTCAGTAGTTGTGGCGCGTGGGCTCAGTAGTTGTGGCTCTTGGGCTCTAGAGCGCAGGCTCAGTAGTTGTGGCGCACGGGCTTAGTTGCTCCGTGGCATGTGGGATCTTCCCAGACCAGGGCTTGAACCTGTGTCCCCTGCATTGGCAGGCAGATTCTTAACCACTGCACCACCAGGGAAGTCCCTGTGTTGAAGTCTTGAGGAGAATTCCTTCTTCTTGCATTTTAAGTTCTGGAGGCCAGAAGTCTGAGATCAAGGTGTCAGCAGGGTTGGTTCCCTGTGAGAGGTGTGAGGAAGGACATGTTCCAGGCCTTTCTCCTTGGCTGGTAGATGCCACCTTCGTGCTCACATGGTGTTCTCACTATATGCAGGCCTGTATCCAAATTTACCCTTTTTATAAGAACACCAACCGTATTGGATTAGGAGCTCACCCTGCTCCAATATGACCTTATCTTAACTAATTACATCTGCCAGGACTCCATTTCTAACTAAGGTTGTTTTCCGAGGTCTTGGGGATTAGGACGTCAACATATGAATTTTAAGGAAACACAATTCAAACCATAATAGGGACTGAATTCAAAGGAGGGTGGAAAACCAGGTCTGGGCATGGCCAGCAGCCATGGCAGTTCTAGAGGCTTCAGAGCAGGAATTAAAAGATCTGATTTAGAGCCCACACAGCTGGGCCAAGCAGCTGCCCCTTAGCCTCTCGAGAGGACTGGCTCACTGTGCCCAGGTGCTGCGTCTCTCTCTTCAGAATTCGAATCCCAGCGGGGAGCAGCTGGCTGGTCTAGTTGAGCCAAGAGCCTGAGCCCTTGGCCTGCAAGGGGGCGGCAGGAGACAGAGGGGAGCCGAGGACAGGGCCCTCTGAGGTGGGGCCTCCAGACCGTGTCCCACATGGAGGAGTCACTCCAGTGTACACCGGGGGAGCGGTAGGGAAGAGGGAGGGGGGCAGAGAGCAGGCCTGCCCAGCCCTGCCTCTTTTTTTTTTTTTTTTAAATTAAGTACGTTTTTTTTATTTACTTATTTTTTTTTTTTATTATTTATTTATTTTTGGCTGTGTTGGGTCTTCGTTTCTGTGCGAGGGCTTTCTCTAGTTGTGGCAAGCGGGGGCCACTCTTCATCGCGGTGCACGGGCCTCTCACTATCGCGGCCTCTCTTGTTGCGGAGCACAGGCTCCAGACGCGCAGGCTCAGTAGCTGTGGCTCACGGGCCTAGTTGCTCCGTGGCATGTGGGATCTTCCCAGACCAGGGCTCGAACCCGTGTCCCCTGCATTGGCAGGCAGATTCTCAACCACTGCGCCACCAGGGAAGCCCTAGCCCTGCCTCTTTTAAGCGACTTTCACACCTCTGCTGTGATCTGTATGCACTGATGTCACGGCCTAATTCTCAGAG
Source organism: Balaenoptera musculus (assembly GCF_009873245.2). Taxonomy (NCBI): domain Eukaryota; kingdom Metazoa; phylum Chordata; class Mammalia; order Artiodactyla; family Balaenopteridae; genus Balaenoptera; species Balaenoptera musculus. The sequence continues at coordinate 83,755,991 of NC_045797.1, forward strand.
AAGGTTCACAGGTGTGGACTCTGAAGCTCAGAGGTCTGGCCAGGAGCCTGGAGGCCCAGGTGCCCCTGACTCCACCGGGGAGCCCTGGGCCAGCCCTCATTCATGGGGAACATTTGGGCCAGTTGAGCTCTAAACACCTTACAGCCCAAACGTCTGCACGGGTAGTGCGCGTGGAGCAGTTTCTACAGCCCCTGCGTCCCGTCGTCCTCATCTCCTCCTAAGAAACTGAGGCAGCAGGCTCCCAGCATCGGGGAGGGAGCTGGGGCCACATTTCCAGGAGGGCTGGCCAGGGGAACGTGCCAGGCTATTTTTGCTGAAATCTCGGCTTCTGTACACTGGTGCCGAATAGAAATATGAAGACAGAATTTAGGAGGAAAGAGAAAGTGTAACTTTATTCTTTGCCAGGCAAAGAGGGAACACTGCAGCCTAGCGCCTCCGAAAACTGTACCCCCCACCCTTCCAGAGGGTAGTGAGAAGTTTTATAGCAATAGTTCAAAGAGGGCATGATGAGCTCATGGACAATCTTCTGATTGGTTGGTGGGGAGGTTAAGTGGGAGTCGGCATCATCAACCTTCTGGTTCCAACTGGTCTGGGGTCTGCGTGCTTGTGGGCAGCATACCGTCATTAATCGTTAACTTCTCCCACCTGGAGGGGGTTTCAGCACCTGCAAAACAGCCCAGAGATATTGTTGTGTGTATCCATTGATGGGGCACCAGCACTTTGCCCCAAGGCTGAACTGTTGTTTCTCTTGACTTTGTTTCTCCCTTGTCTCCTTTGTTTCTCCTTTGTCTCCTATTCCCTCCCTTCCCTAATTAACAACTGCTTGAATCAGCCCGTTGGAACTCAGGGAAGGTCATGGAGGCTGAATGAAGCCTGTTTCCTGTAATCAAAGAAATGGGGGACACAGACTTCGTGCCCAGGAGCCCCACAGGGCCCTGCTCGGTATCATTATCTGTTGGGACTTCCCCGCATGGCCCAAGAGGAACCAGTGGGCATCCCTCCTGAGTACACGGACCTTCCACCCGCTGGCCCAGGCCAGGCCTCCCGGCAAGGTCAGCATCCCGTGCGGCCCGGAACCCCATGCATGGCCGGAGCTTGGAAGTCTGGCTGTGGGTTGTCACTGATGGGAGGCCTGGGCCAAACTCTTCTGAACGGCGAGCTACCAACATACAGATGGCGTTGGGGAGTGAGAGATGACCTTGCAGCGGAGGTGGGGCAGAGACCCCCGCCCCCCAGCCCTGGGTGCGTTCCTGCCTCTGCCCGGAGGGGCCTCGGCTGGCGGCCAGCTTGCCACCTCTGGGTGCAGCCACAAGCCTGAAGCCCGGTATCTGAACGGCCACAGGGACTGGGATGTCTTTGAGGAATCACGGAGAGAAGGATGTCCAAGCTACAGGAGCCTTCAGCTAGGAAATTAGGCTCCGAGAAAGGCGGTACTTGGACAACTGGACAAACCAGACACTGAGCTAGTTCCTGACCTTCAAACTTCTGCTCTCTGAGAGTTCCTCAAACTGGGGTCCCCTGGGTCTGCTTGGGAGTCTAGGAATTCTTTACAAAGAAGACTTTTAATTGGGTGTTTGTAACCTAAGAAAAATCTAAAAGGAATACGATTGGCATATTCTGGCTCATCCTGACAAACCTCTAATAACTGGGGACAGCCATGCTCTGTCTGGGGCCCAAATCACGTGGGGCTCTTTGAACTACTGCAGGCTGGTGAGAGAAGGACCCAGAGAAGCCGGATGATGTCATGGCCCCCGGCTGGGGAGGGCGGGCAGCAGGGAGGGAAAGGCGGGCAGCCCCAAAGAGGAGCCAGGCCTGCGGCTCTGCAGGTCTGAGGTCTGCGGTTCCCGCCAGCCTCCGGCAGCTCCTAGGCATGTAGCTCCTCTGACACAGCCCCGTGATTCATGCCTCATCTTGGCTCAGTAACTGGAGCCAAGCCAGGGGCAGAATTTTCTAGGCTGTGTGGCAACAAGATCAGCCATCCTGAGAGAACTGGGTGTGCCAAGGTTGGGGGCGGGGCTTGCAGCAGAAGTTGGGAGGCTCTGAGCGATCCCCGGGGCAGCAGGGGCTGTGCAAGAGTCGTAAAGAAGAAACCGGCCCCAGACACACGCAGAGCCCCTCCTTCCAGGCACTTAAATAGCGTGCCTCTGTTGGGTGCTGCCCGCCTGCTACCCCGTACCCCCTACCTAACAGGGTTCTTCACTCACTGCCCTGAGGACAGCCTTGCGGGGAGGGACAGAGCCAAGCTGACACCAGGAAGCCCACGGGTGGATAGGCAGGTGTCCTCCCACGGCCGGTCAAGTTTCTGCGATGTTGGTCATGGATTCTTTCTGGGCCTCTGAGAAGCCGCGCTTTGCCCTGCCCTGGAGGTGTTGACAGAGTGGCCTGGAAATCTGGGTCAGCAATGGGCAAGTCCCGACAAGTGGCCCCAGTGCCAGGAGAGATGTAAGAAAGCGTGAGCTCAGCTGGGGACCGAGAACCCACTGTCATGACACATCTCGTTTCCGGGCCCGCCCAGAAACCCTTTCTCTGGAGGCAGCGTGGTGTAAGGGAAGGGCCGGAGCTTGGAAGTCTGGCTGTGGGTTGTCACAGAGCCCTCAGTTCCCTGGGATTTGGACTGGAGCATCTCGGGGTCCCCCCTGTCTGACCCTCTGGCCAGTGACTTCCTTTGAAGCTGGCTGACTGGTGCTGCAGCCAGCCCAGGATGAAGGAGTAAACCCTCACAGTTAATAGAATCCTTACCGCCCCCCCTCCCCGCCGCCCCGCCCCGTCCCCAGGACAGCCTAGACCAGGGCCATTGGTCCCCTAGGGCCACCACCAGTGGGAAATCCCAAAAGGACAGGGAGCTTCAAAAGGGGTACAGGCTCTCAACTGACTTCATTTGGAGCCAGGCTCCAAGAGGCTTAAGAAGGCTTTAGGGTTCCGCCAGCAGTGGGTATGAAAATCCCTTTGCTACAAATGCTGTGAAGCAAGTCATGAATTTCTCTCCATCCATCCATCCATCCATCTCCGCCTGCTTGTCTGGCCCAGCTGATGTCCGGCGAGCATCCTAGCACAGACGGCTGCGGCAGCTCCTAGGCTGGAAAAGGAGTGGGCCTGCCAGTACAGCCACTTCAGCCAGCCCCAGGCAGCGCCACAGACTCAGACCTTGAGATATCGTCCACCAGGGATGGAGCAGGAGGCCTGATGAGGACACGACTTACAGCAAGGGGGACACGATTCTGCCTCAGCACAGCCTGGACCTCCGCCCTGAGAGCAGGGAAGGGCCAGGCTAAGGGAAGTATAGCCTTACACCGAGGACCCCAAGTCCCTAGGTAGGAGAAATGCGCAAAAGCTGAGATGAGGAAACTAAGACTTAGAGGGAAAAGGTGTCTGGCCCAAAGTCACTCAAAGTCAAGGTTGACCCAGGAACCTGGAAGGGGAGAGAGGAGAGGAAAGAAGGAGGGGAAAGAGGAAGGGAAGGAAGAGAAAAGAGGGCCTCTGGAGCTGAGGCTGGAATTAGCAGGGGAAGTGCAGAGATGTCCTAAGCCGCAAGCCGGCTTGCCTGGCCTTCTCCTGTCCAGAGGTCCAGTCGCTGGGCGCTCAGGGACCCACACAGCCCCACCTTCTCCCAGTGGCTTGGCCTGCGTTCCCGCTGCTGTGTGCGCCTGCCCCCTGGTGGCAAGATCTGGAAGTGCATCACCACTGTAGGATGCAAGTCCGTTCAGCACCTACTGTGCACCAGGCGCAGAGCTGGAAGTCAGAGAAAAAGGAAAATGGCCCCAGTTCTGAGAGCGCATGGATTAGGGCGGAAGACAGAGGAGAAAACAGGCCATGATAATACAACGAGGAAGGGACTTACACTGGGGAAGTTTGGGGTGTTACAGAATAGGGCTGGTTTAAAACAGGACAGCCTCCAATCTGGGAGTAGGAGCCTTTCCCAGCAGAAGGCACCACCAGGTCCAGGAAGATTTTGCCAGCCTCCACTCCGGAGGCCCGAGGCTGCCCAGGAGGGGTGGGAGGGGCCCCGGGGTACTCTCCAGTACTGGTCTGTCTGCAGCCAGAGCCCCAGAGCCAGAAGGGATGCCTGGAAGAGGTTTGCGACCGTGTCTGCAGAGGAGCCTTGGGGCTGTGGCGTGAGGGGTGGAGAGGATCCCAGTCCTCCCTGTCTGAGCCCAGCCTCACACTAGAGAGGCCTCGGGGCCAGTTAGTTCAGTACCTGGGCTTTGGAGCCAGACTGTCTGGGGCCTCACGGCACCATGGACCTTGGGCAATCCCTCTCTCGGGACTTCAGTTTCCCCATCCGTAAGATGGTAATAAGAAGGCAAGTGCCCACCTCCGAGGGTGGCCATGGGGGTTAAAGACGCTGGCACAGGAAAAGCACATGGAACGGTATGTGGCACGTGGTAAGTGCTCTTTACACCGGTCCTTCTTTCTTTTAAAAGTGTCCCCTCTCGGGACTTCCCTGGCAGTCCAGCGGTTAAGACCCCACCTTCCAATGTGGGGGGCGCGGGTTCGATCCCTGGTCAGGGAACTAAGATCCCACATGCTGCGCGGTGCGGCTAGAAGTTTTAAAAATAAATAACTCACTAATAAACGTGTCCCCTCTCTCACTCTGATGCCAGACAGTGCCCATGGGGCAGAGACCCCAAAAGAGGTGTCCCGCCCGAGGACACTGGCTCTGCTGAGCCTGGAACCAAGAGCCGGGCACAGGCCTGGGTGCTGCAGAGACTGTGCCCTGATTCCAAGTGCCCTCGTGTGATTCCCCGAGGCCCAGAACTGCTCTCCTCTGGGAGGGCTGCTCTGGATTCTCCCACGGGCCCTGTGGGCAGCTGCAGGCTTATTTCTGAGCTGCATCATCCAGTTTGCACGAAAGCATTGGCTACAAGCCACACATCTATTGAACTTGTCTTTCTGGGGGCGAGCTCTCAAGCCTCACCACTCAGAGTGTGGTTTGATGCTAAACAGCAGCACCGACGTCACGTGGGAGCTGGTTGGAAGTGCAGACTCTCAGGCCCCGCCCCTGACCTACAGAATCAGAACCTGCATTTTAACCAGAGCCCAGGTGATGCACGTGCACATTACACTTTGAGGAGTGAGAGTGTCTTAAGCAACGGGGCTAAGGGGGCAAACAAATTGCAGGGTGATGCACGTGCCCACTGAGCCCTCCCTGGGCAGCGCCCTTGCCAGGGCCTAGAAATGCCAGGGCTGTTGGCCAAGGTCAGAGCCTCCTGGCCTCCACACAGCCTGGGCAGCGCTGACCAGCGAGTGCTGAGAGGGACAGAGGCGCACAGGCCCCTGTGAGCCCAAGTCTGCCCAGGGAGAGTCAGGAATCCGAGCTGAGACTTGAGGGGAAAATTGGAGTTGGCCCCGCAGACGAGTGGCAGAGGGCGTTCCAGGAAAGGGGACAACCCGTACCGATTCCAGGGCTGGCGTTTTCAGAGGAGAGGACTTCGCAGACCTCATCCTAACACCGCCAGGCCCCGGGGCAATCGGAGGCCCACATCCTCTATGGCTAAATATTTTAAAACTATAAATCAAGCTCATAAACTATTAAATAAAGTATGTTCCAGCCTCTTACCTTGACAAATATGCCTTCACGAGGGCCTGCAAGGCCAGGTTCAAATTTAGAATTTTGGGCCTCCTTGGAGTTAGACACCAAAACGTGATGGTGCGGGGGAGGCAGCTTTGCCCGCCCCCTTCTGCTCCCGCCCGCACTGCACCCCGAGGACACACGCGTGCAGGCACACGCGTGCGATCGGCCCAGCCTGCCCATCCTCACACCCCTTGCCCCACAAACAGCTGCCTCGGGTGGCCTCCAGGAGGACAGACCCCAGGAACAAGCCCACGGAGTTCCTGGAATTGGAGGAGGGTGACTCTGGGAGGGCGTCTCCTTGACCCCATCGGGGGGGCCCCAGCTGGAGAGGCTCTATGACAACGTAACTATGATACCCTCTATAAGATACACTCTAATTTCAGGGATGTCAAAATGTCAACAAAATGTGCATTTTTTTAATTTAATTTTTTATTGAAGAATAATTGATTTACAATGTTGTGTTAGTTTCTGGTGTACAGCAAAGTGATTCAGTTATATGTATATAACTGATATATATTTTTTTCATATTCTTTTCCATTATGGTTTATTACAGGATACTGAATATAGTTCCCTGTGCTATACAGTAGGACCATGTTGTTTATCTATTTTATATATAGTAGTGTGTATTTGCTAATCCCAAACTCCTAATTTATCCCTCCCCCACTCCCTTTCCTCTTTGGTAACCGTAAGTTTGTTTTCTATGTATATCTGTTCCTGTTTCGTAAATACATTCCTTTGTGTCATATTTTAAATTTCACATATAAGTGATATCTTATGGTATTTGTCTTTTTCTGACATACTTCACTTAGTATGATAATCTCTAAATCCATCCATATTGCTGCAAATGGCATTATTTCATTCTTTTTTGTGGCTGAGTAATATTCCATTGTATATATGTGCCACATCTTCTTTACCCATCCATCTGTTGATGGACATTTATGTTGCTTCCATGTCTTGGCTATTGCAAATAGTGCTGCTATGAACATTGGGTGCATGTATCTTTTTTTTAAAATAGATTTTACTTACTTATTTATTTATTTATTGGCTGCATTGGGTCTATCGTTGCTGTGCGTGGGCTTTCTCTAGTTGCGGCGAGCGGGGGCTACTCTTTGTTGCGGTGCGAGGGCTTCTCATTGTGGTGGCTTCTCTTGTTGCGGAGCACAGGCTGTAGGTGTGTGGGCTTCAGTACTTGTGGCACACGGGCTTCAGTAGTTGTGGCTCACGGGCTCTAGAGCGCAGGCTCAGTAGTTGTGGTGCACGGGCTTAGTTGCTCCACGGCATGTGGGATCTTCCCAGACCAGGGCTGGAACCCATGTCCCCTGCATTGGCAGGCGGATTCTTAACCACTGCGCCACCAGGGAAGCCCCTCACGTATCTTTTTGAATTATAGTTTTCTCCGGATACGTGCCCAGGAGTGGGATTGCTGGACCATATGGCAACTCTATTTTTAGTTTTCTTGAGGAACCTCCATACTGTTTTCCATAATGGCTGCACCAACTGACATTCCCACCACCACCAACAACAAAAATGTGCATCTTATATTGGATGTCCAGCAGCCTTCTGAGTCCCTGGCTGTGAGAGTGTTTTTAGCCTAAAGTTGCACTGAATCTATAGGTCAATTTACATAGTATCAGCAATATTGACAACTTTAAACCTTAATGATGTTAAATCTTCTAATCTTTCCATTTATTTAGGCCTTTAATTTCTTCAAATGGTGTTTTGTAGTTTTCTGTGTAAAAGCCTTGCACTTCTTTACAAAGCCTTTTTATAATTATTCCCTCTTCAGAGCCTTGAAAACCCTCTGTGAAGTAGAGATCACATTCTGTAGATCAAAGATGCCTCAGCTAGTAAGTGGCAGAGCTGGGATTTGAATCCCCAGCCCGCCAGCAGAGCTGGGCCTAGACTTGCTCTGCTGGGGGCCGCTCGTCCTAGCCCCTAACTGCATGGGGACCGGACATCTCTCCTCCATCCGGGAAACCTGCTGACCTGGTGACAGTCCCTCTGACTTGGAGGGAGGGATGGAGGGAGGGACAGGGGCAGGACTGGCATGAGATGCTCAGGGTCAGGGAAGGAGGGTCCAGGGGAAGGTCCCACACACAGGCTACAGGCAGGGAGGGAACCTGTTTGGCTGAAACAGTGTCCCCAGCCCTTGGCTCCCATGAAAACCACCTGGGCGCTTAAAAAATTCCCAGCATCCAGGCTCCACCTCAGACCAATTAAAGCCGAACCCTGGGAGCAGGGCCAGGGAATCCGTGATCTTAAAGTCACCCAGGTGAGGCTGCAGCTCGGGCAGGGAACCGCCGGGTCAGGTGGTGAAGTTGGCCATCAGTCCTGACCCATCAGCTCTGCCCCAGCACACACTGAGGCCAGCAGAAGAGTCCAGACTTTAGACCAGACAGACCAGGCTACAGTCCCGGGTGTGGATCTTGGTTCCATGTCACAGGTTCCGTGACCCTGGGTGCTTGACCTCTCTGACCCTCAATCGATTAATCTGTAAAATGGAGACAGTTATACCTACCTTGAGAGACGGGATCTGTTTCTCCTCATCTTGAGCCTGGACTGGCCTGTGACTGCTCTGACCAGCAGGGTACAGCAGAAGGGACGCTGCACCAGCTCGGGGTCTAGACTCACAAGGATTGGCAGCTCCCCCCTCCGTCTCTTGGGCCTCTTACCTGACTTTTCAGGTGAGGAGAATGAGGCTGAGAGGTGACTTGCCCAAGTAAAACTATCAAGCGCTCACTGCTTTCCTGGCTCTGAGGGAGGAAAAGGCAACATCTGGGGCAGCAGATTTGACCAGACTGTCGGAGTTTGAGTCCTGGCTGTGCCACTCCCCAGCTGTGTAACCTTGGGCTGCTTGATAACCCTCTCTGTGCCTATGCCACTTCTTTTGTAAAATGGTGATAGATGGTTGCACCTCAGGGCTGTTGCAGGGGTGAACTGAGAGTACCGTGTCTTGACGCAGCGGCTAACAGCTACTGTTAGCAGGGAGGCTCTGCCAGCCCCAGCCTGGAGGTCATTAGGCGCCTGGCCACAGCTGTGCTGATCTGGCGGCTTATTTTTGAGGAAGAAGCAGGACCCAGCACGGAAGCGCCTGGGAAAACCCCCTATTTCCCACTGGTCCCCTCTTCTCCCCTCTGGAAACAACAGAGCCATCCAGGGGGTGTCAGGGTGGGGCAGAATTTCCCCTCTTGGGACAGACCCTCACTTCCTCGGCTTGCGTATCAGAGCCAAGGTTCAAGTGTCATGCAGGGCTGGGGAGGCAGCATAAGTTTTGCCCTCCTCCTGAAGCCAAGGGCACGTGACCCCACCTTTTTCTAGGGGTGAGCCAGATGCCAGGTGGTTCTCCTGGTCCCTGGATGCACGGGTCACCTCCTCTGGGCTCTCCCAGTTCGGAGGCCTCTGGAGGTGCATGGTCCTGCCCAGGTGTGCCTGGTTCCCAAGAGCCTCGGGGCTCCTGTTCCTCATGCGAAAACCTCAGACCTTCTCTGTGCTTCTCCCTGGGAGCACGTCTCCCTGGGCAGCACAGACGACCCCTGCGTGGAGTCCTTCCTCTCACTGTAGTGCATTGGTCACATCTCAGACGACAGTGGACAGAATCTGGTGCCAAAAAGGGCCTCAGAGATGATCTGATCCAGCCCTTGATCAGAAAATTATTTTTATTGTAGTCAAATATAAACGTGATTTACCATTTTAACCATGTGTTAGTGTACCGTTCAGTGGTGACTGATTTTTATAGCTGAGGAAACATTCATTCAAACGAAATTCTCAGCAGAAGCCTGATATAGAACTGTCCACGTATTGCGGCCCGTGAAGGGCTGGGCCTCCACAGCCCCTGCAGGAGCAGGGAGGGAGCAAAGTGCAGGGCACGGAGGACAGAGGCGGCCCTGGCCGTCGTCCCCGCCACCGCCCCTGCTCTCCATCAGGCATTTGGCCCCCTCGTCCTCGCCCTCCAGGCCTGGTCTGACCCGTGAACACCCCGTCCACTCGGGGACTGGTGGCCTGCTCCCCAGTGCCCACCGGGACCTCCAGCCCCAGGTCAAGGCACTGTGGACAGTGGTTTATGGCAGGTCCGGGTGATGGACGAGGGGATGCCGGGCCTGAGCCTCCCAGATAAGGGCCAGGACAGTGAGATGCTGTCTAAAGCACTAAGGGTGGCCCATTCAGTGCCAGGAAAGACCCGCTGCCTGGCAGAGCCGCCCACAGAGGCACAGTCCTGAGATGACTGGGCAACCGTGGGGCCGTGAGCTCAAGACACAAGCCCATGGGGGAAGGAGCCTGGCCACGGGGTCACCCCCCAGGAGCCCCGTCAGGCACGCTTGGACTGGATGGGACAACTTGGCCCCACTGAATGTGAGATGTTGGGATACTGCCCGTTCAGATGCATTTCTTCTGAGTGAAAAGCAGGTCACGAGTGAACCCCTTGGATGAGGCCTTTCGGTCCTCTGCCCCTGCCCAGTGGCTGGAGGCGCAGCGTGAACAAGGAGGGCCCTTCGGGGATGGAGGGAGGGAGGGAGGAGAGAGGAGGACCCTGTGTCCCTGGTGGGCAGGAGGGCATCCAGCTGCAGAAGGAGGCTTTAAGTCAGGAGATGTGATGATTTTGTCCTCTACATAGAGGGCCCACCAAGCTCCCCTCCTTCCAAAGGCTTGAAGGAGGAAAACAAGGAACACAGGAGACGTCCTGTGAAGAAAAGCAGGTGAACAAAGCACTTACAGTTCAGATGAGAAGCCTCCAGCATGAGTGAGCACATCTGCAGCCTGAAATCCCACAGCTGGACGGCGAGGTGCAGGAGCTGCCACTGAGGCCTCACATCCTGCCTGCACCTCACCAAGAGCAAGTGCCGGAACTTGGCAGAAAGGTCGCGGAGGGGGCAATTTACCGCTCGGAGGTAGAGAAGAAGCTCCGCAACGTGCGTGGAAACATCAGCCTCACAGTCACTGGAGCGACCTCCTGCAGGAGGAGACGGGAGCGGGGACAGGAAAGGACCACCGCCTTCCCTCCAACAGAAACGTCTTATCTCTTCTGAGAAGGAAGCTGGAGAAAAGTGGGCGCCAGCTCTTCCCACTGAGGGGAAGCCGAGCTAGTGAGAAGCGGGGCGGACGCGGACACCAGCCGCGGAGGCAGAGGCCCGGGGCCGTGGGTCAGCAGGTCCCCGGGGCAGGAGGCCGCTGAGCCTCCAGGACTGAGGGACCCGGCTCACGTGCGGGGGTGACGCCACGTTCACAGCAGCAGCCCCGCAGGCCCAGAGACCTTTACCCGTTTTCTCTCCTAAAAGCAATTTTGATCAATAGTTTTTTAGTTCAGTTGCTGTTATTTAATTGATACCGCACCTGCTCTTATTGGAGTTTAATAAAATTGTGTTTCCTAAGACAGTGTTCTTCAAAGATGGATGATTTTGATATAATCATTACGAGTGCATTATTTCCACTTCATTGGACCCTCTAGAGTTAGATGGGATAAGTATTGCATTTTGATTGAAACAAAAGGTCCACTATTACTTAACCTGTAATTGAACTTGGACACGCTGAGATGGAGACGTGTGAAAAATAAATCCATTTCTATGTTCTGGGGAAAAAAGTGATGAGAGTGGGCTCCTGCCCAGGGTGTCTCCTGAGGGGCGCCCTGAAACCCCGGAGCTTTTCCACGGATTTAACCCTTCACGTTGCAGGTGGGGAAACAGAGAAGCGATTTCCCTGGGTAACCCAGCGAAATTCACGGCAGCACAGGTACGAGCGCCATGTCTCTTTGTTTCCAGTCTAGCTTTGAGCCGCGAGTTGCTCAAGAAGAATAGGCTTCTTGGCCCGGACCTGTAATTCTAAGAAAATTTAATCAGCTTCCTGGTGCTTTCCAAAAAGAGCCAGCTCTTTCTACCTGTTTGCAGCCTGGCCTGATATTACCTTGGCAACAGCTGTCAACAGAAATATTGCCTCCCCCGGGCCTGTCACGTTCTTTATACCAGACATGTGTGTGCCCACGTGAAGGGCAAAGCAGTTGGGCCTCATAGACCCGGCTTTGGGGCTCCTTTCTGCTAAGATCTGCTTATTTATAACCCAAAGGAAATTTGTCCTAAAAACAGGATTTCCGTGCTCGCCTGGCTAATTTTCTTTTTATACTCCATAAGGACTTAATGGGGAGAACCTTGCCATTTGAAGAGGTTATTTTTAACAGCAGTATTAGCCTGACATCCTAAAAATGGGATGTTACAGATCAGTAGGAAAACACACCGGACCTCATTGTCCAGAGGAGAAAAGGAAAACCCCCTCCAGGAGAGCTGATTGCCCAAAGTCTGTGTAATTTATTGGCAATGCAGGACTTGAACTTGGCTGGAGTCCTGGTTGCCTTTTAGGGGTTTGGCATTACTGCAGGTCTGGCTTGCTGACAGCAACGCTGTGTAGGTGCCGTCATCCCAGGGGATGGGCACAGGCTTGTTCGTGGCCTTCATTAGAGATGGAGGTACATTCTGGGGGGTAGATCCTGAGTCATCTTCTGGGAACCCCATTCTCTTGCTCCCAACACTCCCTTCGCTTGTCTCCCAACTGTCCACCACGGGCTGGAGACCTGGAATCTCTAGGGTTTGGGCAGGGGACGGACTGAGTGAGGTGGGCAGGGTGGGGCTGGTGAACTGGTCATCTGTCCCCACTCGGCCTGCATGGCATCTGGGGCTGGAGCTTTGTGTCTGTTCCTTCTCCCCTCAGTCAGGATCCGAGGTCCATTCTGCTCCCAAGGCCCCTCCTGGACTTCCACAGGCTCCATATGCGCCCCTGGCGTCCGGCTGCACCCCCAGGTGGGAGGGGGAAGGCTCGACCTCTCCCCTCTTAGCTCTCCAGCTGGGCCTGAGGATTCAACTGACCTAAGGCAGATTAACAGGAGAAAAGCATGCAGATTTTTACCTGTACATGGGGGCCCTACAGGAAAACGAAGGCCCAAAGACGTGGCAGAACCTAAGTGCTTATATACTAGGTTGGACGAAGAAAGGAAACTGTGGAAAAGGAACGAAAACAGCTGGGGAGGCTACAGGAGGAGAGTTAGTTCAACAAGGTCCGTCTGTACGGCATCCTCCCTGGCTTGACTCCCTGTCTCTGATGATGAGTGTTTCTTCCTCCTGAAACAGGGAGGTGTGATGGGAACGCCCCACCCCGGCACCACCCCATTTTGATCTGCCGGCAGCAGGGATGCCTTCTGCGGTTGGGGACATGTGACGACCCACAAAGACCCCTTCCTGGGGGACACATATTAAAATAGGCAGGAAAGTAGATTTCCCGACAGCCATCATGGTCTGCACCCCCAGGGGAGAGCTGTGGACCCCGCTGTGGACCAAGGATGGGCGCTTGCTCCTGGTCACCCAGGCTACCAGCTGGGTTCCTCGTTTTACTAAAACGCTCACCTGTTCGCTGTACTGCCTCCCCGCCCCCCCAGCAGGGTGACCTTATGTGCGTGGTTGACTTTTCCATGACTTTCAGGATGCAACTCAGGCAGCATCCCCCCTGCAGTCAGCCTTGCTCTGAGCTAAGACGAGATGTGCTACAGGGGAGGGGTGGGTGCAGAGAGTCGGGCTGAGGTTACTCCGAAGTCACACTTCAGATCCCATCAAACCCTTCATTTGGACTGTTTGGAGGGGCTCACTCTCACCACTTTCTAAGGGCTGTCCTGCTCAGAACACCTTCCCCCTGCTTGTCCTGGAAAAATTCTGTTCTGTCTTCCAGAACCAATAGCTGAGGAGCCATTTCTCACTAGAAACTTTCCATGAAGTTGAGTTAGGTTCCAGTACTAGACAGAGGTCCTATTTTGGCTTTCCATCATGAGTCCCCCTTTCATGTAGAGCAGTCCCCAGTTCCTGGCTGCCTCCCACTATGGGAGCAGGGAGACAGAGTTCCCCCTCTTCTGCCCCTGGCTGCAGGGCTCGCATTGTGGTCCAGACCGTGACTCTGTCATCAGTGGTGGAGGTAACCATGCTGGGGCCCAGAGCCGGAGACCCAGGCTGTGACAGCAGCAGGGTCTGGCTAGGTGGTCACCACTGCCTTTGGCTGATCTCACTGGGGCTCATTTGATTTCTGCCTCTGACTTTTAGCTTCCTATCTATTCTGTGAGCCTGCTACATCCTTCAAAAAGCAACAACGACAAAACAAAAAGCAAAAGCAAAAGCAAAAACAAAAAGCAAAAGCAAAAGCAAAAACAAAACAAAAGCCCTCCTTTGCTGAAGGCAGTCAGAACTGATTTCTGTTTCTGCAGCCAAGAGCCCTGATGGATGGAGAATCCTGCCTGGAATTCTGGGATCCCATGTGCTTCTCTGAGGTGGTTCATACATGCAATTGCTTCAACAATAATAATGGCTGATTCCTCAAGCCCTTTCTGGGAACTGGGACCTTGACAAGAGTTCTCGCATCAGTTCTCGGGGGCCTAAGATCTAGAGTGATGTCCGTGGGCTCTGATGGAGCAAGTGGAAACGGACCAGAATTACTGGAGGATTTCCCAACACGACAGCGTGTAGTGACGCGCTGCCTGGGTGCCTAGGTCCCCTCCTCTGAGTCCCAGGGCGGGAGTGCTCAGTCCCCAGCGGCCGGGAGGTCAGGTCCTGTCCCCAGGGCAGCCTGCATCTGTGGTGCCGAAGCAATGGCCAGGCATCCTTTGACATTTCTTCCATCGAGGGGTGAAGTCTGCATCCCCTTCCTTGAATCTGGCCATGCGCTGGGACTGCTTGGCCATGGATCGCAGCAGGAGGAAAGCTGCCCAGGTGTCTGGGCCGAGCCTGGAGAAACCAGTGGCTTCCATATGGCCCTCGTGGTGGTGCCCTCTCTCCGGGAGCCCTGACCGCCCCATGAGAAGACCAGTCGTCTTGGGTCAGCGTGGATGTGGTCAAAATAAACAGTAGCTATGGCTCAGGGCTGCGTCCTCTGTGTTTGTTTATGCCGCACTGAGTGTGCTGGCCCCGGGGGAGCAGGGGGAGGGAGGATGGGGGTGTCGGGTGTCACAAAGGGCCTCAGCAGGCAGGCTTGGGGACTTATCCTATTGACAAGAATGAACCTGAGCAGTTTCTGAGCGGCGGGTTGGGAGTGATCCCCGTGGCTCTGAGTGGGAAGGTCACGGGGACAGGGCAGCAGGGGCCAGAAGGCAGGTGAGGCTGGTGGCCAGGAAGCCAGTTGGGGCTACTGGAGATCTGGGGACACCTCTGCGGAAGAGACCGGGAAGGAGGCACCTCTTCCCTGAGCTGTGATGGGCTCAGCCATTCTCTTAGCCTGAAATCCTTCATCCTAGTGATTCCTGAAGTCCCCGATTCAGTGATTCTGAGAACTCATGATTCCTCGATCCCACGGCATGAAATGCCCGTGTTTCTCCAGTTGTGTGATCTGGTGATTCACAGAACCTCTCACCCGGCAACTCTAAAATTCTCTGATTCGTATGCTCTGCTGAATCAGCCCTTGCAGTTCCTGCCAACCCCTGGCCCATGGCTTCTCCTGGGAATTGAGGAAAGGCTGTTTGTTTCTGTCTTTTCTATTCAGACAGGTGTCGCTGGGGGGCCTCTACCTTCCTCTGAGGTGGCTGAGATGGGGATCGTGCAGGTGGGGAAGATCCCGGAGTCAGTTGGAATAATGCGGAGTGTGTGAACCCCGGGTGCCGGAGTGCTGAGGCGGGAGCAGAGCCCCACCTTCGCGGGGCACTGAGAGGTGCTCCTGACCCAGGGCCCATCACCCACCCTGCTCATGCCCACCTGCTGGAGCAGCAACCGCAGGACTGTGGTCTCCCCTGCAGAGCCCTCCAGAGACAAGCACCTGGGCTGGGGTCGCACCTTTTCTTAAGCCACAAGCTGGAGTCACCCATTGGCATCCCTAATCACTGGAGTTGACAGCAGGCCTGAGGACATGGGAGACAAGCAGAGTGGCCTGTGGATTTGGGTGACAGGGATTATGGGGGACAGGTGAGCGGTGCTAGTGGCAGGGCCACAGAAACGAGAAGCCTGGATCAGGGGACTTTGATAGGCCTGCTGGCCCTCAGGGCCCACAGTCCCGTGAGTTGGTCTTCATTCTTCTCCGCCTCAGCCAGGCTCTCGGCATCAAATCCTGGAGGTGAGGCCCCCGTGCCAGGTTGTTGTGAGGCCCAGTCAGGGAAACAGGGAAAGCTGTTGGCACTGCATCCGGGACTCTTGCTATCAGTTTCTAGTGGCTCTTTTCAGGGCCGTGCGTGGCCCTGTCTGCCAGCCAGGCCCCCCTGGCCCTCCGTGTGCACGAGTCTCCCTGCAAGTGGGCTCTGAGGTGGTATCAAGAGAAGGCGGCGGTGTGGGAGGGAAGCCAGGCCCACCTCTAATCCACACGGCCCTCCTGGTCCCTCCTTGGCCAGCCTTGGGGTTTTGGGGGGCTGCTCTGAGTTGGAGATGAAATGGGCCGCAACCACGGTCACTGTTGGTTATGAAAAGTGGGGGAGACATGATCCAGCATGCATCCATCCATTCATCTATCCATCCATTCATCCATTCATCTATCCACCCAATCATCCATCCTTCCATTCAACTATCCATTCATCCATCTATCCTTCCATGCATCCATCCGTCCATCTATCCATCCATTCATCCGTTCATCTATCCACCCATCCATCCATCCATCCATCCATCCACAATTTATTAAGCGCCTACCGTGTCTGAAGGGTGCACCCCACCCCCGTGGATGACTTTCTATGCCCCTATCCTGCTCTGTTATTATTTATGCCTTTGTTCATCTGTTCACTGTCTTTCTCCCCCACTAGAATTTTAATTCCATGAAGACTTTGTCTTATTCACCACTGCATCCACACATCTAAAATCAAGCCTAGCACTTAATAGGTGCTTGAAAGCATTTCTTCAATGTATGTATTTAACCCCCCTCCTGCAGCAACCCTGGGAATCGGTGTTATTATCCTTCATTTATAGATAAGGAAACAGGCCCAGAGAGGCCAAGTGACTTGCCCACGGTTTCATTATTAGTAAGTCGTGACCTGGGAGATGAAGCCAGGTTTCCAGAGCTGGGTCTAACCCTTCATACTGCTCCACACTTCATGAGGAGGGAGAGAAGGGCACAAGTAGTTCTCACTGGGCAATCGAGGGAGGCTTCCTGGAGCAGGGGGCCATGGGCAATGGAGGGTGGGTGGGACGTCCCCAGGCAGGGCAGTAGGTAAGGACAGCCAGCTGAGGAGACTTCTTTGGCCAAGGCCTGGGGAATAGGAGGGTGGAACTGGCCTCTGGGGTGAGGAGGGAGGCCTTGCAAGATCCAGCCAAAAGCCTGCCAGACTTCTCGGGAGCTAGAAGCAATCCTCCATCCCTGCTGGTGGCTCTCATTAGGACGTCGGTGCTGAGTCTGGTCTGTCCTTGTCAATCAACTGACAGCAAAACATGTCCCCAAACACCTCTCGCTGAAAGGGCCTTTCTCCCAGGTTGTGGGCTCAGGGGCACCTCTGCCGTGCAAAGTGGGCTCCCCCTGGGCCCAGGAAAAGGGTCAGCTTAGCCAGGCCTGGGCAGACAGCCGGCCGGCCTGGGAGCCCTGCTTACACTCTCCCTACCTGCTGGACGACACCTTCCCCGCCCCGGACCTCAGCATCCCCATCTGTAATGGAAATGGTTACCGCAGCCCTTTGTCACCTGTGATGCCGGTGACCTCACCCAAAGCTGACTCTCCTGTGCATCTCGCTGCAGGCGAGGTATCTTTTCGCATTGGACCCCCCCTTTGATCATCAATAACCCCGTGAAAGAGGCAGGGTGGGATCAATTATCTCCATTTTCTCAGATGAAGGAACTGAGGTTTGAGAGAGAGAAAGTCGTCAGCCCAAAGTCGCTGAGTCAGTGAGTGGCGTGTCCTGGTCTGGAATCCCAGCTCATCCCTCTGCGGCCACGAGGCCGGAGACTGCAATCAGAATGGTGTCATGTTCTGATTCCGCTCGGGGTCCCTGGCCAGGGTGTCCCTTTCTGAGTTCTCCTGTCACGCCACCCTCTGCCCACCCCCAGGGAAGAGGCAAAGGGCCCCCCTAAATACGCCAGAAGTGACTCCCCTCCTCTGATCTAAACCCCACATCCGCGTTTGGGCCACCACACTGGAGGCTTCTAAACTGCCCCATCATTGGGGCCATCCTGCGGTTCCCACACTGCCCATCCCAGGGAGGAAAGCTCCGGCGAACTTACAACCTGACCTCATTTCCGGGAGAGATTTCTTTAACCCAGAGAAGCTAAGCCTAGCTGGCGCTGGGCGTGGGGGCGTTCTCAGGTGGGGAAAGCAGCCTCTTGGGGCCAGGCTGACTGCATCAGCAGCGGATTCTCGGGGTAGATGCAGCGGGACCACAACTTTGGCCCCTGGTGGACAAACACCAAGTCCTCGTGGAGGCCGAAGCCTTTGTTCCAGAACTCTGGGCTCATTACTTCCCTTTGCTAGGCCTCCCTGCCTACAAAGCGGGGTAATAACCCTTTCCCAGGCCGTCCGGATCCAACAGGACAGACGAGGCAGGGAGAGAGGGGAAGGGTGTGGGGTTCTAGGTGGCGACGCAGACCTAGATTTCCGCCCTGGTTTTGCCACTTACTAGCCTAGTGGCCTCGTGCAGGTTACTTAATAAATTCTATTCACCTGCTAGGATTGTTTGGGGTCAGGGGGGGTTAATTTGATAGAAAGCACTTTGAAGACTGCTGAGCTCCCCAAGGAGCTGCTGTGTTAGGAGTTATTGTGACAAGGTCCCAGCAGCCGAACAAGCAGAGGGATTAAGGCTCTGAACAGCGTGATGGTTCAGGGCCAGACAAAGGCTCAGGGCACGAAGCCCTTCGGAGATGCAGACGCTATGGACGGGGTCTGGGTTGTAGGGTGGCAGAAGGAGCCAGGGCCAGATGGGGGTGGGTTCTGGTTTGGGAGGAGACCTTGAGCTGTGGGTACCCTTCGGGGTAAGCTCCAGGGAGGGGACCAGACGTGAACGGTCGTTGGATGAGCAGGGAAAATGCACAGTGACGGTAGCTGAGAGCCTCTGCAAGGCTGCCTGGGCCTGTGCGGAGGGCTGTATTCTGAGGCATCGCCTTGGCTGGCTTCCCTGCAAGACGCTGGTCCTGGGGGAGCTGTGCTTTGTGAGGCAACGGAGGAACAAGGTGGGGGCTGTCGTGGGGGGGAGAGCCCCCGAATGCTCGAGCTTTAGGGCGCAGGTGGAGACTCGAGAAGCCCCGAGATCCCCCAGGAGGAGAGTAGGCCTCCCCTCACCCAGCGCTGCCTCCCTCTGTGCCTCTCGGCCACCTGGTTCCCTCCCTTCTCTCTCAGGCCTGTCCCAGAGGGACAAACATTTCTGTAGGTTGTGGGCCCACTGTGTGTCAGGTCTGGACACGGACACGGGAACACCGAGGATGCAGGCTCACTGAATTCTCTCAACAGCTCTGAGAGGAGGTGTCATGACCCCCGTGTGCCCATGAGGAAGGGGAGGACTTGGGGGATGGGGATCTGGCCGTTGCCCGCTCTCCATGTCGCCCAGGGCCCTGGGGCTCTGGCCCAGCTCTCCCAGCAGGTCCTGTCCCCTCATGCAGCAGCTCCGAGGACAGGTGGGGATGCTCAGGGTTTGTGGCCTGTCCAGGGGGCGGCTCCCACAAAACCCTTCAAAGGCCCTGCTCTGGCCCCTGCTCCCGTGTGCTACTTTAAAAAAAAATCTAGAATGAAAAAGAAGAAAGTTTCTATTTTTGATGAGACACCAATGAAATGAAGGCTTTTAAATTATTAAAATCCAGAAATAAATTATTTATTCAGGTCAGCCTTTCATTTCACGCACATTAACCCCACCAGCACACTGTCACGAATTTGCTGAGTGTCCTCGCAAGTCATTTACCCTCCGAGGACCTCGGTGTTCTCTTCTGTAGGATGGGTCGGGGGCCAGCAGGGGGCTGGGTTTCCCAGGTGCTGGAGGAGCCTCCCGGGAGGAGCCCAAAGACCAGCCAGAGCAGGCCTGTCTGTTCCCTTCATCTCTCTTCATCCTGTACCCTTGGCCTTCACGATCAGACCTTCCCTGAGCAGCTCAGGTGGGTGGGAAGGGGAAGAGCTATTATTAATAATAATAATAGTACTACGTGCCAGCCCTGCACAATGGTTTACACATCCAACTTATTTATCCTACAACAACCCTCTAAGGTGGATAATATTACCATCTCCAGGTTACAGATGAGGAAATTGGGCACCGAGTAGTGAAGTGCCTTGCCCGATAACACCCAGCTTCGAAGTGGCACAGCTGGAGTTCAAGGGCAGGCAGCCTGGTTCCCGCACTGACTGCTGCAGCACACGGCCTCGCCTTGGGTGTGAGTGAGGCCCTTGGGAACCTCCCAAGATGACTCTTCTCGCAGGTGCCGTGCCTGTTCTCTCTGCTTTTGCACTTGCTGTTCCCTCTGCCTGGGGTGCCCTCCCTGCCCCAGGCCAGCAAAAATGTCACCTCCTCCAGGAAGCCCTCCCATCCTCCCTCTGTGCTTCCACAGCATTCTCCCACTTCCCTGTGAAAGCCCTTACCCGCCGAATCGTCCTCATTTACACACCTGTCTCCCCACCAGACTGTGGCCTTCTTGAGTTCAGGGACCGTGTTGGATGAATTTCCACAACCCCAGCACAGTGCCTGATGTAGACCAGTTGGTGTTTGTTGAATGAATGAGCGAGTGAGTGTTTGAAGGGATGTGACTCCCTTGCCCGTGGGGGAGGGTTGCGGGTTGCCTTACAGCCTGGCCCTGGGAAGACCCCTAAGTTTGCCATCCCTGGCATCCCTGAGATTGTTCTCCCACCAAGAGACTCAGCTTGGCAGAGAAGACATTGGGTTTCCATGGCAACGGAGTTTTTTCTGCCCGAGCAAACATTTCCACAGAAATCCCAATAGATGCCAGTGGGTGCAGTGGGCACTGCCCCTCCTCCCACATCCTGCACCCCTCCTGCCTCCGCAGGGCTCTGAGCCCAGAGCCAGCCCTTCTCCTTCTGTGGGTTTCCACTGGGTTTCTCTCAACCGCCCTATTTGAAGCTGCTTGCCGCCGTGCCAGCTTCGCCCCACACCCTCTCTGGGTGAGGAAGGGGGTGCCCTGGCCCCAGGCTGTCGGCATTAGGGAGTCCAGGCCCACCATCCTCAGACGGGAAACCTCGGCCCAGGGCGGGGAAGCAGAGGGCCCCCAGCCCCTGCCCTGGCTTTGCGCTGCCATCTGCAAGCCCCTCCTCCCCTCAGACATGGGCGCCTGCACCTCCCCCTCCCGCAGGGCCCTGGGGTCAGGGGGCCTCACAGGGCTCACCTGGCAGAAGCTGAGAGGCCTGAGAATTACAAGGTGTCCGGCCTCAGACCCTGCCGAGCACCAGACCCACTGCCCTGCGATCCCGGTTGAGCCTCTGGGGGTGGGGAGGAAGAATGGGGCAAAGGCACTTGGTGGTAGAAGCTCAGAGAGGTCCGTGGCTTTCCTGAGGACACGTGGCAGAGTGGCAGAGGCAGGATCTGAGCTCTAGTCTCTCTGGTGACAAGGCCAGCCTCTACCCACTCTCCGGCCAGGCGGGAGCCCCCTTTCCCCACCTAGAAACGGGGTAGACGGCCCCTTCTGGAAGCATGGGCAGAGCGCCTGGTGTGCATGTGGGGCACCGGCTGGTCAGTGGAGGGTCCAGCCTGAGGACTGAGAGCTCGCTTGGCCCTTGAGACCATCAGACCATCAGAGAAGTGAAGTGACTTCGCCCAAGCTCACAAGTGGTGGCCCAGGGGACGGATATGGGACCTGTCAGACTCTGACCACTTCCGTCTGTCCATGTCCCCCCCCCGCACAGCTGTTTTCCCAAAGCCAGTTATTACCTTTCACTGCCAAGTCCCTGCTCTGCTCTCCCGGTGGGCTTTGCCTCAGCTGTGGACTCGGCACAACTGCTGGTGAGGGAAGAGGGCCAGGGGTGCGTGGCCCTGAGGCAGGGACAGAGGCCCCATGGTCTGGCTTTGTGCAGCCAGCCGGAGGCCAGCTAACAAGCTCAGTGTTTTGTGCCCGGGCCTGCCACGCGGGCAGCTGGTCCTGCCATCCCAGATCACCTCAGTCCCCCCCGGACCCCAGGAGTCTGCCTCCCAGCCCGGACCCTCAGACGCCCACCTGCCCTCCCTCCTGTAGTCCGTGGATCTGTGCTTGGGCCCATGGTGTTCCGCCACCCACACGGAGCCGGCCTCCCAGCCTGGCATGTCGAGCTCTCATCGCCATGGCAACACTCACCACCCCCGCGCGGGACCACTGTGCTCAGCTAACCTGCGGCCTGTCCCCTGCCACTGGCCACCCATTTGGGTCGGGAGACGCCCACACACCCGCTCGGGCCAAGACTCGGAGCTCGCTCATGTTCCTGCCTCGCCCACAGGCCAGAGTGACGGTGTGCGTGCGTGTGCCCGTCCGACCCGGCGGGGGTGTGCACAGGCGCACGTGTGCACACGTGTAGGCGCAGGTGTGGGAAGCACCGACGGCTCCTCCGACTCCGGTCTGTGGGGCTCGGGGGCCGCCGGCGGCGACGCCTAATTGTGTGTCGTGGGTCCTCTGGGTGGGTAGTCTCTGTGTGCCTGCACCTCATCAGGTGTGCGTGTCCGTCTGTTTGTCTGTGTTTGTGTCTCGGCAAAGGCCAGGGAGGGGAGGGGAATGTGTCAGAGATTCTGGACGACAGCTCCTTTCACTGCATTTCTCCAACCGCTGGAGAAAGACACCCTCTCCTCTGGCCCGTTCTCCTAGGACATTCAGGACCCAGCAGTGGCTGATGGGGGCGACCCACTTACCATCTTTGCTGGGCTCTCCCCTGGGGCCAACAGTTACACTGGACTTTGGCCCTTGGAATCCGCATAATCTTCTCTTGAGGCACCACCTGATTCCATTTTCCTATGCAAAACACAGAAGCTGTAGAGAGGGGCCCGGGCAGGACATTGGGAGAAGGGGCACGTAGTCTTGGTTCTGTTGACAGCTGGCCCTGTGACCTTGCACAGGACACCGTGCCTCTGGGCCTCAGTTTCCCTGTCTGTTAATGATTTCTTGTGGACTTTCTATCCGGACTATCCAGAATTCCATCAAATGGCAACTGTCCCAATACATCTTCCTCTCGTCTTTATGACAGCCCTCGTGGGTCACCTGTTATTATCCCTGGACGATAAGGAGAAAACTAAGCGCAGAGGATGCTGGTGGGATGGGGGCCCAGCCGCATCACCCTGACCAGAGCCCTTGCTCCTTCTCTCACCCACTGCCCCCCGTGCTCTGCCCGCAGATTCCAGGGCCAGGATGGGCCCTCCGTGCCACCTGCCACAGCGCAGCTAGCCCCTCACGGGCACCAGGGCAGGGAGCTGCCACTGACAAAGGGCACCTGCCGGCCCTGCTGGGAGACCCCTCCTCACCCTCGCTGTGGACAGGGCCAGATATCAAAGAGGAGAGTGTGGGAAGGCAAAGGAAAAAGACAAAGCCGTCAGGCTGCCCTGCGCTGGTGAGTAATGACGCATCGAGTTCCGAGATCGACAGGCAGGGCTCGGCTCCAGGGCCGTGTGCGGATGAGCCTCGGAGCTGGAGCCGGCAGGCGGGCCGGGCCGGCGGGCGCTGGGTCAGGTGGTGGAGGAAGGCCCGGGGCTCCGTGCGGGGCAGCGGGGCAAAGCTTCTCAGACGTCCCCACGCAGACCGGTCACCGGACACTTGTTTAACTGTGCGTCCTGGTCCAGCAGGTCTGGGGTGGGGTCTGGGTTTCTGCATCTCTAACGAGGTCCCAGGTAATGCTGCTGCTACCCATGGTCTGGGACCGCCTTTTGAGTGCCTGAGTGTGGGCTGAGAGGTCACACGAGCCGGGTTTGAACTTGGATCTGGCCCTAATTAGTTGTATGAGTGGGCATGTGAGTTCCCAACTCAGCAGGCCTCCGTTTCCTCACCTATAAAGTAGGGATCATAATAGTACCTGCTTCAGGGAGGCGGTGGTGAGGGTTCAGAAGTTAATCTATGTTAATCTGTGTCAAAGCCCGTAGGTGGTGCTTGGTAAGTGTGTTATTATTCTACAATGCCGGGCTGGAGAAGATGTGCTTTTCTGCTGTGGAGAGTGGGTCGCTGTTAAGTGTTAAGTGGGGAGTGACGTGACCGAAGTCTCACTGTAAAGACTTTCTCTGGGCGCTGCTGGGAATTGAGCTGGAGGTGGCGGCCGGGCCTGGGGGAGCCGCGTGGGCCTGTCGCAGGAGGGGTGTGGGTGAGAGAGGAAACGGAGTCTGGAAATGGTGGATGGGAGGGACGGAAGGAGAGAAGGGGCAGGAAGGACGGACACTTCCGAGGCAGATCTAACCGGAGGTGGCCTGGGAGGGCCTGGTAGTTGGCGTCGCGGTCCTTGGGTTCTGCTGTGGCCGCTCAGCACTTCCACTCCTCAGCCCGGCCCGGCTGACTCTATTTGACTATATTTGGGAGCACAGCAGGCAGAATTCTGAAAGAGGCCTGCCTGTTGGTTTCAGCCAGTCTGGACACCATAACCTTGACTCCAGCTATTGGGAAGAACCCCCCTGCTCAGAGAGCTATCTGTAACAACACGTTCGGGGGATTCGTAGGGAGTGACCGAACCAAACTCCAGAAGAAAACATAAGAGTTTGTGCATGTGGGTATGAATATGTACACACATCAAGAGTATAACAGAGTGGGCCTTCCCTGGTGGCGCAGTGGTTAAGAATCCACCTGCCAATGCAGGGGACATGGGTTCGAGCCCTGGTCCGGGAAGATCCCACGTGCCACGGAGCAACTGAGCCCGTGCGCCACAACTACTGAGCCTGCGCTCTAGAGCCTGTGAGCCACAACTACTGAGCTCGCGTGCCATAACTACTGAAGCCTGCACGCCTAGAGCCCGTGCTCCACAACAAGAGAAGCCATCGCAATGAGAAGCCCGAGCACCGCAACCAAGAGTAGCCCCCGCTCGCCGCAACTAGAGAAAGCCCGGATGCAGCAACGAAGACCCAATGCAGCCTAAATTAATTAATTAATTAATTAATTAATTTTTTTTAAAAAGAGTACAACAGAGTGAATTTTGTTAGCAATTCCTGCTTTTTCCCTTCAAAAGAATTGAAGGCAACTGTAGCCAGTGTGGTGAAACAGGTGTTTTCT
This sequence comes from Balaenoptera musculus, assembly GCF_009873245.2. Classification (NCBI taxonomy): domain Eukaryota; kingdom Metazoa; phylum Chordata; class Mammalia; order Artiodactyla; family Balaenopteridae; genus Balaenoptera; species Balaenoptera musculus. The sequence goes on from NC_045797.1 coordinate 83,780,606, forward strand.
CTTCTACATGCAGCCCTGTTCTGATGCCCCACATTTTGTTGGTCCTGTCCTGGGGGTGTTTCATTCTCCATAAGTCTTGGGCCCCAGCTAGCCCACAGGGGCCTTTTGTGTGAATTAGGGGAGGGTGTCCCCTCTGGACAGATACAGCCCCATGGGCACATAGTGTGGTGAGTGGAAGGCAGACTGGATTCTAGTCCCCACTTGTCCCTCAGGTGGGTGCCCTTGTGCAGTGGACAACCTGCACAGCTGTATGTGCCATCCCTGCACATGGACCACACAAGCTGTTGAGGAAACGGACACTGTAGAAAATTCTTTAACTGTAGAAAATGCTTTATCTGGGCATCAAGCTCAGCCGTTTAGCCCAGGTTCTTTCTTCGGGTGATTTCTTCTGGGCCTAGGTCTCCCCTTGTTATTCTCTGCACCCTGCATCTGCTGGCTTTAGGCTTTAACTCAGGGAAAGGCTGCCTATTGCTGCAACTCCCTGGGCTGCTCTTTGGGGCGAGGGCCCCGTGTCCACATTTTCTTTGTTGACAGTTTTTTCTCCCCAAGACGGGTGTTTAAAATTGCTTCGGGCTGGACCAGTGATGCTTATGGGGGGTCTACACCGAAATGGCATTATTCTGTTGTGCAAGGCTGTGACTGCCTGTTGTAACACCAGTAAACATCCCCACCATTCAGAAGGGTTACTCTGCACTTCATGCCAACATCATGCCAGCCACAAAGGGAAACCTTTATTCTTTTCTCCAAACTTTCTATAATGCCATATAGCTTTTACAACATGAAAATTTTGACTAAACTAAACAAAACATAAACAAATACCCTTTTGGGGTGGGGTTGTTTAACCAGAAGAGATCTACCTAACTGCACCAGAGTTGTCTAGAGCCAGACTGCCTGGGACCAAATCCTACTCTGCCACTTATTAGAGGTCATCTTGGAGAAGTCATCTGACCTCTCGGTGCCTCAGTTTCCTCATCCATAAAATGGGGATAATAATAGTACCTACTTCAAAGGCTTGTTGTGGGGACAAAGTGAATATACGTAAAGCTCTTGAAACCACTCCAGGAACATGGCCAATGCTGTGGGCGTGTTAGCTCTTGCTCTGGTGACCAGACCAAGAGGAGAAAATGGTCAAATGCCTTGTTGAAATCCTGATTCCGCCTCTCTCCAGCCTTCTCTGGTTTCTGCACTCAGAATCAATTCCAGTGTCTTCTGGGTTTGTTTTACATTTTTTCTAGTGTCTCTATTGAAGCTCCCAGGACAGTGTCCGTCACTCTGTGGCTCTAATGGTAGCCCGTGTCAATCTGCCCAAATAGAAGCTCTCCTGGCAGGCAGGGACCCCCTCCTTCACTTTTGCATCCCTCATGGCAACAAAAAGCCCGGTACGAAGCCAATGCTTGATCAAGGGCCGTTGGCAAGTCGGTGGCTGCATGACCAAGGGCATCCTTTCTCGTCTTCACCCCCCACTTCCCTCCTGGCACCAGTAGGTCCTCAACAATTTTGTTTGAATTGGACTGAATTTATTCTGGAAGCCTGAGACCGCACACCCTCACTGAATGGGTGTCTTGGAAGCCCCGGAAGGTTATGGGATTTTTTCCCAAAGGGTGCAGTAAAATCCTGAAGGCGAAGTGGTCCTTCTGCCTTTCCAGATGGACTGAATGGGAGGTAGAGATGTGTCCAGGAGTCTTCCACCCCCTGCAAGATGTTCCCAAGTAGTTGGCAGAGACGTTTCACATTTAGATTACCCTGCCGAGATACCCACTGCCCACCTTTCTGGAAGCATCTAGAGTTTCTCTCTGGTGCACTCTTCTTCTAAGTGATAATTCTAGAAACCCATTCCTTTGTCTTTGGCAATAACAACCCAATTCCCGGGACTCCAAATGGAAAATAACAGCCTTAATTTCCAGACTCCTGGGGGGAGGAAAAGCCAGACAGAATCCTCCCAGCTGTTAAGGTTTTGTCTGCACCAGGCCAAATGCATCAAGCCCAAATGACTACTTGAAGCGTTATTAGAATTCAGGTTGCCCCATCATCACAATTCTCTCTGAGCTGGGAGGCTGGGGGAAAAAAAAAAAGGCAGATTGTGTGCCGTGTGCAAAAGCTGGACCAGGGAGCCTCTGAGATTAATTACACCTGGTGAATCCAATGTCTGGGAGCCCCGGGGAAGTGCTGTCTGGGGGAAGCATAAACCAGGCTCCCCAAAAGGAAGTAGAGATGAGCTCCATTCCACTGTGCAGACAAAATTAATGCTGCTTATCAAAGCCCTTCCTCATCAATATAAAGTTGGACTTCTATTAGTCACCAAGGGCCATTTGCCTAGATGCAAATGGCCTTACCGAGCTGGATGATTTTAGCGCAACGTCTGATGGAGGTTCTGGGGAGCAGACAGCCCAAGCCAGTAGATTTAACAAGCACTGGGGCTTTTTCCTTTGGCTCTGAGGCTAAGCTCGTTGTCCAAGGAACAAATGGAATATGAAGGCTGCATCGGCGCTGCCAGAGACCATAAGAAATTTGCTATGAAACAAAGTTGGTGCATTGTTCAGCTGTGCAGAGAAGAAACTTGGAAGCAGAGGAGGTAAAAACAAGGGTGGAAACCCAGTTACACGGCTCGCTCTGTGCTTTTCTGCAAGCTCATGTTCACGTCTCTCACCTTTTCCCACCACCTGGCGCTCAGCCAGAACAGACTTCCTCAGACAGTTTCCAAAGAGGCCCCTCTGACCCCCATTGCACTAAACCATCCTAATTAAGAAGCAACTCCCAACCAAAATGTCCAATTGTTTATTCTCACCTTCACTCTTTAAGCAACAAACAAGAACCACCTGACATCTTTCTTTCTTAATTCATATGCCTCAAACTCGGTCAACTCAGTACCTTCTGAACTGCTTCTCTCTCCCCACTCTCCCAGACTCGCTCTCCCTCCTGTGTTCTCTCTTCCGAAGCCGGAACCCGCGGAGCCCTCATAAACCCCTCACTCGGTCAGTGCTTATCCATCCTGCCTGCACGGGAGGGTCACCTGGGTCCTTTTAGGAAGTACCCGTGTCTCCTACACCACCCAGACCAATTCACTGAGACTGATTGCTGGGCCCAGGCGTCAAAACCCCTCGAGGTGACTCTCTACTTCTCTTTACTTGCCCACCCGGGCACCAGGTCACGTAGACCTTACCTCCTGGGCTTTTCTCCTCTCTACGTCCCCTCCCTTCCGCCTCTGCCGTTCCTGTAGACAGTTTGCACTTTTCACCTGGATTATGACAATAGCATTCTAATCAGTCCCTCCCAACCCCAAGTCACACCTCTCTGCCATCTCTCCTCTATTTGCTGCCAGAATGATTTTTCTCCAGTGCACAACAGATCTTGTCACTGCCTTTCTCTCCCTCCCTACCTTCCCCCCATTTTCTAACCATCCACTATGACCAGGACCTCTTCTAGGTCTAGAGAATTATAGGGTGGAACAAAAAGACATCTTAGTCTCTGCTTTCTTAGAGATTATATTATTATTTGCTTGGAGGAAATGCTAAATATCAAACTATATCAGTAGGTTTTTTGTTTTTGTTTTTGTTTATTTTTGCTGCGCTGCACTGCACAGCTTGCAGGATCTTAGTTCCTGGACCAGGGATCGAACCTGGGTCATGGCAGTGAAAGCGCCGTGTCCTAACAACTGGACGGCCAGGGAATTCCCAGTAGTTGTTTAATAACAACTATGTTGTTATAAAGCAGAAACTATCACACCATTGTAAAGCAATTATACTCCAATAAAGATGTTAAAAAAAAAAACAAAAAAAACCTGTGGTTCATACCTGGAAGAAGTAAGGGGTAGTATGAGAATGTTTTCCCTGCTTAAAATCTCCCAGCAGCTCACATACTAGACTCCTGGCTGAGGGTTAAAGCTCAGCTGTTCCCATTCTCACTGTGCTACTTAAGGGCCGTCTCACCAAACAGCCCCTTCTCTGAGTACACAGCGCTCTCGTGCCTGAGCCTCTCTCTGCTGCCTGGATTTCTTTTCTCCACTTCTCTCGTCCAACTCAGATGTCACCTCCTCCAGGAAGACTTCCCTGATATGCCCAGCATGGATTAGTTGTCCTTACTCTGTGCTTCCAGACCTCCTTCTGCCTTCCATTGTCCTTACACTTTCCCTATCACATTGTAGAGGTCTGTTATGTGTTATGTATCTGCCAGGGCCCCTGAACCACCATTGGACTGGGAGTGCCCCAGAACAGGACAGTCTTTTAACCATGCTCCTAGCACAGGGCACATTCATTCAGTGAATGAATGAATGCAAAATAAAGCTAACAGTATCTGATTAGCGGGAACACTGAGAAAATTCTAAGGAAAGGGGGAAATTTTGTTTATTTATTTATTTATGTATTTATCTATCTATCTTTGAGACTTTACTGAAGTTCTGGAGACTGGGAGAGTGAGTCTCCTGGCCCCCTCTGCCTCTAACAGGAATGCTACAGTTGAACCCTGACAAGCTCTTAACCAGGATGTGAACTTAACATAACAGAAGGGAGTATAAGTATTGGGCTGGAAAACCCTGAATGAACTTTTTGGCCAACCCAATAATACTCTAGTAATATTTGTGTCTTGGATCTCATATTACTACAAGTCATATTTATGATAAGTAAATAGAGTTGTTAAAAATCAAATCCAATCTAAATACTTCAGAAGCCTTGCTCCCTGGTTTCAAAGCCCTGTTGATGTAAAGAAACCCCTAGAATAGGAGCCAGACAGTCCCTTTATACTCACAATCCCTGACACGAGGTTACCACGTATGTGGGAGCAGTTTGTAAACCATGGGCACTAAACAAATGTCATTCATGAAATGCAATCCTAAAGCAAATAAGTAAGCACACCTCTTTTGCGTAATTACCCATGTTTAAACTTAGGAGTTGCTCACGGCCAGGAACACCTGTTGCCCTAACCCTCTGGCTAAGTCACCCAACCCCAGGTTCTGCCACTTGCAGCTACACCCCATCTCTGCAGCTGGTGGGCCTGACCTCAAAGAATTCTGATCAGGTCGCAGTGACACAACGTCCGTGAGAGGTAAATTGAGGATCATTTAACCAAACTAGTATCTAGAGGTCAAGAGGGATAGGAGCCCAGTGGCCCAGCTGGTGTCACAGAGGCTGCTGAAGGGACACAGGACGTCAAAGGCGGGCCACCGAGGGAAGTGCTTCAGGTCTCCGTCTGTGTCTGGCTGGAGAACCTCAAATGTAGTCACGATGGACAAGGCACAGCTGTGCGGACCAGGCCAGCCGGAGCGTGAGCCCCAGCTGCATGCCTCCGTCACGAACCAGCTCCATGGCCATGAGCAAGCCGCAGGGACTGGGCCCCCCTTTCCTCACCTGTGATAGGAGAGACTAATACCGCCTGCTTCCTGGGGCTACCTCGACAGGAAACAAGAGAATGGCGTGGAGGCCGGCCTCCGTGCGGGACCACGTCAAAGGTCCAGGCTTTCTGTCTGGTCCCTAAGAGATGCAGGCGGGGGAGGGCACTGGAAGGGCAGCCACGGCTGAGGTGGGCACTTTAATCACAGCTCTGCTTCTCACAGCCCGTTGAAACAGAATCTGTGGTTACGGCCTCGGAGATTTCAGCTGCCCTCCCGGGCGGATGCTCCAAATCTGTTTCTCATTCGACTGATTTCGGAGATGCTGCTAATCGGTCGCTATGGTTTCTTTATTTTCTCTTGACAGAGAACAAATTAAGCCGGCTTAGGAATAGTTCTTTCAATTATGTCCCAGCGAGAGAAAACGTATGAGGAGGAGCCAATGCTTGCAACTAGGAGGAGCTGGCCGACCCCAGAGGCAGCCTCGTGTCTACAGGAGGACGGCTGCAAGAACTCTCCGAATCCCCTGCCAAACCCGGGGACACAGCTGCAGCCCCTCCAGCCAGCCCGGTGAGGACCCACTTCCTGAACACCCCTCCCCAGGCCTCCCAGTCTCCCTTTTCATGCATTCATTCAGGACCAGATACTGACTTAATGCTATTGTACCAAGAAAATAAATAGGGCGGGCTGGCCAGGGAATATGGGCGGGGGTGAAATCTTCAGTAGAGCTGTGAGGGAAGGCTGAGTGAGGAAGCGACAGCTGAGTGAAGGCCCGAGGGAGTGGGGACAGAGGCTGGAACTACTGTCTTTGATGAGGCCAAGTCCCTGGGAATGGCCTCGTGGAAGGGCTGCCCTTTCCTCCCTGACTGCTGAGGACTTAACATGTATTATCTCACTAAACCTGAGACCCTGTTGAAATCTCCATACCAAGGGGGAAGGGGGGGAAGGGATAAATTGGGAGATTGGGACTGACAAATACACACTACTCTATAGAAAAGAGATAACTAGTAAGGACCTACTGTGTGGCACAGGGCACTCTACTCAATACTCTGTAATGACCTATATGGGAAAAGAATCTAAAAAAAGAGTGGATATCTGTGTACGTATAACTGGAGCACTTTGCTGTACAGCAGAAATGAATACAACGTTGTAAATCAACTATACTCCAATAAAAATTAATTTTAAAAAGTAAAATCAATAAAATAAAAAATAAAATCTCCATTTCACAGGAGAGTGTGATGGGGGACTGAAGCCCAGACAGAAGAGGAACCTGCTCAAGGTCGCCTGCCCAGTAAGGAGCAGAGCTGGGATTTGTCCTCTTACACCCTTGGCACAGCACTGCCCCCAGAGCCTGGGACAACACACCTCCTGACTCCCCATGCCCGGATGCCGCACCTGGAAGGCAGGAGTGGAAACCTCTTCTGGTTGAGGTTATCAGGGAAAGCTGGCTAGAGAAAGAGGCATGTGGGACAGGCCTTGAAGGCTGTGTAGGATTTCAGTGGTCAGAGATAAATGAGGTACAGGGAGAAGCGGACAAATGCACGAGAAAAGCCTGTTCGGGGCAGTGAATAAGCCCAGTACCGGGAGTTGCAGGGGAACTGAGCAGGGAAGCGGTGGGCCAGAGTGGGAAGGGCTTGAGCGTTGCAGACATGGCAGATCCAATGTCGGTTCCGCATCTGGGCTTCGCTCCCACTGCTGCCTGAGATCTCTCATGTCTGTGAACGGTGGCAGCTCCCGAATTTCCACAGGAGGGTTGCCCTGGCCTCCACCTGCCCTTCAGCGCTGCCACTGTCTGTGGGGAGGGTTCTGTGCCCAGACTCACCCTAACCAAGGGCCGGTACCTCGGAGCATCCAGGGCCAGGCAGGCCGGGTTCAGAGGGGTCTGAGCGCCTGCGTGGGGTTCAGTTCCCCTCCTCTGCCTTCCTTCCCTCACGCTCTCCTTGCTGGGAGCTGGGGTGTAGACAGGTGTGTAGTGGCACAGGTAACAGCAAAGGTAAAAAATAAAAGCCAGCTGTGCGTGGGCAAATTGGGAAAAACAAGGAAGGTTAGAAAACGTGGTGTCCGGGGTCTGCACGGGGACCTGCGGAGGGCTGGGCGCGGCCCGGGTCCAGATTTCCTGAAGATGGAATTTCGGGGAGCAGGTGTGATCCTGGACTGATAACGTGGCGGGCAGTTCTGGGGGTGGATGGGGCTCAGGGGCAGCCCTGAGAAATGTAACTCAGCTGTCTGTGCTTGAGGGGCGGTAGCGTACAAGAACCAGGAATGGAAGAGGAGAGGGCCCTGGAAGCTCACCTCCAGTCATCTGGCGTCGACACCATAGCCTTGTGCCGCCGTGGGCAGAAAACCTCTCGCTTTGATGAACTTGTCATAAAGTAATATTTTTTTCGTCTCCCATCCTGTATTAGTTTTCTAACGCTGCCGTAACAAAGTACCACAAACTGGATGGCTTAAAACAACACAAATTTATCATCTCACAGGCTGGAGGCCAAAAGTCCAAGAAGCGTCCCCTTTCATCTTCACACGGCTTCTCCCTGTGTGCATGTCTGCCTGTGTCCAAATTTCCCCTTCTCATAAGGACACCAGTCATGTTGGAATAGGGCCCATCCTACTGACCTCATCTTAACTAATTACAACTGTCATGACCCTGTCTCCAAATAAGGTCACATTCTGAGGCGCTAGGGGTTAGGGCTTTGTATTAGTTCTCCAGAGCTGCCATAACAAAATACCACAACTAAAACAACAGACATTTATTTTCTCACAGTACCTGAGGCTGGAAATCTAAGATCAGGGTGTCGGCAGGTCCGGTTTCTCCAGAGGCCTCTCTCCTTGGCTTGCAGACAGCCGTCTTCTCTCTGTGTCCTCAAGTGGACTTTCTTCTGTCTTTGCATTCCTGGTGCCTCTGTGTGTCCTAATCTCCTCTTCTTACAAGGACACTGGATTGGATAAGGACCCACAGAAACAGCCTCATTTTAACTGAATCACGTCTTTAAAGGCCCTGTCTCCAAATACAGTCACATTCTGGGGTGCCAGGGTTAGAGCTTCAACATGAATTTTGGGGCACAATTCAGCTCATATCAGGCTTTAACGTATCTTTTGGGAGGGACACAGTTCAACCCATGACATATATCATGTAGCACGGTCTCTTTTTTCCTTCGAGCCTCAAACATTTTCTCAGCTCCCATTCTGTGCCGGGTCCTGTGCTAGATGCTGGGGATACACAGAGAGAAGCCAAGAACCAAAGTGCTGTCCTTCAGGAGCCCCCAGTTTGCAGGGGGAGGCAGGCCGGTCATGATTGTGGCACAGGTGATAACCCCAAACTAGAGGCCCAAGTGTAAGGGGGCTATGAGAGCCCAGAGGGCCAAGCTAGCTCTACCTGGGTCAGGGAAGGGCTGGCTGGGAGTCAGGGCTGCGCCTGCAGACGCTCTGAAGCACCAGGGAGCCTGGTGCATTCTGGAAACTGCAGGTGGTGACATGATAAAGCACAGGGGGGGGAGCGCGGGGAGAGGAGTCCAAGTAGGTCCAGCTGTTGGGGTTTAATGGGTGACCGCAGGCCTGGGAGTGAGCTGGTCTGATTTGACAGGTGATCAGAGTGTTTGTTTGAGTGAGTGAATGAACAGATGAATAAAGAGATGAATCCATTAGGCTCACAGACCATGCTAGACATTATAGATAATTCAGAACAAATGAAAACAGCAGCCAGTCTCCCAGAGGCCAGGAAGATTAAGTCCTGTGCCCAAAGTCACCGTGCTAGGAGGGGGCAGAGCGGAAATATGAAACCACACGGATGGGACCCTACAGGCGGCCCTCTACGCTGTGCTACCTACACGGCCTTATTCGCCACCGGGATTCATTTAAGACCAGTGCTTCACAAAAAAAGCCTGTGAAGGCTTGGTCCCCGCGCAGGGGTAAGGGCGGGGGATCAGGAGGGGAGCGGGAGTGCCTCTCTCCCGAGACAGTGCCACTCTGTGTGCTCATGGCCTTGGGCTGGCCTCAGCTACCACTCTGACCCACAGCTGCTTCCTCGCTGTTGTTTCTAAATTGTGGGTCAAAGGCCTTTCTCTGGGGCCTTTTCAGGCTCCTGTGCCACCATCCATCCTCAGCTTTCCTTCTTCCCTGCCCGGCACTCCGTCAGGAGCCCCTCCCGCCTGCCCTGAGCTCCCGCAGTCCTCCTGGCAGAGCAGCATGGCCCAGAGCTGCGTCTGCTCTGACCCCGTCAGCCTGGATGGCATCTCCGACAGGTTCTCCTGGCTAAAGCGTCTCTTCTGGCTCAGAAGCCTGCTTCTCTCCCTGCAGGAGTCTGCTCTGGTCTCCATGCCCACACCGTCTTTCTCTGAGCAAGGGATGCCCGGCATGACAGAGTACCTCCCGCCCTGGCTCCCGGTCCCTCTAGCTGGACATGCTCCCGTCTTTCCTGGGATCCGTTCTTCCATCCTGCGCCCACGTATCTTCGTCACTCCCCAGCCTGTCCTCCCCTATCCTCCAGCGTATAACTGGATCTAGCAAAGGAAAGGGGTTAGTATTTGTGGTAATTACACCTCACGTAGGCATGTGCTCCAGAGTTCATACATCTCAGGTGAGACTCACTGCAGTCCTGTTAGATTCATGGGCTCAAAGAGCGCCGTGCTCTGTGTGTGTGCACATGTGAGGGGTAAAGAGAATTGATGTTCACTGAGCACCTACTGTGTACCAGGTGCCGTGCTAAGCCCTTTCCTCCATGCATGTGTGTACACGGGGGCAGGTTCTAGCCTGAGCCAGAAGAGTGCCCTTGCTACTCAGAGCACACTTCAGAGACTAGAGAGGCAGCTCCAAGACGCACCTGTTTGGCAGGAGGGATTGAGGAACCCCTGGATCCTGAGGGAACCCCAACTAGGCGGGCAGGCTTGGCCCGGAACAGAACCCGGTCTTTGGGAAGGACTGACTCCAAGCCGGGGTGCAGTACAGCTGCTCAGCGTGGCCTCCAGCCCAGGCTTTGGAGGCTCAGGTGTGAACCCCGTGGAGGTAGTGACCTTGAGGAAGACCCAAATGTGCCATGGTCACTAACAGTTCTTCAGGGCCAGAGCCAATATTGCTTTGGTCCCCAGTAGAATGCCACAGAGGGCAGGGACACTGGCCACAGTGTGCCGACCACCCAGAGGATGAGGCGCCGTCTGCCTCGGCACTGGGACCTCCCACCAGCAGCCCCAGATGGTGTCCAGAGGGGGAGGAGCCTCTGGGGGAGGGGGAGGGGAGGAAAGGGTCCGAATGTGAGCCTCAGAGACAGGGGCTGGGAGACAGAGGAAGACTGGGCACCAAACATCACTGCGGGCAGCCCGAGTGGGCACTGACAGATCTCCTCAAAGGGTCTTGAAAGGTGTAGGGTGCAGGGGCTCTTACAAGTGTCAGGCAGCTGTGGTTTAGCACGCAGGGCCTGGCCCAACTGCCAGCTGGCTCATTTCCACAGTGGACCCAGGACATGGGCATCTTCCCTTCCACTAAGGCTGGGAGAGGCTCGGTCACCTGTACAAGGTCACTGGTCTGACAGGTGGGCAAGTTGGGATTTGAACCATTTGGAGGCTTAAAGAGAAAGAGGAAATTCTATTTTTTTTTTATTAGTGTATAGTTGATTTACAGTGTTGTATTAGCTTCTGCTGCACAGCAAAGTGCTTCAGTTATACACATACATATATCCACTCTTTTTTTAGATTCGTTTCCCATATAGGTCATTACAGAGTATTGAGTTCCCTGTGCTATACAGTAGGTCCTTTTTTTTTTTTTTTTTAAATTTTATTTATTTATTTATTTATTTATTTATTTATGGCTGTGTTGGGTCTTCGCTTCTGTGCGAGGGCTCTCTCTAGTCGCGGCAAGTGGGGACCACTCTTCATCGCAGTGCGCGGGCCTCTCACTGTCACGGCCTCTCCCGTTGCGGAGCACAGGCTCCAGACACGCAGGCTCAGCAATTGTGGCTCACGGGCTTAGTCGCTCCGCGGCATGTGGGATCTTCCCAGACCAGGGCTCGAACCCGTGTCCCCTGCATTGGCAGGCAGATTCTCAACCACTGCGCCACCAGGGAAGCCCCAGTAGGTCCTTTTTAGTTATCTATTTTCTATAGAGTAGTGTGTATATGTCAATCCCAATCTCCCAGTTTATCCCTTCCCCCCGCTTTCCCCCCTCGTAACCATAAGTTTTCTACATCTGTGACGCCAGCAATCCCATTCCTGGGCATATATCAGGAGAAAACCATAATTCAGAAAGATACATGCATCCCAGTGTTCACTGCAGCACTATTTACAATAGCCAGGACATGGAAGCCACCTAAATGTCCATCGACAGAGGAATGGATAAAGAAGATGTGATACATATATACAGTGGAATACTACTCAGCCATAAAAAAGGAACAAAATAATGCCAACTGCAGCAATAAGGATGGACCTAGAGATTGTCATACTGAGTGAAGTAAGTCAGACAGAGAAAGACAAATATCATACGATATTGCTTATACGTGGAACCTAAAAAAATGGTACAAATGAACTTATTTACAAAACAGGAAGAAGAAATTCTTGAATAAACCGTCCTAGGCAAGGCCGATGAGCAGGCAGACAGCCAGAGAGGAGAGAGGTCATCTCTCAGGGTCTGGAGTGTAAGCTGGGCCAGCCTTAGAAACCAGTCCCCTCCGTCCTGAAGGGGAGCCCACCACGGTGTGCAGATTCCATGCTGCCATCGCTCTGTCTGGGGTTGGACCCGTGAGAACCACGACAAGTGAATGAACAGACTTAGTGAGAATCCAGGCTCGTGCCAACTAAACAACCGTGTGTATCCCAGACGCTTCCCTTTTTTGTCTGTCTGCTTTTTTCACTGTGAAATATGCGCTTGGTTGTCTCTAAGACGTTTTTTTCCGATACGTCCTTGTGGAGGTATAACTGACATTCACTGAACTGCACATATTCAGGGTGCACAATCTGACGAGTTTGACATATAAACACCCATGAATCCATCAGCACCAAAATGTCCCTGTGCCTCTCCATCACCGGTCCCTCTCGTCCCTCCCCACCCCTCCATTTCCAGGCGGCCACTGGTCTTCTTTCTGTCACCGCACATTAGTTTGCATTTTCCAGAATTTCAAACAAATGGAATCGTGCAGCACGTGCTCTTCTCTGGCGCTGGCCACGTGATGTCTAACTTTTTAAGGACCCGCCAAGCCGTTTTCCAAAGTGGCGGCACCATTTTCCTTTCCCGCCCGCGGTGTGTGAGGCTTCCAGGCGCGCCACGTCCCCGTCAGCCCGCGAGGTGCTCAGGCCCGTCCACCTCGGCGCCCCGGCAATGGGCATGAGGGGGTCCCTCACGGTGCACCGTCCGCGTTTCCCCGGTGACCCGGGGGTCGGAGAAGATGCCCGCTGTCACTGTCTGGTTTGACCCCACGGCTGCCCCGTGGCTGGGCGGGCTGACCCCGTCAGGCACGGAAGCAGCTCCGGGTCAGAGCCCGTGCTCGCCAGCGGCTGCGCGGCCGAGCCACCTTCGTCGCTCTCGCTCGGCTCCTGTCTCCGGAGCCGGCTCGTCTTCCGTGACCCCATGAACTCTGAGCCGCCGCCGGGCCTCCAGTGAGGGCCGGGGCGCGCGAGCTTCTGGAAGGGATCCGTCTGCGGGGCCGAGTCAGCCAGGCTCCCCGCGGCTCCGTCTTCAGGAGCAGCACACACGTCGGCGCTTAGCACGGAGCGCGGCCGGCTGCCTCCCTCCTCGGATCAGTCCGGCTCCCAGGCTCCCCGAGAGAGCCGCCTCCACCGGGCTGTGCCGCCCCTCCGCGGAGAAGGGCTCCCCCGCCGCTGCGTTTCCTCACACTCAGCCTCCGGGCTCGCGAGCCGGGCCTCCTGGAGCTCAGGCCGCTGGGCCATCTCCGGAGGCTGCGGGTCCGCAGGCCCGCGCGGCCCCGGCGTCCTCGGGGTGCAGACAGGCCTCCTCAGCCGCTGGGCCACCCGGCTGGTGTCGGAGGAGGAACAGCGGTCGGCTGGGCCGAAGGCCCCCGAAGGTCTGAGGGAGATGCAGACCGGGGGTCGGGGAGGTGGGAGGAGAAGGCCCAGGCGCCTCTCCCCAGCCAAAGGCCTCCTCCCTGCGGCAAGGGCTCAAGACGGAAGGCGAGAGGTGCCCATCTTCAATCAGATTCAGGCCTGGACCTTTAAAATTCCTGGACTGAGCCCACTTTATCAACTAAGAGCCCCCAGAAAGGCCACAGGACTGGTGTGTTCAGAGGGGACCAGGGAGAAGGGGACAGAGGGAGGAGACGCTGCCTGGTGTTTCGTCCCACGAGCCCAGCTCATTCGGCGTGTTGGGCAGCTTTGGTCTGAAGGAACGAGGCCAATCGAAGAGCTCCTGACAGGTGTGCCCTGGTCTCTTAGCTGCGCGACTAGCCTGGCTGGTTAAGTGGTGGAAGGATGTGACCCAGACCTGTCCAACTCAAAGCTCCCACGTGTGTCTGCCTCAGAGGGAAGCTTCCTGTGCAGTAAGAGGAGAAGGCCATGAATGCAACTAAAATAAAGCAGGATTAAGTAAGTGCTACCATGAAACCCACAAGCTGGAAGCTGCCCGAGAACAGAAGAGGAAGCCATGTCTGAGAGTGGTGGGGAAGAGTAGAAACCAGGGAAGGCTCCCCTGAGGAGGTGGCGTTTACGCTGGGCCTGGAAGGGAGAACGTCAATAAGCAGAGAAAGGTAATAATTTTTCGTTGGTTTTTAAAAAAAATTTTTATTTATTGATTGATTTTTGGCTGTGTTGGGTCTTTGTTGCTGTGCACGGGCTTTCTCTAGTTGCGGCGAGCGGGGGCTACTCTTCGTTGCAGTGTGTGGGCTTCTTATTGCTGTGGCTTCTCTTGTTGTGGAGCATGAGCTCTAGATGCGCGGGCTTCAGTAGTTGCAGCACACGGGCTCAGTAGTTGTGGCTTGCGGGCTCTAGAGCACAGGCTCAGTAGTTGTAGCACACGGGCTTAGTTGCTCCGCGGCATGTGGGATCTTCCCAGACCAGGGATCGAACCCGTGTCCCCTGTGTTGGCAGGCAGATTCTTAACTACTGCACAACCAGGGAAGTCCTTTCATGGGTTTTTAATTTACTTCTTCCAGTAACTCTCCCCTCATCCCCTTTAATGGACTGTATTGGGAAGGAGCTCGAACAAAGCCGGGCCTTTCCTTATCTAGATTTTGCCATTTCACATGAAAAAAAAAAAAAATCACCTCTAATTTTCCTCCTTGGGAAGCTTTCTTCTAAAACACTCTGTTCAACACCTATTTATTAAGTACCAACTACATACCAGGCACTAGTAGCATTTCATGGTTTAACCCACTTAACCTCGACAATCCTTTGAAGTGGGTACCAGTATTATTCCCATTTTACAGATGAGGAAGCTCAGGGACAGAGAGATTAATTGCCCAAGGCTCCTGGTGAGTAACTGGCAGAGCTGGGGTTTGGGCCCAAGTAGTTGGGCTCCTGAGTCTAAAAGCTGGACCGTCACCCTCTATTGCCCTTTCTTTAATAGAAAAACTCAGGGTGACCGGCCATTTGGAAAGGAGGAGAAAATGTGCCGCCACTATTCGGATGGTCTCCCAGAAACCGACGCAATACTTCCCCACGTCTGAGGCAGCTCATTCTGTGCAACCACAATTAGCTTCATGGCTCCAGCCTGTGGTCAAAGCATCTGCTCCCACCACTTATGGGGCTCAATTATCAGAAGAGGGAAAAACCATACAGCAGGCGTGGGGCAAGGAAGGGCTGGTCTCTCCCTAGGCACCGGGAGCCGCCTGGGGAGCTTGGGCTCCAGAAAGGCCTCTATCACAGGCCAGCTTGACTTCCCCTGAGGGACCTGGAGGGCCCAAGGGATAAATGAACCGACACTCCCCACGGCCACCCTAACATGAGTGTAGCTGGTCATCTCAGCCTCCCGTGACCTCTCCCTGGCCCAAATGCTCCACGGGGTCCTCCCAGCCCTAACCCCACACACGCAATCAGTCGTCCGGCTTCTGCCACGCCCCCTGCATGCTAACCTTCCTGCTCCCACTCCATCACCTGAGGCCCTCAGCATGTCTCACCTGAACAGTTGCAATAACTTCCTAAGCAGTTTTCCTGTCTCCAGGCCCGCGACGCCATAAATCATCTTCCAGCTCCCAATTCACTTCTTAAAGTGAAACTCACTGTATCGCTTCCCCACCTCAGGAGCCTTTGGTGGCTCCCCAGTAACCTACCGAAATAAGCATTAACTGCTCAACTTGGCAGTCAAGCTGGCACGCGTCCATCCCAGGCCACCAGCCTTCACCGGCACAGAGGAAGCGAGAACAGTGCGCCGCAGGCTTAGGGGTCAAGTCCTAGCTCTAGCACTTGCAAACAGCGTTACCTGGAGTAAGTCCCATAAAGTCCTGGAGCCTCACTTTCCTCATCTGTTAAGGGGGAATAAGAAACAACCTCCCAGACTTGCTAGGAGGAGTAAACGGGGAGATGCATGTAAGTGCTCAACACATGTCCCCTCCTTCCCTCTGTAGAGAGGTGTCCACTGGCTGAGCTGCCTCTGAAGCAGGTTGAGGACAAGGCAGGTGGATTTGGCCAGGGGAGATGAGTTCCCCTCTGCGCTTTCATATTTACATAAAGAATTTCACAGATTTTTTCTGCAGTGAAATTAGATCCTGACACATATTCAGGGAACTCCCAGCAGGTGTTTCTCCAAGAACAGAGAGTATGGGGGGACCCACCTGCAGTCCATCAAGGCCCCAGGCGCGGAGTCACCAGCCCGGCCCAGACACAACCGGCACCATCAGGAAAAGCAAACAGCATCAAATCCACGAGGAGGCCATTTACAGAATTAATGGGGGCGGGGAGCACAAGCCTGGGCCTTTCCCACGTTGGCAGTAGAGGTGGAAGGTCTGATTTGCCCAGGAAGACACGAATCGTGGAGGAGCCAGTGCAGATCACCTGGCCTCAGCAGTCCTGCCCTTTTTGTGCCACGAGCCCCTTTAGTAGTCTGGTGGCTGCCAGTATTATTTTTTAATGAATGAAATAACATACATAGGATTTAAAAGGAAACCAATTATATTGAAAGACAGTTGACAGAGAATGCGCAGTATGGTAGCATAGGAGCGTCTTTAGGGAAACATTAGATAACAAGATAGCAGCAGACGTCAGCCTTGGTTTGACTGTGTGATGATGCACGTACCCTAGATTTGGAGCCGTCCATGACACCTGTCATGCTATCTGAACATACCTGTGACTGCACTGTTGATAAAGACACTAATAATGCACTATTAAGTGCTTTGGTTTGTTGCCCACATGTATGATTGAAAGAAATGCCAAATTTCAGTTTGAGATTAGGGAAAATACAGCTGCATTTTTTCTGAGTTAGGTTATGGAAAATACTGTAGCCTCTGTTCTGCTCTCTCTCCGCATCTCGTGCACGTATGCGCACACAGGTATCTCACTCTGGGCGAGCCAGTTGCCCTGAGAGACTCTACGTGGAGTCTGGAGGTGCTCAGGAAGGAACTGAGAACTCCAGCCAATAGCCACTTGAGTGACCCTCTTGGAGGTGGGTCCTTGAACCCTTTCAAGGCTTTCGATGATGCCGGTCTGGCCAATAGCTTGACTGCAGCCTCGTGAGAGACCCTGAGCCAGAACTACCCAGCTCAGCCACTGCCGGATTCCTGACCCTCAGAAATGGTGGGAGAGAATAAACTGTGGATCAGTAGATAACCCATCAGCCTCTGATTTCTCACTACCCCGCCCGCAGCAGCCCCGAGCACTCAGGAGTGCCGGGCCACCATCACTGTGCACACCCAGCACATCCAGGCACAGGCAGACATCGCTAAGGACCTCTGGAAGTAACCGAGGACGGGCGTCTTGGAGGGATGCTCGGGGCCTCCAGGTGAAGGCAGACCAGAGAATACGATTTGCTACAGAACGGTGCTTGTGATCATTTTCGGCAGGTGCTCTCTGGCCAGGGAGAATACGAATCTCACATCTGCTAAGTGCACTTCTCAGTGTAAATTCTCCCAGAGGTAAATATTATGAACTTTTAATAGAATCCAGGTTTACCTAATATTTATGGAGCACTTACTAAGTACCACGCACCTAATCCTTACAAAAGCCCTGTGAAGGGTGGCTATTCATCTCACTTTTGGATGAAGAAACTGAGAGTCAGAGGTAAAGGAATTTGCCCAGTTTCAAAGCTAGTGAGTGACAGAAAAGGAATTCAAACCCAAAGTCTTTGGATGCTAAGTGGCCTTTCCACCATACCACGCTGCTTCCCGCAGGGCAGGAGGGGTCAGAGAAAGGGTGGGGACGTAGCACAGCCCTCCCCAAGGTGCGGGGGGGGGGGAGGACACAGCTCTGGATTCATCAGGATCTCTACTGGCTCCCTCTCGAATCCTCTCTTCTGCTGCAGGAAAGAAGACAGGAAACTCCCAGGAGCGTGGAGGCCCGTCCACAGTGGGCTGAGGGAGTGGCCCTGGAGATCACAGCAGGGGATCCCCAAACGTTCAAAACATTTTTATTTATGTTAAAATAATACATTCACATAGTTCAAAAATTCATACTGTTACACCTTTTCCACTCCTGTCCTTCAACTAACTATTCCCCTTTCCCAGAGGCAACTAAGAAGCCCAAGGTTTCTTGGGTACTTGTATTAGTGTCCTCTTGCTGCTGTAACAAATTGCCACACATTTAGTGACTCAAAATAACACAAATTTATTACCTTTTAGTTGTGTAGGTTGGAAGTCTGACACAGGTCTTATTGGCTAAAATCGAGGTGTCATACATTTTAATTTAAAACTTAAAAAGCAGTGTTGCATGTTCAAATGTGGTATATACCTAATCTTAACCTACTGAAAATGTGCAACCTATTAATTGCCCTGCTTCATGACCATCATTTATTTTTAAGGAAATAGGATGCATAGCATATAATAAAAGTAACTATTGCTTTGTGAAAAAAAGAAATCACAGCAGGGGGAGGGGTGGGATCCAGGAGGGAGCGTGGGACGCTGGTGTAGTGACAGGGATACAGTCAGATCCAATGTGACTTCAGGCTTTCCAAGAGCCAGAGCTGACAGCACAGGGGCTGCCTTGGAGGAGGGAGCTGCCTTGGAGGAGGGGCTCCCAGCCCGCAGGGCCTTCTGCTGGGGTGGGGAAAGGGAGGTGAGGGTCGCAGAGGACATCACCCTCCAGTGGGACAGGCTCCCCACATTTTGAGTATGGAGACCCTTTTGAGACATTTTATAACACTGTTATACATCAAAGCCCCTCGTGATGATGATTGTGCTTTTAGTATCCATCATCTGAGAAAATGTGCAAGGATGAAAAGCCATTATAAATTTAGTAATGCCTTTAAAAAGCTATCTTTTATTAAACACGACAGCTTCTACAGATGTGTTTAAAATAATAAGTATAGAGCCAGGCTTGGAAATATGCCAATCCCTTAAATATGTCATTCTCTTCCCTTGGGAAGAGAACCTGGTGGCAAACACATCACCCACCGCTGGGTACCACCAGACCAGAAGCCAAGCATCTCGGTGCTGAAGTGCTGCCCCTTCCCTGGGTGGTCCAAACCCGCCTCAGTTACTCTGCAGTGCCGGAGGCTCCCTCCACGAGGGAGGTTGCCCCAGGAGAGCAGCTATTCCTGCAGTACATTTAAGGTTCCCAGGCAGCCCTCGACTAGCTCAGGCCCCTGTGGATACCCTGCTCAGCCTGCCCAGCGGGAGAGGAAGCCCAGAGCCAGCTGGACTGGCCACCCGCTGCCATCGCCCTGACCCCCTCTTTCAGTGCTCACTAGTGACTTCCCTGAGGCCCCTTTCAAGGCTGGCATCACTAACCTCTCCTGAGGTCCGTAGCTCAGAAGCACGTGTTCAAGGCCCCCAGGAAGAGGGGTGATCTGACTGACTGGAGAGATTTAAAAAATACTGGAAAGGCAGAGCCCCTTCTTTTATTTATTTATTTATTTATTTATTATTTATTTTATTTATTTATTTTTGGCTGCACTGGGTCTTCGTTGCTGCGTGCTGGCTTTCTCTAGGTGCGGCGAGCGGGGGCTACTCTTCGTTGCGGTGTGCGGGCTTCTCATTGCAGTGGCTTCTCTTGTTGCGGAGCACAGGCTCTAGGCACGCGGGCTTTAGTAGTTGTGGCACGCGGGCTCTGTAGTTGTGGCTCACGGACTCTAGAGCGCAGGCTCAGTAGTTGTGGCGCACGGGCTTAGTTGCTCTGCGGCATGTGGGATCTTCCCGGACCAGGGCTCGAACCCGTGTCCCCTGCATGGGCAGGCAGCTTCTTCACCACTACGCCACCAGTGAAATCCCAGAGCCCCTTCTTAAAAAGAATGCCCTGGCTTCACTTTGGCTTGATCCTGGAGAAACCACCATTAAATTGTCCATATTTGTGTATTCATTTTGCAGAGACCCAAATTCAAACACAAATGCCCACAGGGGAATTAAAACCTTAAATACTCACGGGTTGTGGAGCGTATGCCCTGGAATGCAAGGTTCCTGGTGGGGCAGGAACCATGTGTGAGTTGTCATTGTATTTCCATGCCTGCCCCACAGCAAGGGCTCCGGACCTGTTGGATGGATGGATGGATGGATGGATGGATGATGGATGGATGGATGGATGAACAAGGAGTGAAAAATACACAAATAGAGGGGAGAGGAAAATCAAAGAAGTCTGTGTCCTTGCTTGTTTCCGGGAAAGAAGCACACTGCTCCGGACCTCCCACCACGTTTGTGCCTGGACAGTGGGTCCCAGGACCTTCTCAATGGCGTCGGCCATCTGTGCAGAGAAACAGCTACCTGGGCCCACAGGCCTGAATAGAGGTCAGGCTGCCTCCACTTCCCGTGCACGCACCTCGCCTGGGGAGTGGTCCCAGAGGGCGTCCACAAATAGCAGAGCCATGCGGGACAGGGAGAGGGAGCCCTGGGGTGAGATCAGGCCCCCCCTCCTTGGGAGGAAGGGGCATATGGGTCAGTGAGAGGGCTGATCCCTTCCTGGGGCTCAGAAAATCAAAGGTGCCAGCATTCCTAAGAGAATCAGAAAGCAGAGGAGCCGGTCTGTAAAAGCAGGGCCTGGGGCCACCTCTCCACAGGGGCTTTCTGGAATGGGACCCGAGAGCCATCGCAGGCTTATCTCTAATCTGCAGAACCAGGCTTGCAGTTAAGGGAAACCTCAACGCCAAGAGATGCCGCCTTCCCTGGCTGCACACCCACAGGAGAGAGCTGGGAGAGCCTCTCTTGCCCCTGCTGCTCTCCTGGGGCCTCCACGTGCCTACAAGCAGAGCAGACATCATGTGAGGATTCCTCTGGTTGTTAAACTGATGCAGTCACTGCAAAGGGACAGCGAGAGCTGTGTGACAGGACCACGAATCTTTCAGTGCAGTCCCTCTGCGATAGGAAAGGAGGCTTTCACCCCCAGACCTGCCAGGCTGCCTGAGGATGCGCTGAGGATGCAGACCTATTGGTCACCTCGGCCGACCAACTGGTTCCCTCCGAGTCTTAGTCTCCTTACTTGTAAAATGATAATAACCCCTCTCTCGTAAGGTTATGATGAGAACAAGAAATAAGGTGGGTGTGTCAGGCCCGCACGCCTCTGGCTCCCCTTCCCGGCCAACAAACCAGAAGCCAGCTTCATTCAGGTATCCCTGTGCTTCAGGAGAGGCAGTTCTCCTTCCCAGCTCAACAAGTGTGGGTCCTGATTGGTCTAAGCCAGTTATGGCAAGCCCATTTCATCTCAATGGGTAGTTTATGAATAGGCCTGTAATTTTATTCTGGCTAAGGGGCCAGGAGGGGAAGCATCTGGGGGAATTTGCAGATGTTTCCTTCATCTTAAAAAGAACCATAAGGAAGGGACTTGCTCTTCTGATGGCCTTTGGGTGTTGTTAGGTAAGGATGTGATACTTGGAGCTGCTGCAGCCATGTTGTAACGTAAAGGGATAATACTGAACAAAAAAGCCAAGAGGTTAAAGATGGCAGAGCACAAAGATGAAAAGAACCCCGGTCCTTGGTGGCAAAGTTGAGCTGTTGAATTAATTGCCCTTGGAATGTTCCCACCTTGGGACATCTTGTTAAGTGAAAGAATCCTATCCTACGGTTCAATGCACAGTATAGTGGTGGTCCAGAATGTAGGCTCGGAGCTAGACTGCCAAATCCAGGCTCTACCACTTATGACTTTTAGCATGCTTATCTCTCTCAGTCTTCTC
Source organism: Balaenoptera musculus (assembly GCF_009873245.2). NCBI lineage: Eukaryota > Metazoa > Chordata > Mammalia > Artiodactyla > Balaenopteridae > Balaenoptera > Balaenoptera musculus. The sequence goes on from NC_045797.1 coordinate 83,802,102, forward strand.
ATCTGTAAAATGGGCATGGAGATAATAAACTATATCTACTTTATGAGATTGTTGCAGGATTAAAAGGGTTAATATGTTGGCCATTATTATTACAAGCCATTTGGAGTCTTTTCTGCTTTTTATAGCTGAAAGCATCCTGATATAGTAAGCGCCGAGCACTGAGTAGGTATCCAATCAGTAGAAGCTGTGTCCACTACTTACTAGACAGAAGGAATGTGTGCTTGTGTGTTTGTGTGTGTGTAAAAATGGCAAAAATGATCAAATGAGCTTCTCAAGGCACAAAGGCTGGCACTGGAGAGGCAGGGGGTCGAGTAAGGGGCAGCTCAGCAGTGACATGTGAGGAGTAGCAGAGGACAGTCCTGTGCGCGCACCAGGAGCAGGTGCTGCTGGCCAGGACTTGTTCCCTGTGCGTGAAGGCCAGACAAGATCAGACAGGAGCAGAGACCATCCCATAAACAGATCCAGGCCTCTGGAACTGGGCTGGGGGGGGGAGGGATAGCCAGTGCTGAGCTGGAGCCAGAATAGGGGGTGAGGGCCCAAACAAAAAAGCCTTGGTTTCCAGTGAGAGAAATACTCTGGCACTGAAGTACGAGAAGGGATGTAAGGTGCACTAGAAGGGAAGCTGGGAGCCAAGAGGAAAGCTCTGATTACGGGGGACACCCCGCCTGAATCAGAAGGAACTGAACACTGAAAAACTCTCCCGGTGACAGGAGCCACTGCGGTTGAGTCCCCAGTGGCCAGAAAGCCAGCAGGGGGGCCGTTATCTTGTCATGGACTTGGAGGAGCCTTCGTAGGACCACAGGAGAAGACAGTGCGACGCAAAAGACCTGTGCAGTGGCAGCCCGGGCCAGTCCCCAGCCCATCGTGTGATTCAGGCCAGCCCTGGACTCAAGACTCACCTGCGTCCAAAGTCGCAGAGAGGTTTCTGGCAGACTCTTGGCTGTTCAAGGAGTCCCCAGAGGTTCATATCTTTTCAAGGAGAAGGAGGAAAAATGTGACCCCGTCCCTGCTCTGCACCCTACCTTCCCCCACAGATCAATCGCTTTATAATGCACAAATACGGTAAACAGTGACCGTCTCTGAAAGAGAAAAGTGAAATTTCCTTAAATCCTTCTTTATTTCTGGCATTGGAAAGACTCAACCCAAGTGTGGTTAGTTAAGGAAACACTCTACTAACCTCTCTGGGAAGGACATAAAGAAGGTGGCAGCCCAGCAAGGCCTCCTGTGGACCGGGACTCATCCAGTGACAATCAGGAAATTTCAGACAGTGTGGAATTTAGGACCAGACTGTTCCTGAGTCATCCAGTTCAGCACCTTTGGCTGCCATGTGGGAAGAGGAGCCCCAGAGAAGTAAGCACCCCAGGAGCCCAAGTCACCCCGGGGGCATCTAGCCCAACCGGCTCATTTTCTAGCCGAGGTAACTGAAGCCCTGCAAGCTTCAAAGATTGGCGTCAAGCAGCTCAGCAGCCTGGGGCAAAGGGTGACCAGGTCTCTGAGTCTGAGGCCCTTTCTTCTTTACGTTCCCCCTCCCCAATTCCCCACCTTCCTGTATTATTGAGAAATCAACCCACAAACGCCTGTCTCCTTCCCCATCCTATGCAGACGGTATTCCAGACTGTTACAACCTCGAATAACAACCCCCTCGGTTCCCGGAGTGAACATTTCCATTTTTTCAAAACTCTGCATTGATGCAATGGTTTCACAACATCAGAATTATATGTTTTCAAGAGCACCTCTTGCAAAACATGCAATTTCGTGAAGAACATTGTTTGGAGCTTTAGCAATGACTCCCCTACCCAATTAGAAAAGCAGAGTTTGGCTCCAGGGCAAGTCGAGATTTTTAAACCTTCATGACAAATTTGCATAAACACTCTCTTTTAAAATGAAAATTGCAAAGGAAAGCCCAGGCTTCAGATGACAGCCTCTGCTGTAACGCAAGGTTCACTGAACCTCAGCTCTAATTTAAATGTGTCTCTTTCCAGAAGACGGGTTTGGAAGAGCCTTCCGGCTATACCAGACCCTGGCAGAGATAAGGAGGCAGATTTTTGGAGCCAAAGCTAGTTCTTGACCAGACGCAAGTCTCAGATTCAGTCTTCGACACCGATGGGCCTTGTGGGCCCCTGGAGCACAACCCAGCCAGTGGTTTCTGGGCAAGGAAGAGCCCGAGGACTCACCTGGGGGGCTGCCTGGGGTGAAGTGGGGGACACGGTGGCCGCTGACAAAGTAGCTCATGGTTTGAGCCTGTCCAGGAATGAACAGAGGTGGCAAAAGACAGGAGAAAGAGCGCGTTCTTGGATTTTTGCGAACCTAAGTTCAAGTTATTGGCTAAGGCCACCTTACTGATCTGTGACCCTGGACAAGTCACTCGTCTTCCCTGAGGCCTCATTTAGCACGTCTCTTCAGTGGCACTAACAATATATGCCGTGGGCATGTTGTAATAACAGAGATCACAGAGACTTGGCCGTTGTGGGGAGTGGACAGCATGACTCGGGGGAAAGTGGGGTGGCGAAAACTCTCAAAGACCGGAAATTAGTGAATTCTGCTATGGGGACACCAGAATTCCCAACCTGCTCATTATTTGACCTGAATTCTGTTCCGAACGTATGTGAGTGATGTGTTCCTCTCTGGGGTTAGCAGCACCGTGATGAGGACCAGATGTTAGACTCTTTGTAGAGGGTCTGTGGAGGCAGGAGGGCAGCAGTGTCCTGAATTAGGAAGAGCACTGAACCGTGGGTCCAAAGACCAGGTGTGACATCCACTCTGGTCTTAATAACTATGGCCTAGACGTTTCCCATCTCTGGGGTTCACGCCTACCTCTGGGGCTAGAACAGTGGTTCTCTATCCTGGCTGCACGTTAGAACCACTTGGGGGGCTTTAAAAGAATATCAGTGCCCAGGCCTCATCCCCAGAGGCTCTGATTTATCTGGTCCAGGGTGGGGCGCAGGCATGGGCATTCCCAGGTGATTCTAATGGGCAGCCGGGATGGGGAACCCCAAGACCTCCATGCCTTCGAGGCCTCACCTTCTCTGATGCCCAGGAAAGATAAGATGCAGAGCACAGTGGAACAGGCCCACCTGGGAGTCAGTAGACTTCAATTCCATTGTCTTGCTATGTGGCCTTGGGAAAATCACCCTCCCTCACTGGGCATCAGCTTGTCCCACCTGCCAAGTGGGGAGAGGGGAAAACTCAGGGCCAGTTTCAAATGATGTGAGGCTATGCGTCTGGCAGCTCTGTGATCCTGAGACCCAGACCCTCCACCACAATAGAGACCGTCGGGCCCCAGCTCAGTTTCCCTGGAAACCCAGGCCCAGAGGTTCCGAAGACCTGTGCTCTATGAACTCCCGTTGATCTTTCCCTGAGCCTGGGAGAGACTCGAAGGGAAATTATGAATAGTGCTGCTGTAAACATTCTTGTGCGTGTCTTTTCACGAACATAGGAACGCATTTCTATCCAGGAGTGGAACACTTAGGACGCAGGATATGCGTGGATGCAGCTTCAGAGGGAAAAGCCTCCTGAGAAGACAGCGTTTGAGTCAAGGAGGGGAGGGAGCTGCCCTGTGCTGTACGCGGAGGATGGTCCAGGGAGGAGCAGCCAGGGAAAGACCTGGGTCCCGGGAGCCTGGCCACGTGCCCAGGAACCGCAGGATCGCCAGCGCCTGGAGGGAAGTGAAGGCAGAGAGCGGAGATGGAGGAGGGGCCCGGGTGACTCCAGGCTGCCGGCTGAGGTTAGCCTGGGGAGGAGACGGTGAGCGTGAGCGTGAGCTCAGCAGTGCTGCTCTGGGCAGGATATGCTGAGATGCCCATTAGACAGTCCAGTGCGGCGTCTGCGTACGCTGCGGAAATGAGTCTGGAGTTTGTGGAAGGGGCTGGATCGAACAGTGACAGCACACGTACCTGCTAATGGGAATAAAGCACTAGAGAGGAAACGTTGATGCAGGTGACAGAGGAGAGGCTGGGATCTGGTGCACGTCTGTGCCTGAGAAGGAGCGTGGACAGGTCGTGGAATAAGGCTGGCGGAGGAACTGATGGGGATTTGCAGGGAGGAGAGGGCTGAATTCATCACCAAGAGAGTGGAGGAGTGACTGGGTGGGGGAAACATTGGGTTGCCAGGTAACTCAAGGGTTTAGTGGTTGTGAATGAGGGTCGTGTGTGATTCAAGTTTGGCGGTTGTAGATTACAGCTGTGATGACCGAGAGGTCATCATCACTGGTGGTGACAAGGCTAGATTTCGACCATGGAAACGGGGCTAAGGTAGGGTTCATTCATTCAGCAAACATGGATTAAGCACCTTCTACAGGTGTAGACCCTGTGTAGACCTGTGCAGATGAAGCACCTGTGTAGCCCCTCGATACTGAGTGATGACTAAAATAGACACATCTATTTCCATGTCCAGAATTTTCTGTTACCTGAGTTTCCATTAATCACAGGCTGACATTGTACTAACAACTACCATTTACTGAATGATTACCTCATGCCAGGATCTAAGCTAAGAAAATGTCCATACTTTATCTAATTTAATTTTTACCCCAAAGAGTTTTCGCTTCCAAAATGTTATGACTTGGGCGTTTGACCTGGACTACTTAAAGCTGTTTCTAGTTTGCCTGTTTTTTGAAATAGAAGTGGGGTTGGATTAAAAAGTTGGTGGAGAAACCACCCACTTCCTACAGGTGGCCCTGGAGTGGAAGGACCTTTCGCTGCAACGAGTTCTCATCCTGGAAGCTCCAAGCCCTTCATGATGCTGAACCAAGCTGGTCTCCCCGCTTGCAAATTATTTTCCCTCTAGGAGTTTTTCACTGCAATGTCTTATTTCTGTTTCAACTCATAAACTTTGGGAAATGTCCTATATTTGAACCTGAAAAAGAAATCCAACTTTCTATTCTTCCTCTCTACTGAAGAGGAAAAAATAGGGGACACTAGTGAGCTGTGTGACTTTGGACAACCTCCCTACCATCTCTGAATCGATTCTCTCTCACATTTTCCTGGACTTGGCCCTGCCCTCTTTGCCCTTCTCCTCTGCATAACTCTTCCTACGCTTCCGGTTAGATCATCCCCATCAGCACACAGCATGTGCTGTCACCTCCCAGATTATAATTTTAAATCCTATAAACAACAAAGACTGACTGTATAGCACAGGGAAATATATTCAATATCTTGTAATAACATATAATGGAAAAGAATCTGAAAAGGTATATATATAAACCGAATCACTTTGCTGCATACCTGAAACTAACACAAGTTTGTAAATCAACTACACTTTAATTTAAAAAAAAATCTCTCTGTAGCTTCCTTCTCACTCTTTAGTCCCCTTCAAGGCAAACGTCCAGAAAGTGTTGTCTAGGCATATGTTTCCACTTCCTTATCCTCTAATTCACTCTTTGGAGACCTTGCTTCCACACCAAGCCTGCTCTTGTTGAGGTCGCCAATGACCTTCACATTGCCCCACCCAGTGGACAAGCCTCTGTCCTCTCCCACCTGAACACTCAGCCCCACTCGGCACAGTTGACTGACTTCCGGGGTGCCGCCCTCTTGGAGTTCCCCTCCTGCTCCTCTGGTCCAGGCCCCGTTTATTGGCTGGATCCTCCCCTCTCCTCTTCCTCTAGATATTGGGGTTCTTCAGATCTGGTCCCAAGCTCACTTCTTTTATTCCTTTTCAACTCTCACCCTAGGTAATCTCATCAATTCTCATGTCTCAATTTCCATTTTTAGTTTTATTTAATTTATTTTTTGGACTAGGTGATACACACAGTACAACATCTTCAAAGTACACAAGGCTTACAATGGAAAGAATGTGTCTCTCCCTTTCCTGCTGGCCACTTCCCAGAGGCAGCCACTGCTCCTAATTTCCTGTGCCTCCTTCCAGAGATGTCCTGTACATTACAGACAAGTGTATATATTTCTCCCCGTAAATAGTCCATGTTACACAAAGGTCCTGCGTGCGGTGGCCAGGAAAACGTGCCCACCAGTCTCCTGCTGCAGGGAGTATAGTTGGCTGACAGCCCAGCTGCTGCCCTCTGGATCCACTGCCTTTCTTCCCTGAGGCCTGGCTTCCTTCAGGGTATTTCCAGCTGGTGACTGCCAGCCGGGGCACCTAGGCAGGCCTGCTCCTTCCATGAGACAGGAAACTCCTGTGGACAGGCCGCTTCGATGTGGGAACGCCCCATTAGCCTGGCGGAGGCTTTCTTGCCCTGAGCTGCCATCAAGGTGCTTCCTAGCTTCTCACCCGCCCGCCCGCCTGCTCTTCTCTCCCAGGTGTGAGGCCTGCCCCCAGTCTGACGGTTGCCGCCACCCTACCTTCCCCTGACCCCTCCCCCAGTCAGTGTTTTGTTCTCTGATCCCATCTTGGAATCGGCTTCTAGTGGGACCAGAACTATCGCATTGCTGAACTATCATATTTCTCCCTTAAAAGTGTTTTTAGAGGAATTTCCTTTTTAGTATAGATAGAGATTTCTCATTGTTTTCTCTGCCCCATCTTATTCTCTAACTTATTTAACCAGCCCCCTACCAATGGACACTGAAGTCGTTTCCAGTCATTTGCTAGCAAACAGTGCTGTGGTGAGCATTCTTGCACACACATCACCTCCCCAGGTGTGAGTTCAGCTGGAGGATAAACGTGCAGTGACAGCGGCAGGTCACACCCCAAGTGTGACAGGGGTGGCCAGTTGACCTCCTTAGACGTGGGAACAAGTCACACTCTCAGAAATACAGGAGCTCGAAAACTTGGCCGCTCCCTCTGTGTCCTGGCATTCTCAAACACTTTGATCGTTACCAACCTGAGAGATGAGAAATGGTATCCCTTGTAGTTTATTTTCCATTTCTCTTATCACAATGAAGGGACATCTTTTCATATTTTTAAGGTCCGTTTGTGTTTCCCTTTTGTGCAACTGGTTGTTAACAGCCCTTACCTAATTTCCTATAGTTTGTTAGTCATTTTCTGAATGATCTGTAGACGTTCTTTGTTGATTTATTTTAGCATTTATTCATTATGCCACTTGTTTAGCTATTTTTTTAACTGAAGTATAGTCGATTTACAATATTGTGGTGGTTTCAGGTGCACACTTGCTTACTTATTTGTTGTTTTGGGTGGCTTTTTTTTTGCTCTAAATAATAAAAGCAGCGTCAGTTTTACTGAAAGGTTCTGCCTTGATTTGCTCATTTGCACGATGAGGATGGGAGCGTGACTCGTTACCCACGTGGGCTCACGGGCCCCAGTCCAGGGGCACAAGCAGCTCACCAGCCTCTGGGAAACAATCCTTTTCTTTCTTTTGCTCCTCTAACCCCCACCCCCTTTGTTTTTTTGTTCTTCTAACCCTCCCAACAGCTGGAAGCCAGTTGCCTATATTAAACTCCCTCTGAAGTGCCTAGAATGGTTTCTGCTTCCCTGGCACTGGACCGGACGCCGACTGTCTTTGTCAGCTAGAGCTGCTGTAACAAAACATCTCAGAGACCCAGTGGCTTGCTTAAACAACAGAAAATTACTTCTCACAGTTCTGGAGCCTGGGAAGTCTGCGTTCCGGGTGCCAGCGCAGGCGGGTTCTGGTGAGAGCCCTCTTCCCGGCTTGCAGACTGTCACCTTCTCGCTGTGTCCTCAAACGGTGGCGAACCAGCGAGCTCCAGGCTCTCTCTTCCTGTCGGAGCACTAATGCCACCTGAGGGCTCCACCCCCGTGACCCTGTCTTTACCTAATTACCCCACCTCCAAATGTTATCACTTGGGGATTAAGGGTTCAGCATACGAATTTGGGGATGGAGGCAAAAACGTTTAGTCCATAGCGTTGACTGATACACTTAACTGAGAACAAAACGTGCTTTGTGACTTCCCCCGACTTCATCTACTTTGCACATGCTAGTCGTACTGCCTAAGGTGCCCTTTCCCCTATTCTTTCCCAAGTGACTCATTCTAACCATTCAGCCCTTTAGCTGAAACGTCACCTCCTTTGAACGACCCGCCCTTATCCTACTATCTAGGTAGATTTACCCCACAGACACATTAATCTCTACTCTGCATCCTGTGTTCTCCCTTCGCTGTGCTTGTCACTATTTGTAATTATTTTGTTTCTTTATTTCCATGGCTCCCCACAACCCTACACTAAACCATAAGGTGCTTGAGGGCAGAGTCTGCTTCATCATTGAAACTCCAGGGCCGAGAACAGTTCCTGACACAGGGTAGGTGCTAAATGAATAAATGACTAGAGGAAACGCTAAGGATGGTAGACGTAAATTGAGATTGTGGATGTGGAGTGCTGTACGAACACAATATAATTTTAATATTGCTTTTAGCATAATTATTATTGGCCTTGTATTCTTTCTTTCCACTCCTTCCACGGTTCCCTGGGCCTGGTGACTGCTCTAAAGATTGGTGAAATTGGTCGGTTTTTTCCAGGGACTTCATTTTCTCGCATGCACACCTCTCAGGGCTGAGCTGGAGACGCAGCTGCCAGAGGTTACCATGGCAATGGCTTGACAGAGAGTCTGGTAGCTTCAGCCTCATGTCCGTGCTGGTGGAAGGGGCAGCTTTGGGTGACAAGGGCCTTGTCCATGGACTTTGGGGTAAGGGGCCAAGGGTGCTGCAATCTCCTCAGGGGAGCCTGGCCCCAAGCCTGTGGTCTCCACAGCTGGGTGTGTGGTTTTTTGAGAAATGGGAACAGAATACCTGTGCTTTAGCAATTAGTGACTGATGAGAAAATACAGAAGGAAGCTAGAGACCTAGAATCAAATCACTTGACAGGCAAATAGTTACCGGGAGGGCAGGAGTCAGCCAGCTCCCTCAGCCAAATCTATCCCTACCTGTTTTTTTAAATTCAGTTAAAGATTCTTTCAATTCTGTAGTGCTTTACAATTTTCAAAAGCTTCACACACATGATTTCACATAATCCCATAATAACCCTTTTCCCCACTACCTCTATATTGCCCCTCCTGCCTCGGTAACCATTAGTTTGTTCTCTATATCTGTGACTCTGCTTCCTTTTTTTTTTTAATTTATTTTTGGCTGTGTTGGGTCTTCGTTGCTGCGCGCGGGCTTTCTCTAGTTGCAGCGAGTGGGGGCTACTCTTCGTTGCGGTGCAGGGGCATCTCATTGCGGTGGCTTCTCTTTGTTTCGGAGCACGGGCTCTAGGCATGTGGGCTTCAGTAGTTGTGGCACCCGGGCTCAGTAGCTGTGGCTCGCGGGCTCCAGAGCACAGGCTCAGTAGTTGTGGCGCACGGGCTTAGCTGCTCCACAGCATGTGGGATCTTCCCAGACCAGGGCTCGAACCCGTGTCCCCTGCATTGGCAGGTAGATTCTTAACCACTGCGCCATTAGGGAAGTCCTCTACTTCTTTCTTCTTTTATTCACTAGTTTGTTGTATTTTTTAGGTTCCACATATATGTGATATCATACGGTATTTGTCTTTCTCTCTCTTATTTCACTCAGCACAATGTCCTCCACATCCATCCATATTGCTGCAAATGGCAAAATTTCATTTTTTTTATGGCTGAGTAGTATTCCATCCTATATATGTACCACATCTTCTTTATCCATTCATCTCTGATGGACACTTAGGTTGCTTCCATACCTTAGCAATTATAAATAATGCTGCTGTGAACATTGGGGTGCATTATCTTTTCATACCCCTGCCTGTTTTTGTAAATAAAGTGTTATTGGAACTCAGCCATAACCATTTATTACATATGGTCTCTTTGCTGTTTTTATGTGACATGGAAGAGCTGAGTATTTGCAACAGAGACTTAGTGGCCCACAAAGCCTAAAATATTTACTAACTGGCCATTTACAGGAAAAGTTTACCAACTTCTGGGTATGAAGTTTTTGAAGGTCGGGGGAGGAGAGAACCAGAGATAGTTTATATGGCCTTCTACAGGTGCTTGTGTTTTCTTTTTTAACGTTCACTGAATGCTATTTCGCGGTGGATTCTTTAATACATTATCAAAGTTAATCTTCACAACAGTTCCCTTTTACCTTTTAAAATTAGAGGAATAATTAGAGTTGTCAGGTGTCTTAGTTTGTTCTGGCTACTGTAATAAAATACCAAAGACTGAGTGGCTTATAAACAACAAAAATTTATTTCTCATAGTTCTGGAAGCTGGAAGTCCAAGATCAAGGTGTCAGCAGATTTGATGTCCGATGAGGACTCACTTCTTGGTGCACAGATGGTTCCCTTTTGCCGTGTCCTCACTTGGCAGAAAGGGCAAGGGAGTCTCTTTCATAAGGGCACTAATGCCCTTCACAGGGCTTCACCCTCATGATCTAATCACACCAAAGGCCTCATCTAATATCGTCATCCTGAGGGTTAGGATTTCAACATATCAATATTGGGAGAGACACAAACATATAATCTACAGCACCAGAGTTAGCAAATATTGCATGGAACATACTTATTCTAAAAACACCTATTCATTGTTTACCTGAAATTCAAATTTAACTGGACGTCCCGTATTTTAGCTGGCTATTGATAACACGCTCAAGATTACACAACCAGTAAGTGGAAAAGCCATTATTTCACCCAGGGCTTAAAGCTTTAAAAAATATCATCATGGGTATGGGCAGACTGTGAAAAAGTCACTGGCTTAGAAGGCAGAACCAGAACTCCTGGGCCCACCACAAACAAGCTCTGACTAGGGGAGAGCCATTTAACTCTCCAAGCCTCAGTGTGTCATACTCATAAAATGGGATAATAAGCCCATCTTCCGTATCTCCCTGGTTAAGAATAATAGTAAACTTCTCTAGTCCTCTGAAGGATGACAGTGTAAGAGAGAAAACATCTGGGGGCCCACAGAGGGGAAGTCTCTTGTCTTTCAGAAATAGCTCCGATTCTCCAAAAACATATGGAAAATTTTTCCCCAGAAACGTTCCCCAGAGCATTCTCTGTCTTCCAAATCTGCAGGGCTCAGCAAGGCATCTGCTAACCACGCAGAGTGTGGACCTCATTCTTCCCTGATCGCTGTCGGATTCCTAAGTCGAGGTACCCCTTGTGCGGGGGAGGTTGAAGTGACCCCTGACCTCAAGGTCGTCACAGCACTGACCCAGGGCCAGAGAGGAGTCAGATGCCAAGCCTCCCCCTGCGCCCCTCCCTCTGAGGGGGGAATGCGCTCTCTAGGGTGGACATCTCTCAATCTTGGCCTTGCCCGCCGCAGCTGAGCGCAGGGAACCCCGGTAGCGGTAGCTAGCGGGAACGAGTCCCTTGGGATTCTGCCTGGCAGAATCACCTGTGGAGTTTTCTTCCATTGGAATAAACCTGAGTCCCTTAGTGTGGCCTTCAAGGCCTCCATGGGATAGAAAATGTTATCCCCATTTTGAAGCTGAAGAAACTGATGCTCCGCGAGGCAAACGGACTTGCCCAACGTCTCCCGCTTGTGATGGGCACAGGCGGGCAGGCCAAGGTCCCCACCGAGAGCTCAGCCTCCCAGAGGATCTAGGGCCCGGAAAATTCACATGTACCAAACTGGTTCCCGGGGGACCAGGGTGGGCTGCTTCGGGCCTCCAGGAGCCGCAGAGCTCCTGGCGGCAGGACTATGTCTGATGGGTTCTAATGAGGCTTGTTTATTATTTTTTAAGTTTATTTTGGCCACGAGGCTTGTGGGGTCCTAGCTCCCCAGCCAGGAATCGAACCTGTGCCCCTCGCAGTGGACGCGTGGAGTCCTAACCACTGGAGAGCCAGGGAAGCCCCAAGGCTGGTTGAAATAGAGCGCCAGAGGGGTGCCACAGTCACCTCCCACACCTAGCAGGGAAGCATCTGGAAGCTCCCATTGCTGGCGAATCAGAGAGACGGCCCCCTTACCAAGTGCACACTGAGGGCGCACGTTGAGCTCAGGGGACACCAGCTTTGGAAGCAGGTGAACCCGAGTCCTTCCCCAGCTCCTCTGTTGCTGTGTCCAGCTGTTCCACCTTTGCGGCCACGCTGACTGCTCCACGCTTCTAGTTAGGATCTAAGACAACGTGGAGGGAAACCGCTCCGCCGACCAGAGGACTCACGAACGCTTCCTTATTACAGAGATTTTACATGTTCGCTGCAGATAAACTACAAAAATGAGGATAACCCAAAAAAACCACGGAAAAGTCACACACAATCTCACACCTAGAGATTAACCATGTAATATGTTTGTGTATACCCGCTCGAATTGTGTGTGTGTGTGAGTGTGTACACTCTGGAATATCACTTTGGCTGGCACTTAAGTAACCCATCAAAAGAACACGAATCCCCTACCATCAGTTCTGTGGGTTACATCCAATCATTTACTACAATAGCCAGTGCTATTAGGGGTGAGCATTCTTGTAACTAAACCTTTGAGCATATTCTTAATTATTTAGCATATTCTCTTAGAAGTAAAGTTTCTGAGGCGAAGTGTCCTTTTATGACTTTAATGTATATTTCCATATTTCTTACTTTTGGTTTTATATGCAAAACTGTATTTTCTTGTTATTTTTAATTTGCATTTCTTTTATCCCTAATGTGGTTAAGGTTTTTTTTGAGTGCTTACTGGGCATTTACATTTCTTACCCTGGACATTTTGTCCATTTTTCTATCGGAATATTTTTCCTGATTTATTTTTTTTTAAGTGTCCTTTTATATTAAGCGTACAAACACAATAGTTATCAAATATCTTCCCACTTCTGTTTTTAGTAGTAGGTAATAGTAGTAATACCACCTGACCAAGAAGCTATGCCTGAAACTAAGATTTTATCTACTGTGTTTGTGGAAGTTCCTGACCAAGCTGAGTGTGGTGCGTGTGTGTGTGTGTACCCACCTCAGGTCACCAGGTCAGATTAAATAGATTTTAAAAAGCAAACACAAGATAAAGCAAGTCACTGCACACTGGTTAGCAGATTTAATCACATAGTGGTGTTTGTCTTTCCTGTAAGCTTTTTCTTTTTAAGTCATAACTTTACTGATCACACACTTTAGGTTTCCTGGTCTTTCATCTAATTTGCAACCCTTAGATAAAAGCATAAAATAAATCTGTGTTTGAAGGAAGTCCTTAAAACTTATGAAACTTTTCACGTGTATTCTTCCTTGATGCGGCATCTCAGGAAGGAAGCTATTTATGCCCATTCCATAAGTGAGTAATTGAGGCTCCAGAAGAGGAGTATCAGCGTGAGGCTATAAGGGATGGAAACCACACTCAAACCCACATACTCTGACTCCAAGTCTGGAATATTCTCCACCAGCCCACAGTGGCTTGTGGCCCATGTGCAGAGCAGGCAGTCAGAAACTCTGCCTTTAGAACCCGGGTGATTTGGTTCTTCAGCTCTGGGGCCTCAGTTTCGCTGTCTGTGTTATCACTGAGGCGTTAGCCAAAGCCCCACAGGGGCGTAAGGGGTGGAGGACCCTGTGTCACAGCAGATGCTGTCAGCAGGGTGCAGAATTGCCTGCTCTTGGGCTTCCCTGGTGGCGCAGTGATTGAGAATCTGCCTGCCAATGCAGGGGACACAGGTTCAATCCCTGGTCTGGGAAGATTCCACATGCCACGGAGCAACTAAGCCCGTGTGCCACAACTCCTGAAGCCCACGTGCCTAGAGCCTGTGCACCGCAACAAAGAGTAGCCCCTGCTCGCGGCAACTAGAGAAAGGCTGCATGCAGCAACGAAGACCCAGCACAGCCATAAATAAATAATAAAATAATAAATAAATTTATTAAAAAAAAGAATTGCCTGCTCTTGAGCTGATGTGGCCACCTCAGCTTCCCAGAAGTCACCTATCACAAGGACAGTTCTCACCTCTGTCACTCGTGTCCTGGATGATTTCCCATAATTTTCTGCATGAGGCTGTGGGTAAACTGCTCCACTTTCTTTCAGTCACTTTGGGCTTGTTGACAAGTGGCTCGAGTCTTTGTTCATCCATCAAAACGTCATCAAACCCTTCCCCGTGCCTAGCATTTTGCGGGAAGATTGGCGAGATCCCTCCTCTTCCAAAGCCCTCTGTCCAGCGAAGGACGCCTGTGAGCAGGACCCTGGGAGGGCGAGGAGAGCACAGAGGGGGCAGCAGGCGGGGAGGCTCAGCTTCCCAAGGGTGACGTTGGACCTGGGCGTTGCAGGATGAGCAGCCGCTGGCTGGGGGAGGAGGAGGAAAAGGCAGAGGAGACAGCACAGTTACAGGGCCAGGGTTTGGGGTGGCAGTGAGAAATCCATCAGTTGTAAAGAGCCCTGAGTGCCAGGCTGGGGAGCTGGTTTCATCCTGTCCTCCTGGTCTCTCCAGCAGGGTTGGAGGTCAGAGGTGCTGAGCCCCTAACTCTAGGTGCGCCCAGGACAAGGAGGGGAAAGGCTGCCTTCCAGAGTCCTCTCGTGGGACTGGCATCCACGAGAAACCCTCCTGCTCCTGCAGCACACAGGGCGCAGGGGTGGTCATGCCCACCCAGACCACCAACGTGGCGGCTGATTGCTGGTTCCCTGGGCCTTCAAGGCCATGGGCAGATGATGTTTACAGCACGGGCTGCAGGGCTTCCCCTGTGGGGCTGGAAAAACCCCTCTGCTGATTCAGGGTCGAATTTTTTCCCGCTCTCTTGTCAAAGTATTGTTTTAACTCATGCCAAGTATTCCAGTGCCCTGGTTCAGGCTCTTGCCTTGCTCTCAGACCGTGGCAGATGGTGTCCCCTGTTCCTGCTCATCTCGGCCATCGTGCCCTCTGCCTCTCATCCGCGACCTCCCTCCATGGTGGGCTGCCTTCCACAGGGCTGTGGCTTCTGAGACCCTTTAAAATCCAGAGCTTTGTCAACTAAGGTTAGATTCAAATCTGAACTGGTTGGGGTACTGGGTTTGGCCGTGTAAGTGTCACAGGCACTCAAAGTAACGGTGATTTAAGCAGCACAGGAGGCTCTCGATAGCAGCCTGCTTTTATTATTGCTGCTGTTGTTTATTAAAGGCTTCCAGGCAGGAAAGACAGGAGCGGAGCCGTGCATGAGGCAGGTTCAGACGACACTCACTGTTCCTGTGGACGCTCCCCACAGGCCTCTGGGAATATCATTAAGCACTTTCAAAAATAAATCCCCCTCCTCTTTCTGAAATGACCAAGATGACTTGCCAGGAAGGGCCCAGTCAGCAAGATGCAGAAAGCAGAACTGGAAATAGCAGGCGCAGAGGCACGCGCTCTGGGCAGCCAGGCTCCTGGCCGTGTCCCCATGTCCCCATGTCCCTGTGGCTCTGTGGTCCTGAGCAGCGTCCTGGCCTCCCCAGTGCCACCTCCCACTTCGGGCTGGGTAGGAGGGTCACGCGTTTCTGGGGAACCAGTTCTCTTTCCAAAACTGCTGACTAATAAGGAGCATTTAAAATAAGAAGCCTGCTTCTTAAAACAAAGCTACAGCTGAATTTATTGAGCCCCTGCACCCGTCCCTGGACTTCCCCTGGGGAATCAGAGTGAGCAAAACAGAGCCCCTGCCCTTGAGAGGCCCCCAGGCAAGACGAGTGTCAATAACAAATACCGGACATCAGTGCCTGTGATGGGCCTAAGAGGAAGGGACACGTGGGGAGGAGAATCCGGAGCTGGGCCGTCAGAGGGCTAGCAGGCAGTAGACAAAGGGAATAGGCTGCGAGGATGCGGGGCGTACCCCAGAGGTGCAGTCCTGCTGGGGGCTACAGGGCAAGGCGGCAACGGGGGGCAGGATGTGGGTCTGACAGGGCTGATGGGACCAGAGGTCCAGGGCCCGAGGTCAGCAAGGACTTAGGCACCAGGGAACCACTTGAATGTAAAGCAGGGTCAGATTTGCATTTCAGGACTATGGCACCAAGGGGCAGTGTGGGCTGGACCTAGGGGGCTGGGCAGGAGATGCTCACTCATCTTGCCCTCTCCATAGACCTGGAGCCCCCCCAAAGGTAGGACAAGGCCTTTCCTGTTTCCTCGATACCAGGTCATACCCAATCACGGAGCAGGTGATGGATAAATATTTACTGAATAGACACATGAGTGACATGAGTGAATGCATCAAGTACACATTTAGACCAATATTTTCTAAAATAAATTCCCAAACCAGAAGATTAATTTCTCAAGGAGGGACAAACATGCTAGTTATTTACTTACTGCTAGTCTGGGCCGGGTCCTCACATACGGGATCTTGTCCAGTTTCACACAACAACCCTCCCATCCCCACTTGACAAATGCAAAAACCGAGGCTCAGAGAGTTTACTATTTTGTCAGAGACCTTAAATGTCATGGCGGAGACAAAATTTGAAACCAGGTATTTTTGTATCAGGTCCACTGTTCTTTCTAGCACAGAGCGCACACCTGCATGTAAGCACGTGTATTCTGCATCTCCATTGTGTGGGCGGGAACGTGTGTGTTCACCAGCCATCCTCTGAGAGTTTCCGCTGAACCGTTGTGTAAATGGAGGTGGTTCAGCCCTGAGGGATTCACGGGACGCCCCCGCCTGAGGTGTCGTCAGAGATAAAGCCGAACGCGCATCCAGAGGACCGGGCCCGCTTGGTTTGCTAGGAGCAGGGGCTGCTCGGCTGAGGGGAGCATCGATGTCCCAGCGGTTGTCTGCAACTGCTTTTCAGCTGGAATGTTTTTAAATAAAGTGATTTGCCCTCTAAACATGCGTGTTTCCAACTAATCTCCTTTCCAAGCAGAACGCGTCATCACCGGGGCATGACAAATCACAGCAAAGTCCAAATGGAAGGGGTTGCTCGGGCCCCTCTGGGCCACTCTGCAGGGCTGTCACGGCAGGAAGGTGGAGGCACTGCGGTGACACGGTGGTGGCCGGAGTGGCCTCTGTGACGGGAACAAGCTTTGTCTCTTAGGGACACAAAGCTCCTGCAAGCTTGAGGACAGACTTGTAGCCTTGCACGCCATCTGCCCCGGGTTCTCAGAGACTTTCCAGAGAGCACCCTGTGGTGACATTGTCAGGGCCCCAAGTGGGGAAACTGAGGTAAGCATCACCCGGCACCTGGCCCAGAGCGGGCTCTGGCTCCTGAGAATCCTCCCCACGGCCCTGACGTGGCTTTGGCCCCTCATGCTACACAGCGGGGAGCTGAGACGCGGCAGGACCTGGTCACTCGCCCAAGGTCGTGCAAGAAGAAAGTGGCAGAGCCAGGACCCCAACAGGCTTAGCTGGGCCCCAGGCCCTGGCTTCTGGGAGTCGAGTTAGAGGGCTAGGTCTGTGCAATCCTGTGCCGAGTTCACCTGCAATATACTCACACTCCGTGGAGGGCCACAGTCTTTTATCTCTTTTGCTCTCTGCTGTGTCTCAATTTTCTAGAAACATTCCTGGCACGTAGTAGGTGCTCAGTAAGTATTTATTGAATAAGTAACGGGTGGTTATCATTTTTCTTGTTCTTGTCGTTTGGTGAAGAGTGTGGGAAGAGAGCTGATGAGGAAGGCGCTTGGTCTTTCAGAATTCCCAGAAGCGTGGAAAGAGGTGGACGCTGGGGGAGAAGGGGAGGCGGGGAGCATGGGCCTGGGCTTCCTGTTATCACATCACCCAAGCTGGAGTCACAGGCAGCAAGTCCCATCACAGTCCTCCTGCCGAAACCCCTTCGATGACTTCCTGTGGGCTCAGTGACGGCCCTTACTTAGCACGGCACTCGAGGCCTCTGCAAACTCAGCTTTACTGCCTCTCCTAGTCACATGTGAGCAGGAGCCACACGAGGTTACTCTCCTGTCTTCCAAACACAGTCAACGCTTTTCTGGCTTTGCTCACTCTGTTCTCTGCTTTGCTTTGCGTCTGTCTGGTGAACTCTTACTCATCACTCAAGGCCCAGCTCAAATGTCCCCTTCTTTGCCACCTTTTCTGTCCTATCATCTATTGGTGCCTCCATGTCCCTCTGTTCCAGCCCCCATCCTACTATGTAGTAGCTATTTGCTTCTCCTGTCTCCCCTTCACAGCCTCATTCGTCCTCGCGGTCACAGAGTATAGGTTCAGTGAGCGCTATTGAATAACTGGGCGAGTAATGTCATGATGGGAATGCCTGCATGGCTGGGAGGGGGCGAGAAGGAGAGTAAGAAGGGGCCCCTTCCCAGTGGGAAATGCTATGATACGTGTTGCTCAGATATTTGAAAATTTTGTGCACATCCTTTCCACTCCAGCTGCCATCTGCCAAAGCCAACTCTTCAAGGTTTGAGTTATCGGATGGACCAGGCAAACCCAGGAGCAGAAATAGATGTTAAAGTGATTTACAGGCTGCAGAGACAGAGCCTCGGGGGAAAAGTTAAAGGATCCAGGATTCATTAGCCCAGGAAGGGGGAGCAGAGGGGGTTCATCCTGGAGATAAGAGCCTCCTTCACAGACGAGCTCGGCCCCGGGGGATGCAGCATTAAGGCTCCCCAGCAGACCAGCCTCCTCCCAGGGGCTGTGCCTTCTTCTGCGGTACCTCTTCTCCCCCTTCCCTCCTCCGCCCTCTGGGCCCTTCTAGCCTCTGAACGGGGCTGTGGAGGAAAGCATGAGGACAGAGTTTACATCCTGGCCACCATTTACCAACAGGAGAAGCCACTTCATGTGCTGGTGCAGACACATGCTCAGTAACAGTCAGTTTCTCCCCATCTCCTCCCTCCTCACCGCTCCACCCCTAACCCGCCTCTCCCTGCAGCTGAAGAGGAACAAGGGCAGCCTGCCTCCCCGCAGGCCAAGCCCCAGAGGCCACCGTTTCAGAGAAGAGGCGGTGAGGGCCAGAGCAGAGCGTACCGCAGCACCCTCCTGGGCCCCCAAGCACCCAACACATATCCTCTTCTCTCCGTGCCCACACGTGTGCACACGTGCACACACACACGTACAGAAATGTACACGCATGTACGCACGCACACATGCATACACGTACACGCATGTGCACACGTACATGCACACGTACACACACGCGCACACACGTACACACACGTATATACACGTGCCTACTGCTCCTCAACTCACCGAGCCCCCCACCGTGACTTTCCTGTCTCCCATCTAGACCAGGAGTTCCCTGAGGGTAGGCACCATGTCTCATTTTCTGTTTTCCCCATGCCTGGCATCCGACAGGCACCAGTACGTGTTTGATGAATAAATTAATGAGCGCGAGGGACGAGCATCTTGCTCCGTGGTGGTCGCAGTATTTGATGTGTTCTGTGGGATGAAAGGTACATTAAAAACTTTTAGAAGAGAGCTGGAGAGTGGAGGAGGCAAGTGGAGGTCTCTAAATCCCATGGCCTTAGAGGTGGCATCACAGAAAGAGACTCTGGGTTTCTGGGGATGGAAATAAGGGTTTTTCTCCCCGCATTGTCCCCCTCCCCGCATTATCCCCCTCCCCGCATTATCCCCCTCCCCGCATTGTCCCCCTCCCCGCGTTGTCCCCCTCTCCCCTCCCCAGCAGAAGCGGCAGCAGCCTAGGTCCCAAGCTTTGGAGGCCTTTGCTACAGGCCCCAAAGTCCTCTCCTCCCTGTCCTTTGTTTCCTAGTCTGCTGGAGGAGGGTGGAGAAAAGGGGGCCCCAGGGACCAGGGAGGGGTGGGAGCCAGCGGGGGTCATAGGGCTGTAGGGTCCTGAACCTGGTTGAAGACCCTCGCCCTCAGAAGGGGGCACACAGGGAGGCTGGGCTCAGGGCCCAGGACGCCAGGCTGCAGGCTCAGAGGCAGTGGGGCCTCGGGCTGTGCTGTGCAGCTGGGCCAGTGGACATCTCAGCAGGAGCAGTGGGGACTTTGCACATTGCAGGGTAGGGGTGAGGGCCCAGGAGTAACTGACAGCGCATTTCTCCCAGCGCGGCAGGTGGGTTGAATTTGGCTTAGGAATACACCCGCTCATAATCAAGCCTCACACAGGTCACCCACGATCCCCTCTCCTGAACAGACGGGAGGCTGGGTGTGGAGCAGGACCCTCCCCGGATGACAGCTAGAGAAGCAGGGTCTGTGTCTCTCCTTCTCACTTTGCAGGCACATCCTCCCTGGCCGCAGGGCAGGCCCACATTCCCAACCTGATTCTGTCCAAACTTGAGACTTTCTCCTAGAAATGTCACCAAACTCCCCCTAGAATCACCCTCCCTGTCCTGCTCCAGGAGCCCAGGGCATCCCTGGAGGAGGTTTCCTGCCCGCTCTTCTCCGATCCTCACCTGCTCCTGGAGCCCAGAGGTGGCAGGTGGTGGTTGGCATTCAGAGGAGCCCTTCCACATGTCCGAGGCCATGCAGGCTCTCAGCAGCGGGCCAGGACTCGACCCAGGTCTCCAGACTCCGAGGTCTGGCCCATCCCGCTGCCCTGGCCTCGACTGCTGGGCAGCTCAGGTTGCCCCAGAGAGACCGGTGAGCTGAGACATGGAATGGGGAGACTGGGGGACACTTGGCTTCCCAGCTCTGGGCGTCAACTGCTAGTCACACTTCCCACTGGTCTTTCCACTCTGGGCAGGCCGTCTGTGTCTGTGTCCCTGGGGGGAGAGGGTGTCAGTCAAAACAGGGGACGGTAAGGGGGGCTCAGGGACCCTAACACATGGGTGTTGACAGTCAACCACCCAAATCCTCCCTGGAACTAGCTGCTCAGAACTCAGTGCCAAGAGCCATGGGTGGGTGGCACTCAGGAACGAGAGGTAGTGGCCTCACCCCAGGCAGCTCCCTCACCCCAGTGAGCAAACCCATGGTATAAGAGCTTGTGTACATGTGACTCTGGCAGAAAGAGGCCAACCAAAGCCTCTGAGCTGGGTGTGGTGGGTGTTGGCGGCCCAGTGGTGGTGAGTGGTGGTGACAGGATGCCTCGTTTCCCTGGCAACCTAGTGGAGGCTGTTCCACAAATACCAGCCAGTGGTGCCGCTGCTGGGCGGCCGGGAGGACTGAGATCCGAGATCCGAGTCTGCCCGGCTGCCACCAGGTGCAGGGGCGGCCCTGGCCCCCTCCTCAGTGGCCGTCCTCTGTGGTTGGTCCTGCGTGTATTTATTTTGTCATTCAGGAAATCCCTTACATCTCTGCATACACATCTGCACATCTTGGTACAGTCTCTGCCGGGAGTGTCCTTTCTCCTTTGACTGGTGAACTCCTCCTCCAACCTCAATGTCCACTTCAAATAGCCCCTCGTATGGTCACATGACCACCCCGAGGTAAGCTCAGGACAGTCAGTGGAAAAGATAAGCTTTATTCAAAAGGCCTCAAGGAAGGTCTAGGCGAGCAGATCAGGACTGAGGGAACAGGTCGGGTCAAGGACAGGACTTCGGGGTGAATAAACAGTTAAGACTCTCCGTCAACTGTCTTTAGACGCATCGCAGAAGGAACACTGTCTTTCCCTGACTGGGTGGCCTGGGACAAGCCCCTTTCCCTCTCCAAGCCCCAGAATCCCCTTTCCTGAAATGGGGACATCGGAGAAGGTAATTCTTAAAGGCCTTCCCAGCCCTGACAACTTCATGACTCTGTGATTCTGGGGCGCCCTTTCCTCTCTCGCTGAGGGTTACCCATCTTCCTGGGGAGCTTACATCCTACCTGCCCGTCTCCCAGGCTGGCCTCTGTCCCACTGGCCTCAGCCTGAGGCGGGGCTGTCTTTACTAGGTTTTCTAGCGTGGGCTCCACCGGCCGCTCTCCCCGGAGAGTCCCACAAGTCTCCCCAGTCTACCTGGGGTTTCTGCCACTTCCACCCTCACTCTTGCCAGGATTTTCTCAAGGATCTACAACAGCTACTCACTTTCTTTTTTTCTCAGATTCTCTCCAAACTCTTTTCCCGGCCTCAAAAGGATTTTACTACTTCCGTGGTGGGAAAACCACTGTGTGGTTAATGGCGTGAACTCCACGCTCTGAGGCCTCTGGACTTTGCTCATCTTATTGAAACCAGGCTTCCGGGAAAATACAGCAGAAAGAACATCTAGTCTTACTGTCTCCCGGAACCTCACTAGGGCTATGGTAAAGAGATCCACGTATGCACACGCACGTACACACACACACGCACGCGTGCGCACGCCAGGAGAGCAGACCACGGCAACGTTTGAGAAGCTGGGAAGCGGGTGGAAGAATGGAACTGACTTAGCGGATCCCAGAAAGTGAAATCTCAAACCCACAGGGAAGAAAACTAAGAACTAGAGTTGTGCGTCTCAGAATTCTCAAGGAGCTAGAAGTATCAGGAAACTTTAGAACTCGGAGTAAAGGAGTGGCTGAAATGAGGATTAATCTAAAGTAGCCAAAGAAGGAGGTGGGTCCTGAGGTCCCTTCCACTCCTCACTAATGGGCAACTGCCCATTCCCACCCCAGGGGAAGACTGGAGATTTACACCCTGGAAAAGGGTAAAAAGTGACCCTTTGGATTGGAGGATATGGGGTCTCACTGGGGATTAAGTTAATGTGGGACTTCTGAATGTCAAGGCCATACCCCCAGGCCCCCTGCCTGAAGCCTGGGGGCTAAGTCTTCACCCTGGGGGTGGAAGGGGGCCACTGGAAATGTCCTCTCTGGAGAAAGGAGCCCTGGTGAGCGTCCGTTCTCACTCGTGCGTTCAGACCACACCACGACCCATCACCATGACATTTCAGATTACTGTGGCCCCAGAGAAGATCCTACCAGCTTCCAGAGAGAGGAAACAAGTCACATTCAAAAATCGAGGCACGAGTTTGTGTTCTTACAGAGACCCTGGAAGCTAGAAGACCTTTCAAAATTCAAGGGATAGTGATTTATGATCTAGAATCCTATAAACAGTGAAACACTTTGTCAGGTGAGAAGTTAGAACAAGGACGTTTCCAGACACGCAAGAACTCAAAACACTTGCCTTCAATAACTCTCTTCTCGGAAACCTCTAGAGAATGTGGTCCCTCAAAAGGAGTAACCCAAGAAAGAAGA
This sequence comes from Balaenoptera musculus, assembly GCF_009873245.2. Lineage (NCBI taxonomy): Eukaryota > Metazoa > Chordata > Mammalia > Artiodactyla > Balaenopteridae > Balaenoptera > Balaenoptera musculus. Next base: position 83,824,773 of record NC_045797.1, read on the forward strand.
GGCCACCGGACCCAGGAAACAGGTGTCCTGACACAGAAGAGCAGCAGAGGAAGCTCCTCTGCAGAAGCCAAGACAGAGGCCGGGCACCAGCTGAGCTTGGGACACGGGGTGGCAGGTCCTGATCCGGGCGGTGAGGAAGCGCTGGAGAGACGGGCTTCTCCAGGAACATGAAACCGAGAGAGCCCCAGACACAACTGAATGTCTCGGGAAGACCCTTTGACAACTGGCGAAAAGCCTGGAGTGGAATTGGTGATAAATACATGGAAAATCAGGCTGTGAAACAACACGGTGATTAATTTCAGGGATAACAACACTCTGTAGGGAAGGAAAAGGCGTCATAGTTCACCACACTTTTTAACTATAGAAAGTGTTTCCGTGGCTTAATAATATAAAGAGTGGCTTGATCTAAGCAAAATTGCATCGCAGTTCAATGGGGACCAAGGGGTATGGGAAGGGTTCACACATCCGGGAGGAGCAGCAGGTGGGAAGTCAGGAGACAGTGTCCACGCTGAAAAATTAAACAGTGAGTGTGCACGCGTGTATCTGAGACACAGAGGCCACGCCAAATCCTCGGGGAACAAGATTGGGAGTGACCGCTTCGGGGCGGGAAACATGGGCCGGAGGGTCCGGGACTCCTGTTGTGTTTTCACAACCCACCATCTAGAGCACTCTGCCCCCTTAGTAGATGCAGCGCGTAAAACTGAAAGCACAGGGGAGCGCGGGGTGGCTGAGGTCCTTCGCTCGGGTGCCGTGAGCAGTGGCCTTATGGAGAGCCCTGGACAGCGCGGAGGGGCACGTGCCGGTGGATTGGAATCTACTTTTGGAGCCTGAGTTGCCGAATTACAGGCTTCCTGAGGCAGCCTACAGCGCAGAGGCCCGGAACCAGTGAGAATCCCGAAGCTTTTCAAGTCCCACCCTCAAGGACAATGACGGGAACGCAGCAGCAAGCAGTGGCGACTTTCCAGCCTGGCCTCACCATGGACGGCGGTCACCCACACCTGACGCAGCCCCAGGGCCCAACCCGCCCCGGCCTGGCGCCCCTTGGGTGCTCTGAACATTTGTTTGAATTCATGTCATGGACAAAATGTTGAGGTAAATTTGATCTCAAACCTGGTGTGGTGGGGGGAGGGTAGGGGGGTGGTGTAAGTCTTCTTAAGGCCATCTTCAGGCTGTAAGTAACAAAATAAATACACATGTGTGCTCTGGCCCCGGACTTACCCCTTCTGATCCTCACATCCTCTAAGGATGTATAAGGGAGGCGTTTTAACTTTTCTCTTTGCCCAGAAGGCAAAACTCAGAGTCTGGGAGGTTAAAGCATGAGCCCAAGGCCGTGGGGCTCCTTGTGGAGCCTGAGAAGATATTCTCAAACTCCCCCAGCTGTGCACGGGGCATTTTATTTATTTATTGCCTTTTATTTCACCTTTAATTTCTGTCTCCATCAGGCCTCCCAGAACCCACAACAGGGAGGAGGGAGGCTGAGGCGTCCAGGCACTGGAGACGGTGCGTACAGACCCCAGTGGACCGATCAGCTGGCCTGCCCAGCTGCACCTTCTCTCCTCACGCAATTCATCTGAGACGGGCTCAGGAAGCAGCTGAGCGAGGGGCTTCCTTTACACAGCCAGCCCGCATCAGATCTGGAGGGAGACCAAGGGGATCCCATCCCGGGGTCTGAACCCTCCAAGAGGGACCGAGCAGAGAGGAGGGTCGGGGAAGCGGGAGCCGACGTGGATCAAGCCCTGGGTCTGGGTTAAGCTCTCCACCCAGGCTCTCGTTTAATTGTCACAACAATGTTATACATAGGCAACATTACCCCCATCTTCCAGATGAGGAAACTGAGGCCCAGAGGCTCCCAACAGGCCAAGCTCACCCAGCTGGGAAGTGGGAGGTGGCACAGCAGGGCCCTTCCCACCTGCCCACACTGACAGACCAGAGTGAGGTTGCTGGGACTCAAAACTGCCACGTGGGGCCTGTCCTGGGTGTCGCGAGGCACACCTCAAACTGCAGAGGGATTGACTCAAGAGAGGGCGTTAGCTGGTGGCGGGCCTGTGGGAGCTCGGTATTTTTAGTCATTTTGTCATACAGACCAGGATGGAAAGATGGGAAACCACAGGGGCTGGCACAGGCCTCGGGATGAAATCATGAGCCCAAAATAGGTGGAGCCGAAGCCCTCCGACGCCTGTCGTGGAGCCTCTGCACTGACAAGCCACAAACACACTGGGTTCTTTTTTTATTTCTGTTTTTTGTGGAGGGCCCCAGACCTCTTTTAGAAGGTATTAAATCAAAGGATGTTTGAGCTGGAAGGAACCTTAGAGATTGCAGAGTCTGATCCCTCTCTGCGTGATTGGGGTCACTGAGGCTGGAGAGCAGGGAAGTTTCATCTAAGTGAGCGGCAGAGTGGGGACCCACCCAGGCCCCTGGGCTGCATCCTCTCCCCCATGCCCCGCTGCCTCCGCACCAGCCTCCTGCCCTGCCTGCCACCCCATCTCAGGGGCGGGATGAGGAGAGTGTGGAACCTACAGCTGCCACACAGGGAGTTAGAAGGCCCTGGGCTTGGGGACTGTGGACCCACCGCTTTACTTTTTTTGTGATACCCATTTCTCAGATCAGGATGTTGTGGTTTTTCATGAGATTGCAAGGATACAGCATATAAACACGACTTCCTGCTCCACCGACCTGGGGGTGTTTCTGGAAGGAAGGTGGTGTACGAGGTGGCGTAGGCATCCCTGCTGGAAGCTCCCAGTCCCTCCTTCCTCCGTCCTAGGAGAACCAGATGGTGTCAGGTACCCGCTCTCACGAGTGGTCAGCCCCCAGCACCAGGGCCTCAGGACAATGGTAGTGACCTCATTCTCCTGGCTGGTCACTGTTCAGCGTGGGCTTGTGACACACTTCTGGCCAATAAAAGATGAAAGGAAGTCTGCGGGGGGCTTCTGGGGAAGGCTCCTCCATGATTAAAAGGGACAAAAAAGCACATGGGAAGAAACGGTCCCTGGACATTGTCATGAAAATGTGACAGCTGGGTCCATTATAGCTTTACCATGAGGGGCTCAACTTGAGGGCAAAAGACAGCAGAGCAGAGAGAGGAAATGAACTTGGGTCCTTGTGGCGGATCTTGCCTCTGACTGCTTGCCATGTGAGATCACAGATGCGTTTACCTTGGGGGCTTTTAACATTTGAAGCCCAGATCATACCAGATGCTACCAATGAGTCTGAATAGAGGTACACGGTAATTTTATTTTTAATGCCAAGGCTGACTGAGGATTTAGATCTCCTTGTGACCCTTTCAAATGATGGTGCAACCTCATTAATCCAGCAGCTTCCCTCTTTTATTTGAACTTCCTGATGCAGCCTTTTAGCCCCTCACCTGCTCCCAGGGCCTATGTGTCGTGTTCAAGGTGTATCACTCTTAGATCATGAGGTCAGGCGTCATGACGATGCCAGAAGGTATGGTGAGTGCATTTTGCATAACCCAGCGTTGCTGCTAATCCTTGGCAGTGCTGGGCACCAGACTGGGGAAATCTGTCTTCTGGTCCATCCTGTGTGATCTCCTCTCCCCACCTCATGGTTCCAGCATCTTCCTCGTGTTCTCTCGCCATTCCTCACCTGGTACCTGCCCTCAGATGGTGGGCGGGATCGAATTCCGTGCAGGGGCTCAGAAGGCTCAATTCTGACTCTGCCACAGATTCTCTGGGGAGGAGCCATGTCTCCAGTCCGAGCCTCAGTTTCCTCACCTAAACCATGACGGGGTTGGGTTATAGCAAGTCCTGCTTCAACCAGGACAGCTCTGTTTATGCCTCTGGGTTTGATCTTATATCTGCCCCAAAAGATTTAAATTCACCGGATGAGATTACCGTTAAGGGTCCTTCCAGACCTAATGTCATTTTCTACCCCACGTGGGAACAATCTAATGCAAAGGGTGCACCACAAGTATCCACAAGGCAGGGCAGGGGATGTGAACAAGTGAAGAGGGCCCAGTGCTGGCAATAGGGAACGGTGAGGACTGAGGCAAACATATGAGCACGGACAGCTAAACGGACCGGCTGTATTTTAGTTGTTGCCTTGAGGGAGTTCATAATCAGGGCTCCCAGAGTTTCTGATTTTTCGAGAGAAAACAGAAATCTGAACTTCTATGGGAAATATTTGGGCTCAAGCCAAATGAAGGAAATCCAGCGTGTGGGCTACCAATTAGCAATCCTTCGTGTGCAGAGCGACTCCCATGCAGAAGGACTCTTGAGTCGAGGGATGAATAGAAGTGTAATTGGAGTGACTGTTTACTCAGTGTCCCTTGAGTGCGAAGCCCTGGGCTCCGAGCTTCACAGGCAGCATCTCATTCCCTCCCCGCCACGACCTGCGACCTCTGGGGACGTTGCCAGAGTCTGCCTCCCACCCTGCCCCCTCCCTCGTGAGTCAGTTTTGGCCCCTGTGAAGCCCTGCAGTTTGTCTGTCCCTCCCAGAGGCAGCCAGCCCTGAGCTTGTCCCTCAAACTGAACCACGGAGTTTAATCTGGGAGACGGCTGGAGTGGGTGCCTGTGAACCTGGGGTGGAGGCGGTGCAGCAGTGGTAGGAGGGAAAGAGCGGTCACAATGCTGTCAGCACCTGTACCGTCAAAGCAGGGGCCCACCTGTCAATGGCCTTGACTGCACTCTTTGCCCTAAAGGCCCAGGTGAGTAGGTGTAGTTTGAAGGCAAGAAACTGGGAAGGGAAAAAAAATCAACAGTTACTGAGAACCTTCTGTGTCCCAGGTCCTGTCCTTTATGTATGTTACTTCATTTAATCCTCACAACAACCAATGAGTGTGATATCCCCATTTTACAGATGAGGAGACTGGGGCTCAGCAGGTGGAAAACATCAGATCCAGGCCAGAGGTCTGGTCCATTTAGCTCCAAAGCCTGTGCTTTCCACAGTACGAGCTGCCCTTCCACATCCCAGCGCGGACAGGCGGTACGGTTAACTACAGCTCCTGTGAAGACAGATCTTACTGCACTTGGCTCTTCAGGGGGGCAAAACAGTGTGGTCTATTCCATATGTCTGCCCACCAGGAACAGCGAGGCCGCAGCTTACAGCCTCCCGCTTTCCTGGACAGTGTGTTTCTTCCCACTGTTCTCGGCGAGGAGTGGCCCCAGCCCTGTTTGCTCCTGTCATTCCTGGCTGGTTCCCCATGATCAAGCCAGGAAAGGCGGGTGGTTGGAACAGCAGCGTGTGTGTGTTGAGCTTGTGACTGTAACTCTGGGTGCGTGTGTCTGTCTGTCTGTCTGTGTGTAGTTAAACCTGATGGGGAGGGGGTGAAATTTAAATGTGTATGTGTATTTATGTGGCTAAGTCCCAACTCTGTGTGTGTGTGTGAGAGCGAGCGAGCGAGAGAGAGAGAAACCTAAATTTGTGTGCATGTTTCTGTCTTTCTGTCCTTCTGTGCGGCAGTACGGCTGAATTTCAGCTCAGACCCTTGTCACTGGAGTAGCAGCTCCTTCGAGCCTACCAGGCTTCTCATAGGAATCCTCCAGGATTAGCTGTGAATCTCCACTGCTCTCCTCCCAGATGGGTCCGGACAGGTCTGGATGAACATAAATTCTGAATCTCCTGTGGGCCACGTTTCTTCCATAAGGTTCCCCTCTGTCTGCTGGAATGAGCAGAGTGAGATCAGACTGAGGCCTCATTCAGGGGGCTCCCCTCTAAAACACAGCGCCCCAAGGCCGCCTTAGAACCCCGTGCTCCTGGGACATCAGGGTCTTGGGAAGTCAGCAACACTCTTCCTGGCAGGGGTGGCGGTCCACGCCCCCTCCTTAGCTCCTCCCCACTGTGGCCCCAGCCTGGAAAGACCCCAGTGCTCAGTGGGCACGGATCCCAAGGGGCAGACATGACATCCCCTCTGTCTCTCTCCCAGGTGTCACTAACTAAGGGACCCTGGAGCCAGTGCCTTTCCTGCTCTTGCCCTCATTTCTAACGACCCTCAAGTTGTACCTGTGACAGGGGCCCAGAGGCCCACCTTCTCAGTAGATTTCAAGCCCCTTCCTCCCTAGGAAGCCCCTCAGGCCTGGGGAAGCGTCTGGGGTGTGGAAGGAGTACTTGCCTTCACCTCCAGACCTGCCTCCGCACTCACTGGCTGGGGGTGTCTGGCCAGTGGGCTCCCCGAGCCCCTCTCCTCCCCTGAAGCAGAGGTTAGGTTCACGTCTACCTCAGCTGAGACAAACAACTGAGTTCTGTGCAGTGTAAACTCTTGGTGAAAGAACTTTGCCCAACTTTTTCTCTATCATGTACGTAAAATACCTTTTTCTTTTTGTTATCTGTGCAAGTTTCTTCTGTTTAAAGGTAATATATCCTTTTTCAGTGTTTACTTTCAACATTTCTGAACTCATGTTGTAGATGTAAATAGGATAGAGTGGAATTTTGTCTTTTATCCAGTCTCACAATCTTTAACAAGATTATTCAATCCCCTTTAACCTAGTTTCTGATTTGTTTCTGGTTAAATATAACATTTTTGTCATAATGGTATTGTAGTGCTATATTTTTAAGTCCTTATCCGGTAAAGATACATCCTAAAATATTTATGAATAAAATGATGTGATGTCTGGGATCCGTTTTAAAATACTCTAAGAAGAAAAATGAGGGAGAGAAATGAAACTAGATTATTAAGTGTCTAGGATGATGGGTACATGAGGTCCATTATACTGTTATGTCTATTTTTGTACATTATTTAAATTTTTTATAATAAAATATTTTATTTAATCTGCCATCTTATTTTATAGTTTCTAATTGTGCTGCCTATTCTGTTTCCTTTTCTCTCATATCATGCCTTCCTTTAGATTGATTATTTTTTAGCATTCTACTTCTTTCCCCTTACTCATTTGGAAATTACATATTCTGTTTGAATTCATTTAGCGTTTACCTTTAAAATTACAACCTGCATTCCTAGCTTAGCCGTATTTTCACTCTGCCCCCTCCTTTTAACTCCATTTACTTCTCTGTCAATTTACATGCAATTGTTGTCATGGATTTAAAACCCTACAGGACATTGTTTTCATTGCCAGATACAGTCTGTGTTCATTTAAATTTATCCACATATTTACTAGTTTCTTTGTTCCTAGTATCTTCTTGCACTTCAGTCTTTCCAACTGGGGTTATCTTTCTTCTACCTGAAGTAGATTCTCTGGAATTTCCTATAGTGTAGGGCTTTGTGTGACAGACTGTCTTAACTGTCCTTGCATGAAACCAGCTTAGTCTTTATTCTTGAAAGATATTTTGTTGAGTGTAAGATTTGAAGTTGGCAATTATTTTCAGCATGTTGAATTCTATTGTCTTCTGGCTTCTATTGTTGCTTTGAGAAGTCAGCCCTTAGTCCTAGGGTTGCTCATGTGAGTTTTCCCTCCAGCTGCCTTTCAGATGATCGCTTTTGGTGGTTTTCCTGAAGTTTCACAACAATATAGCTAAATGTAGATTTCATTTTATTTTTCCAACATGAGATTCATTGTGATTCGAAAGTTTGTGGATTAATGTCTTTCTTTTATTAGTCGTGGAAAATTCTCAACCATTAGGTCTTCAAATATCACCTCTGCCACATTCTTTTTCTAGGATTCCAATTTTATATGTATTAGACTTTTCCACTCTTTCTCTTGCCTTTTCACCCTGAATTTTCCATCTTTCTGTTCTTCCATGTTGCTCTCTGGAAAGCTTCTTCTAGCCTATCTTACAATTCATGAATATTCTCTTCAGCCATGTACATTCGGCTATGGAGCCCATTCTTATAGTTTTGTTTTTTTTTTTATAACCTGCGTTGGGTCTTTGTTGCTGTGTGCAGGCTTTCTCTAGTTGCGGCGAGTGGGGGCTGCTCTTCGTTGTGGTGTGCAGGCTTCTCATTGCGGTGGTTTCTTTTGCACGGGCTCTAGGCACGCGGGCTTCAGTTGTTGTGGCTCGTGGGCTCAGTAGTTGTGACTCGCGGGCTCTGGAGCACAGGCTCAGTAGTTGTGCCTCACGGGCCTAGTCGCTCTGCGGCATGTGGGATCTTCCCAGACCAGGGCTCGAACCCGTGTCCCCTGTCCCCTGCATTGGCAGGCAGATTCTCAACCACTGCGCCACCAGGGAAGCCCCTGGAGATCTTCTTAAAGTGTATACTTTGACCTAGTAGTCTGGGGTCGGGGTCTTGGACTGGCATTTTTAACAAGCTACAGAAAATGCTGATGCGCTGGTCCATGGACCGCTACTCTGAGTAGCAAGGCTATAGAAAACGCTTTCCCAGAAAACACTGGGAATCTGTAAGTTCCTAAAACAGGGCTTCTGAGTTTCCTAAATGGGTGTTATAAAATCAAGTGTCTCTACTCTCCTTCCTCCTTATTTGGAACCTATGGACTTAAATTTATACTTAATTTTAACAAACCTTTATCTGGTTTCTCAGGAGAGAGAAAATCAGGAGTATGTGTGTGTGTTGGATATTGAGGAGAGTCTGTCAGACATGGAGATAATTTGGATCTTTGGTCCTTGAATGACCTTGAGCTGCCTCTTCTGGCCAAAGCAGGGTCAAGTATAACAAGTAGCCTCCAGGTTTAAAAGCTCATTATCTACAGCAACAGTCTTCAAATTTTTTGGTCTCAAGACATCTTACTCTCTTAAAAATCATCAAAGAACCCATAGAGCTTTAAATTATGGAGATTATAGTTATCAATATTAATTCAATTGGAAATTAAAACTGATAAAGTTTTAAAATATCTCTTAATAAATTTTAAATAATAGTTACCCATTACTGTGAAGGTAAATATGTTTTTAATAAAAAGTAATTATGTATTTCAAACAAAAAAAATTTAGTGAGAAGAGCGCCACTGTTTTATATTTATAGCTGGAGTTTTACACCATTTTGCGTTCAATCAATTGTGATATACTGGTTTGGTTGAAGTATTTAAAGAATAGCTGGCCTCACATATACGTAGTTTGAAAAGAGGAAGATTTTAATGGTCTTTTCCAGATAACTGTGGATATTCTTCTTCAACATTATGTAAATTCTCAACAAGTGGTAGTTTCTTAAAGATAGTTGCAACGTGGAATCTGAATCCATAACAATACACTTTTTATACTCTGTTACATTAAAATCCATTATTCTGTCTTGTACTTTGAATGGATCTTTTATCTATGCATGATTTTGTAACAATGCATTTGTTGTTTGGAAAATATTGGTTCGTTGAGTTATACAGAGCTTCCAAATGTTGACACATTTCATCATATAATATTAAAAAAAAAAAACCCATGTTAATCTTTAACCATATCTCATCAGTCTTTAAGTATTGGGAGGCTATCAGCTTAAGGTGGCAGATACAAATTTTCCAAATTCTAATTTCACTGGAAAACTTGAATCTTCTCATTGGCAACAAATACTGTCAGTTGCTTTCCTTGAAGTGACAGGCCACTTTGTTCATTTTTCTGGAAATGTTTGCCAAACATCCAAGTCAGAATAATCAATCATCCCTTGCCTGTCAGTTGTTCTTTTCAAGTAAAAATGATGTTCCATGGAAAAGGCAGCCCATTCAGCTTGCAGCTCCATCATACAAGCGCTTTTCTCCGGACGACCACCGCATTTCAGTACGCATAAAACTGCCTTACGATTATTTCCCAGTTCCTCCCACAGAATACTAAAAGGCCGTGTCTTTAAAGATTGAGATTTAACAAAATGAATAATTTCTACTGCCACTTCAGGGACACTCTTAAGTGAAACTGGCTTCTTTTTTCCACTGTGAGTGCAAGGTGGTGAACAATGGCCACTAGAACAGTTTGGGGTCTCTGTCTGCTTTGATTCGTGCTAAGGCACCAGCAGATCACCCAGCATTGCTTTTACATCCTCAGGGCAACTGTCAGCACAGAGAAAAAGGCAGAACATCTTAGTCTTGGTATGACAAGACTTTTGATTTCAAGGACTCCCTGAAGGGTTTCAGATTTCCCTGGAGATTCAAGGACCACAATTTGAGAACCACTGATCTAAGATTTTTTTAAATGATGGTTAATCCTACTGTAAAATATGCCATTAACAACATAGAAACAATGAAGTAGAACTGTATATTCTCAGATGGAATTTTTTCCAAGTCAAATTTAATATGTAAAAATTTAAATTTAAAAAGCCATGGGATAATAGTATTTTATATACTACAGCATTATCGCATTATGTTAAAAAATATATACGTGGTCTATATGACACATATACCATACTGTTTGTAATTATAATTTGAAATTAGTAAATGATAAATGGTAATTAGTTATAGATGTATGATATATACCATACTGTTAGTCATATCTTCTGGGAAGCTTCAAGCTTTCACTGGTATGCCTGTGTTTGAATCTATTATAGTAATGTATTCACATGTTGCTTCTTTCCATGACTAAACAATTTTTTAAGATGAAAGGGGGGAAAAGAGCTCATTATCTCACGCTAAGCACTTCCTCCCTTCAAGCCTTGAGTCTGGCAGGCCTCAGGAGGCAAACCAGCCCGTTCTCTGCTACAGCAGCTCTTTCCCAGGAAATCTCCCCACATTTGTTCCTTCAGGAGGATGAGGTGGCCTGGGGGTTGGGTGGCGGGCACAGAGCTGGTCTCCTGGTAGTGTGGTCCTGCCAGGAGGGCCTCTAAGAGGCCAGAGGGATGCAGCACTTTCTCTTTCAAGGTTTACAAACAGCCTGGCTTTTCTCACGTTGGAGCGGAAGGGAGCCGTAGGGAGAGAAGTGGATGCTTTTTCCCTCTTGTTGTTTAAAACATTTGCAGAATCTGTAGGGACAGAGGCAAAGTGACTCTCTGACCTTGACCTCCGACCTCTGGATGGCAGCAGGTGGCTCAGGGGTTGGTGGGGAAAGGCTGGACTGAACTATCTCCCTGGGGTGGAGCCATGGGAGGCCCTGGAAGGAAATTTGCTCTACAGGTGGAGCCTGATGCCTGAAGGGGCCTCAGAGACCCCAGGTGCCGAGAGAGACTGGGTCGAGGTCCTGACCCCACCCCTCCAAGATGGCGAGATCCCAGACAACTGACTTCATCTCCCTGACTCTCAGCTTCCTGATTGGCAAATGAGGATACAATACTCTCAAACTCTGTCGGTGACTATAAAGGAGGTACTGTGTGTACAGCAACAAGCAGAGTCTGGCACATGGCAGACAGCCATTAACATATGAAGAATATGCACTAACATAACGTGGGGAGAGTCTCACTGGGGTCTTGTCGTAGACGTGCCACTTTGGGGGGAAGAGGCCGGAGGCTGGCAGGCAGGAGCAGGGCGATGCTGGCAGGCGCTGGGCCTCCCGGCGCAAGTCTGGGGTTGGGACACTGAAGAGCCCCCGTAGAGATGGAAAGATGAGTGGCTAGAGGGAACCAGAACAGCAGGAAAGTCACCAGGAAAGAACCCGACCCAGGAAACCAGAGAGCTCGGCGGGCAGCCTGTCCTGGAGGTGGGCAGGCAGGGCTGGCCAGACTCTCCGAGTGCTGCCCTGGCCTCAGCATCTCCAGTGCGGCCACGAAGGCAGCAACGCAGCGTCCTTCCCCGTTCCCAGCCCTGAGCCCGGGGGCTGCAAGGAAGGCCAGGAGGAGGTGTCAGTGAAGGTCCACCATGTGTCCGTCCTGTGCTGTCCCGGTCCCCACGTGCTGAGGCCTGGGTGTCGGGCCACAGCCCCCCAGACTCTCCCAGCCTCTGACCCAGACTGGCCCTAAGGCCTGGGCTGGCTTCTCCTTCCTGCTCAGGACCCTCGCTCTATGCGGAGGGTACAAATAATGAGTGCCACGGGTGTTTGTTTATTCTTTCATTTATTCACTTTTTTGTTTTTTTCGGCCGTGCCGCACGGCGTGTGGGATCTTAGCTCCCCAACCAGGGCTCGAACCCACGCCCCCTGCATGGAAGCCCAGAGTCTCAACCACTGGACCTCCAGGGAAGTCCCTTATTCACTTCTTTTTAAGAAGTATATATTCTCAGAAGCTGGAAAAGATGAATAGATTTGACTACTGTATTTAAAAATTTGTGTGGCAAAGATAAACAATAAAGGAAGAAAGGAATAAAATACAATAATAAGAGATCTCAAAAAAAGGAAGGAAGAAAGAAGAAATAAATAAAATTAAATAACAAACTGAGGAAATTTTATAATATATATGAAAACAGACTATTTTCCTTAAAATATAAAAGACTTCTACAAACCAAGGTGAAAGTGAAAAATAAACAAATATGAAAATGGGCAAAGGACATTGTAACTAAGCAGTTCATTACAAAAGAAATTAAAATAATCAAACTACAAAAAAATACAACTTTACTCATAATTAAATTAGTGCCAGTCAGAACAGTGAAATTATATTTTCCAGACTGATAAAAATCACAAAGGTTGATTATATTCTATGTCATGATGGTAAGAGTTTCTAGAAGAAGACACTTACACACTGTACATAGGAATTTAATATGTTGCCGTCTTTTTGGAGAGCATTTGACAAATTCCAAATACTTTTTCTATGTCCTAGCAGTTTCATTTCTAGAAATTTATCTTATAACTATCCCTGCACAAGAGCAGAAAAGTGCATATTAAAAGAAAGACTATTCATGCTGCATTCTTTTAAATATCAAGGGAAAAAATCAACTTAAATATTCATGAACACAGGATTGTGTAAATACATTTTTCTACACTTACATTATGGTATGTTATGCTGCCGATAGAAAAACTGAGGTGGATCTATACACACTGACGTGGAAGGTTGTCTAAGATATATCAGTAAAGAGTGAGAAGCAAAGCCAGGGACAGAGTGCATCACATGACCGGGGGTGTACGCATCTGCTCACAGACTGTGCTCCTTCACACAGTAAATACCCAGAAAGGCCTCTGAGGAGTAGGACTGAGAAGTGGCAGGGAGCATTATTTATTTTTTGCTTTAGACCCTTCTGCAATGTTGGAATTATTTTAAAATCCAGTTTGAAATTGGTGCTGAGCACCAGTTCTGGACCTAGCACCATGTTAGACCCTGAAAGAACAGAGGTGAAGGTCACACATGCTGACCCTGAGCAGCCCCACAGTTAGGACAGGAATGTAAACAGACAGGTTGGGTACAACGTTTTGAGAGTGACAGAGTGGGCACAGCCTTCTGTGGGGAGGAGAAGGGGTAGCCCCGTTTTGGAGGAGCTGGTGTGTGAGCTGAGATCTGAAGGTCAGTGAGGGCAGGTGGACCCAGGCTGAAAGAAGAGCGTACACGGGAGCATGGAGCCCCGTGGGCAGGGTGCTATGGCTGTGGCGTGTGGTGAGAGGCATGGTTGTACAAGGGACCAGAGCACGTGGGGCTGGGGGACCTCGGCCCAGGGTGGGTAGCTGCCCACCTGCTTCACCAGGAGTTCTGAGGAAGGAGTCATTGAGGCTGCAGTCAAAGTGGAGGCCTCTTGGAGGAAGAAGTTTCTGGCTGCTTCTGGCACCTTCTAGGATTGTTGGAGCAAGATCCCAAACTCCATCTCTTTCTTGGTTGGGTTTTTTAAATCTTACTGTGGTGGGGAGGGTGTGAAGGGCTGAGAAGAGAGAAGCCAGAAGTTGGGATCGGGTCATCTGAATTACTCCTTGAAGAGGATGTGTTTTCCCCGCTGACTTGGTGCTGCTGTAAGTGAAAATTGCTGAGAGAGTTGGCGCCTGGGTGTGCTCATAACAGCTCCCCCAGGGGCCCAGCTGTGAAGGCTGATGAACTCCTTCTTCACTGCTGTCCAGGAAGCCCAGGGCCATGTGGACTAGCCCTGTGACCGCTCGGACACGGAGGAAGGATCGGGGGCAGAAGAGCAGGTGACACGTTTGCAAATGCGTGATTCCTTTTTGTTAATCTCTGCCTGTGTTTCTATCCAGGTTCACTGAGGGAATAAATCATGGGTGATGTCAGCAAGCCCAGGGATTCTGACTCCTGAGTCATCCTCAAGGGAACGGGGCATCTGGTTAATTGAATTCTATGGCTGCATTTGAGTTACCACAGTAACAAAGGATGGATGTTCCAGGGCTGAGAGCATCAAGACATTAAAAGAGTGCACTTAACACCCCCGCTCCACAATGGGGAATCAGAGAACCCAAGGAAAGCTGGTAGCTGGCAAAGCCTGACTCATTGTAATGGGCATCGGTTTTCATTGCCCCGGATTCTGGGCCCCAGACATAAGAGGTGCTGGAGTTTGGGCTGAATCAACAGCTTCATGCATGTCTTGGTTCGAAACCCTTCATTGATTCCCGAGTTATGATCTCCACATTTAGCAAATAAAAATGCAGCATGCCCTGTTAAATTTGAATTTCAGATACCCAATTAATACTTTTTTAGTATAAGCACATCCATGCAAATATTATTTGCTGTTTATCTGAAATTCAAATTTAACTGGGCATCTTGTATTTTATCTGGCAAACCCTATCTCTCAATGGCTACAACTTACAGCCCAAATTCTGGCATCCGGTTCTCAAGGATTTAGCCCCTTTCTAACTTTGCAACATCGCCTCCTACTCACCGTTCCCTTTCTTGCATCCAGTTTAGTTTCCAGACAAACTTAACTACCTTCTATGTGTGGCTTTGCCTTTTGCTTTCTTGCGCCTGGACCTCTGCAAACGTATCCCCCTTCACTCTCCATCTGAAATGCCACGTCTAGTATGCCATCGCTGATCCCCGATGGGGCAGAACCTCTCTCCTCTTTAAACATCTTCGGTGTCTTTTTTTTTTTTTTTTTAATTTTTTAATTTATTATTTATTTATTATTTTTATTTTTGGCTGCGTTGGGTCTTCGTTTCTGTGCGAGGGCTTTCTCCAGTTGCGGCGAGTGGGGGCCACTCTTCATCGCGGTGCGCGGGCCTCTCACTATCGCGGCCTCTCTTGTTGCGGAGCAGAGGCTCCAGACGCTCAGGCTCAGTAGTTGTGGCTCACGGGCCCAGTTGCTCCGCGGCATGTGGGATCTTCCCAGACCAGGGCTCGAACCCGTGTCCCCTGCATTGGCAGGCAGATTCTCAACCACTGCGCCACCAGGGAAGCCCCTTCGGTGTCTTTTTGAACGGGCTTCTACAGTTGAGGAGGATGGCTTCTTGCTTTGTTTGTCTGGCTCCTCCTCCTTCTTCTGGGAAAAGCACCCTTCCTTTTGAGAACTGCTCCTCCAACTCCAACCCCTTGATTCCAGCAGGAATTTCCATGCTCTTATTGACTTGATGGCCATAGATGATTAGCCCAAAAGTGGACACCTGATCTGAGCCGGGCCTATGAAATCCTTCCCTAGGCATTTTTATGCCTCATCTTTTCTGGCTCCCAGCCGAGGTCACACCTCAACACCTGTACTCAGCATTGAGCCGAGATCACCATGACTGTCAAGGATCTAATCAATTCACCTATAAGGATCTACACTAATTGCCCTACCGTGTAAGATCACCCACCTCCATGTGACCGTGGTGATAGAAGAGGCCCCAGTAGAATGGGATAAGCACTGCCCTGGGAATCCAGAGAGAGACCTGGGCTTTATTTGGAGCTCGGCTGCTAACTCCCTGCAAGACCAATCATCTCGACAGACTGCAAACTCCTCGCGAGACCTCATCTTATTCTTCTCTGGGGCCTCAGATGCGTACACTTGGAAATTGTTAGATAAATGGTAGACGGTGGTGGTGGTGATGAAGATGGCAACAGTGACACAGCAAGGCGCTGCCTCTCCCTGGGCCTCAGGCTTCTTTACCAGGGAATTGGGGGATTGAATTTGATGAGCTTTAAGAGCACTTCCAGTTCAAATAGTCTATCACCACCAATGCCAATCCTAAAAGGCTCTGATGAGTGCCTTACAACATCGACCGAGCATTAAGCCAACGTCACAATTGCTGTCAGAGACAGAACCATTTTACCTGTTAGGGCCCATACGCAAAGGGTCAACATGTGCTCCAAGGTTTGATAAAAATGTGTGCAACCAGAAAAATGATACTGACTCATGAAGATGACAAAATCAAGAACGTTAAACATTTCATTAAAGTATTATACCAACTGGTAATCCACCACTCGAGTTACAGAGTTATATAATTTTATTAAGCTTAAATTACAAGAATTAAATATCCTTAACAAAACTCAAAATTAAATATTTAATGTGGTTCTGTGAAAGGCACCATCAAGAGAATGAGAACACAAGTCAGACTAGGAGAAATTATTTGCAAATGACATATCTGATAAAGGGCTTTTATCCAAAATATACAACGAACTCTTAAAGCTCAACAGTAAAAAAATGAACAATCCAATTAAAAAATTAGCAAAAGATCTGAACAGACATCGCACCAAAGAAGATGTCCAAATAGCAAATATTAGCATATGAAAAGATGCTCAATGTCATGCATCATTAGGGAATTGCAAATAAAAACAATGGTGAGGGACTTCCCTGGTGGCACAGGGGGGGTCCCAATGCAGGGGGCCCGGGTTCGATCCCTGGTCAGGGAACCACATGCATGCCGTGACTAAGAGTTTGCATGCCACAGTTAAGGAGCCCGCTTGCTGCAATTAAGACCCAGTGCAACCAAATAAATAAATAAAACAATGGTGAGCTATCACAACACACTAAATAGAATGGCTAAAATCCAAAACACTGACAACACCAAATGTTGGCAAGGATACGAAGCCACAAGAACTCTCATTCATTGCTGGTAGGAATGGAAAAATGGTATAGTCACTTTGGAAGACAGTTTGGTGGTTTCTTACAAAACTAAATATCCTTCTACCATATGATCCAGCAATCATGCTCTTGTGCTCCTTGGTATTTACTCAATTGAGCCGAAAACCTATGTCCACACAAAAACATGCACACAGATGTTTATAGCAGCTTTATTCATAATTGCCAAAACTTGGAAGCAACCAAGATGTCTTTCAGTAGGTAAGTGGATAAATACACTGTGGTACATCAATACAATGGAATATTATTCAGCACTAAAAAGAAATGAGCTGTCAAGTCATGAAGAGACACGGAGGAAGACAAAATGCATATTCCTAAGTGAAAAAAGCCAATCTGAAAAGGCTACATACTGCATAATTTTCTAACTATATAACATACTGGGAAAGGCAAAACTGTGGCGACTGTAAAAAAAAATCAGTGGTTGCCAGGGGTCGGGGGAAGGGAGAGATGAATAAACAGTGCACAGAGGATTTTTAGGGCAGTGAAAATATTCTGTATGATACATAATGGTGGATGCATGGTATATAATGATATATTTGTCAAAACCCATAAAATGTACAACACTAAGAGTGAACCCTATATAAACCATGAACTTGGGTGATTAAGCTCATCATTGGTAATAACTGTACCCTCTGGGGGAGGATGTTGATAATGGGGGGGGTGAGCATGGGGTGGTGGTGAGGCTGGGGTACATGGGAAATCTCTATACTTTCCTCCCAGTTTTGCTGTGAGCTTAAAACTGCTCTAAAAAATAATGTGTGAGATATGATATGGCGTGGAGCTACAATATTCTTAAAGCAAGAATGAAGTCCAGGAGTAGCTCTCTGGGTAGGATCATTTTTCACCTTCTTCTTTGCTAGATGTGCACCTTGTCAAACTTCTCTTATGGCCATGGTCACACTGTTTATCCAGCTGAGGTGTGCATAGCATTAGCAGTATGTGAAATGATTTTAGGTGGTACACAGATGAACTTTTTTTATTCTGACATTTTTATGTTTATCAGAATACAGTTAGCATGTAGAGTATTGATAGAAAGTTTCCTTTTAGAGTATTAAGTGATAACTAGTACCAGAGACACTGAGATGGCCTGATACATAAATATGGGGGAAAAAATCCCAACCAAGGGAAACACATAGGTCACAGGCGAGTGGATACATTTCGTGACCTTGCTGAGCGGTCCTGACCTGGTTATGCATCAGGGCACTTGCAGGCCGGCCCCAGACCTGTCTCAGCCACCCTGAACGAAGGCCCTCTTGTACTCAGCAGGACAGCATGCAAAACGCTGGTGTCGCTCCCTTTATAAAACCAGCACATTTTAGGAAAGTTGCACTTAAATTGATTGAACTTCTGCAAAGTAAAAATCTGTAGTGACGTTTACTGTTCGCTGGACTGCTGCAATGACTTTTAGTCCCTTAAGGGAAAAAAATGACAGGGCCGGTGAGAAATCCATCAGCTCCTTTGTGTCACGGCCAGAGAATAACTAAGGGCCTTGTCCCAGGGCGATGGCTGCCCAGAAGGGTATTACAAAGGATTAAAGAGTATCAGGGGAGTGATTCTAACTCAAGACTCATAGCACCTTACAGCTGTCATGAGAAGAAAATGAAAACTTATATCTCCATGTGCTGTCAGGGAGGCTTTGAGAGACATTCTCAGAAAGAGTCAGAAATCTGACGTCGGGGAGTGGAAGGTGAAGTGGGAGCCAAAGTGTGGCTGGGGGGCTGCCTGTAGGAGGGGGTGTTATACAACGCGGGGTGCCGCGGAAGCTGAGAGGAGGCTCAGAAGCCTAAGTACGGGCTCAAAGTACACTTCATTCATTCATTCATCCATTCATGAGCCTCGCAGCTCCTGTAAAATAAGAGCGGTCAACTTGAGAGTCTCTGGGACCATCCAAAGAGTCTGTGAAATATTCTGTTGGTGTTTTCTCGGCTGCATGAAACTCTTTACTTTTTAGGTAGAGTTAATATCTCCTTTTGTATTCATGAGTAAACAAAACCTTAGAGCGTTGAAGCCAGCAGGGCATAGCGTGCAAATTTGCTGATTGTAGTGTTGAATCTACACATTCTAAATCAGCACCTGCACCCAGGCCTCAGGTTCTGCCAACGACCCCCAAGAAGGAACTGCCAGTCAGCAAACCAAATGCTCTGCCGCGGGCTGGCACCAGCCCAAGGAGAGCAGATGCATGTCAGTCTTGAGCAAGGGCAGGGTGTGGCCCGTCCCAACCGACTTCACCTTCCCAGGCTCCCCTCCAGGAAAGGAAATAGCAGCCACAATATACCTTTGCCAGAACAATTTATACAGAGGTTTCTTGCACTTTAGACTTGGCACTGGGATCTGAGAGTTCATCTGCAGAAAATTGTGCCCACGCTATGGAATGAACTGTTCAGGTTCACCCCCTTACACGTGTCTCAGGACTCAGAAACATACATAAAAATAAAAACATCACTCCAGATATAAACTTACATCTACACACACATGTAAAATAAAAACATCACTCCGGAGGGAGTCTGGAGTTACCGGCCAATTTCGCCCCACTAGATAGCACTTAAATCCCCACCTGGGAGCATCTGTAGTCTTCCCTGGTTTTGGCCCAGATAGCTTTTCTCATCACTCTCTTTGTGCTGGATCCATTCCAGCCCCACAAAGTCCATGCGGTTACAGTATTCACTGGTGTCGACAGTGTTAAGTGCGGAGAGGTCTCATTCTCTCTGTCTACCAAGTTTTACCCACCATCCCCTGATCCTGGATATTTCCATTTCTGTTCATTACTGTGGGATCCACGTGAGGCTGAAGTGCTGGTGGGGTCTGTGTCCAGGCACTCTCTCCTAATGGGAACAATTCTGAAAATCTTCCTCTAAAAATGGCTGTCACAGCTGCAGGGCTTGGGAGATGTTTCATCGACTTCTTTGTCACTAAGCAGGGAAAAGATTCATTCCAGAGCTGAATGGAAGCCCTCCCTCATCCTTGGATTCTTCTTGTGTTCTGTTATCAAATGATCTCTTAGTTGGAACAGTCAGTTAAGCACTGTCCCCATTCTACTTCTTCCTCCCTAGGGTTTTGCAGCGTGGCAGTTTCACACCCGGATCACCTGGGGTATCCTCTCTGCAGTGGTCCATGTGGTCCCAGCAAGAAACTCAAGACCCTGATTCAAATCTTCCCATGGAAGTCTCCTCCAGACCTCCAAACCCCACAATGACATATTTGGAGTCTTTTCTTTTTCACTCAGATGAGCATCTTATCCAAATGAAAAACAATTTCCTAAAGGGGCCAGTTAAATGAACAGATCAGACCATGTTTAAATAGGATTGGAGAATAAATTAGTTCTTTTCACTCATCAGTGGGTGGGGAGTGGAGGGTGGAGGGACTTCGGGAGAAAGACCGTATTCATTATGGAAAACATAAAAATTGCACTCACTTTGCACACTCAAGTGGTAGTGAGTTATGTTCTATCCTTCTCTAGTTGTGGACTAGATATCAGTCAAACAGAAGAGACAGGAAGCTATGGGACCGAATGAAATCTTGGAAATGGACATAGAGAGTTTGCATAGATCAGTAGAAGACTGAGGACATCTTGAAAATGCCCTTGAATTGTATCAAGCAAACCCGATAATCCTGCAGAATTTGGTATCCTGTGCATACATCCTGTTACCGCTAAAGCCACAGTTAATTGAAACATCTGCCTTTCCATCTTACACGAAGCAGGGTTACCTGTGCACATTTCCAACAGTGACTGGCACTTTGCAGTAATCAGCTCGCCTTCACTAGAGCCAACAGTACCGATTGTGTGCCTCCACTGTCAGAGACCAACCAGTAAGCTGAGGACAGGCCAGTACTTCACAACCTGTATCATTTCGCACCTTGAAGTTCTTGTGTCAAAAAGGCAGCATTTGGGGCTTCCCTGGTGGCGCAGTGGTTAAGAACCTGCCTGCCAATGCCAGGGACACGGGTGCGAGCCCTGGTCCGGGAAGATCCCACGTGCCGCGGAGCAACTAAGCCCGTGCGCCACAACTACTGAGCCTGCACTCTAGAGCCCGCGAGCCACAACTACTGAGCCCGCATGCCACAACTACCGAAGCTCGCATGCCTAGAGCCCAAGCTCCGCAACAAGAGAAGCCACCGCAATGAGAAGCCCTTGCACCGCAACAAAGTGTAGCCCCTGCTCGCCGCAACTAGTGAAAGCCCGCGCGCAGCAATGAAGACCCAACACAGCCAAAAATAAATTAAATAAATAAATTTTTTTTAAAAAGGCAGCATTTGTTTCTCTTTAGTTGAACTCAAATCTGTTGACTGATAGGAAAAGAGACAGGAAGAGTTGAGAATAAATGTCCTGGTAGAAACAGGAGCAGGCAGATTGGAGACAAGCATGCCACCATCCAGCACTACGTTCTCCTCTGCTACCGCGGACAGTTCAGGCGAATGCGTTCAGGGATAAGCACTGAACCAGGAAACGCATGCTATGAAAACTGGGATGGCAAAGGGTAAAGGAGTCATCTTGGCTGCAAAGAAACATTGCAGTGGGTTTAGAGACAGGCCACTTGGTGGAGTCTTGGGAATCAGCTGTTCCAGAAGGAAAGAGAGAGGCAGGTGACCTTATTACCAGCACCTTCTGTCTGTTCTGCATCTTCTCCTCCCACATTGCACCCTGGTAACTTATTCAGAGAAAGCACAGGGATACTGCCAAAGTTTTGAGTATTGTAAACCTCATCCTCCAAAAGTTCTTATTTTGCTTTTCAATATATATATTAGAATGATTGCCCCATTTCTTTTCAATTTCCTTAAAGGAAAAAAATTTTTTTTAAATAAATATCACCCAGGAGTTCCCTGGTGGCCTAGTGGTTAAGATTCTGGGCTTTCGGGACTTCCCTGGTGGCGCAGTGGTTAAGAATCCGCCTGCCAATGCAGGGGACACGGGTTCGAGCCCTGGTCTGGGAAGATCCCACATGCCGCAGAGCAACTAAGCCCTTGTGCTACAACTACTGAGCCTGCGCTCTAGAGCCCACGAGCCACAACTACTGAAGCCCACGTGCCTAGAGCCCGTGCTCCGCAACAAGAGAAGCTGCTGCAGTGAAAAGCCTGCACACCTCAACAAAGACCCAACGCAGCAAAAAAAAAAAAAAAAAGATTCTGGGCTTTCACTGCTGTGGCCCAGGTTCAATCCCTGGTTGGGGAACTGAGATCCTGCAAGCCACATGGCATGGACAAAAATAAAATAAAAATACAATAAAATAAAAATCACCCACAATTCTGCTACCCTAGCCCAAAACAGCCCTTTTCCATTTTGCACACGACCTTACGCGCACACACACACACACACACACACACACACACTTGTAATCAAATGCGCATACAATTTGGTCTTCTCCTCTTTTGTTTCATTAAGAGTGTATCAAAAGCATTTTCCCACATTTTCATAATGATCGTTAATACTGGCTACAAACAATTTCATCACGTGGCATACCATAATTTACGTAATTTATGTTTTGGATTCAAAGCAGAAGCTGTGTCTTACCTACCCTGTAGCTACCATGATACTCGGCCACAGTAGATCCTCAACAAATGTCTGTCAGAAAGGCTTGTATCTGATCAGTAATCAACAGTGTGACAACATCAGCGTTTACCTGGGCCTTTGTCAGCCTCCGGCATCATCCCGTGGCTGCTTCTGCTTACTGACACTGCGTCTCCTCCCTCAGCCCGCTTCTCACCACTGAGGGGGGCTCAGAGGGGCACAGGCGGTGACTGGGCTTGCCTCAAATGCCCACCCAGATGCTGGCCAAAAGCAAGCCCAGGAGCAGGGACCACGGAGAACCACCTGAAGCTGGAGGCACCAGCTGCTGCAGGGCTGTGGAATGTTCTGGGCCGTGCTGTCCTATGTTTAAAAGCAGCTGTACCAGTGACCCAGTTCCATGGTGCGGTCTCAGCCGTGACTGTGGTCATTTGCCAGAGCTCTTCACTGCTGAGCATTTTCCGCACCTGGTTCTGTGACCTCCTGGCAAATCTAAAAGCTACTCAATATACTGTCAATAAGTCTCTTTTCTACATCATTAGCCCGAGTCTGCTTCTGTTGTTTGCAACTAAGCACCCTGTCTGGTTCAATCCTCATTTTCTATTCCTATCGAAACCTGTCCAAGAAAGAATTAAAAATCGATTCCTACTGAGGCATAGAAATGCTGTCTCTTGTTCATCCAAGGCTTTACTGCTTACGATATTCTTCTTTTGTTATGCACTCTCTCACTTGATTTAAGTCAAAGCATTCTAACGTATGTTTTTATTATATCCAACTTAAAGATAAGAAAAACAGGTGGCTCAGTGACTGGCCCAGGGTCACACGGTGAATCATCAGGTCTTCCAACTCAGAACTCCACGTCGCTTCACTCATCAAGCCACTTCCCACCTGAACATCCTCCGCTTCAGGTATCTCAGACGGGAGGGGATAACTGGGGACCAGGAGAGGCAATACAGAAGGGGGAAGGCTTCTCAGAAGCAGAAGTCATACCAAGCAGGTAGCGATCTGTGCCACCGAAGGGAAAGCGGTCCTGCGTGTCCACACTCTCCCGCACGCGCACACACGCACGCGCCCAGCCAATGGCTCCCCCCTGCTCTCCATTACAAGGTGCTAAGCCTCACAGGAATGGGTTAGCCGCCACCCAGCCGAGCAACGCACCCCTCTGATGGGCTTCTACTTTTGTGATACCAAGTGCTCCATCCGTGAGGACCTTAAAAGGTACACACGCAGCAGGATTGAGTCACACGTGGAGGCTCTGGTGAGGTGAAGCGAGCCAAACTGCTGCTCTGAGAGCTCTGTGTGAGGGGGAGGCAGACGCGTCTCCTCCCATTAAATGAAGAGTGTGCTGCCTGCAGGCGGAGATACCCGGCAGCTTTGGAAGGGCGTAGACACCAGTGCAGGGAGGGGAGCTCCAGAACGGGTTACGGGAAGCAGGGGAGTAAGGCTCTGGAGTCTTTGAGGTCCAGTCCTAATGTTTTGAGGCACAAAATACTAGCAGGTCCCCCGCCTACACAATGCCAGTGACAGATGTGGTACAACAAAGCACACAGCACCTCCTAAGAAGCCGACTTGCCAAAAAGAAAAAAATAAGGAACCTGAATCTAGCCAAGCCTCTAGATGTAACCATCCCTTACAGGACATAAGGAGGTGTCTTAGTTTGGGACCCACCAGGAAAAGGGCCTGAGACAAGGCTTTGGGTGGAGGTGGCTTGTTTGGGAGATGGTCTCAGGAAGAAGTGAAGGAATGAAGAACGTAAAACCTGGGAGAAAAGACAATGAAGTCTGTGTGTTAATAATAAAGGGTGGTTACCTTCTATTAATAAATTAATAACAAAGAACCAATGAAAGATGGATAACTGGGGACCCTCTGAGGAATCATCTAGAACATGCCTCAAAATAATCCCACCAGAGGGTGGGGAATTTATCTGTCACTGGTTAAGGGTTCCCAGAAATGTTAATTCTCCCCCTTGACCTCCCGTCCTCCACACGATGTTTGGGAGAAACCCATGAGGCAGGTAAGCAGAGTAACGGCTGCAGTGTTTCGTGTGGGACCACAATTATCATCATTTAAGCTTCACTGAAACCAGGCGGGTCCAAGCCACGTGGCGCAGTGCATCACAAGCACCTGCTACCCCGGGATAGGGGAAAGTGCCAAGTGTCACGAGGTGCGTGCAATCAACCACACCCAAAACGTGGGAGATGTCTGCAGGACCCATGACCTGGCTTCTACAAATAAACAGTCTTTTAAAAATAAATAAATAAAAAGAGAGCAACTTAGAGATTAAAACAGACATAGGAACGTACCAATCCAATGCCATACATACTCTTAAGAATCCTCGAATTCCCTGGTGGTCCAGAGGTTAGGCCTCGGCGCTTTCACTGCCGACAACGTGGGTTCAATCCCTGGTCGGGGAACTAAAATCTCGCCAGCCATGCGGCACAGTCAAAAAAAAAAAAAAAAACAAATAGAATCCTCATTTGAACAAAGCAACTGCAAAAAACCTCTTTTGATACAAGGAAAATTGAATCTGGCCTCAGTGTTAAGATGATATTAAGAGATTATTGTTAGTTTTGTTAGTTGCAAAAATGGCATGTAGTTGAGGTTTTTTTTTTCTTAAAAAGTCCTTTCCTATTCAAAATCTATACTGAAGTCTTTATGGTTGAAATTACATGATGACTGAGGTTTGCTGTAAAATACTCTAGCAAAAAGTGTTGGTGGGAGTGTGGATGAAACAAGAATAGCAACATGATAATCGTTGAAGCTGGGTGATCCGGGTATAGTGGTTAATATGCAATTCTCTCGAGCTTTGTGTAAAGAAAATGTCTATAAACTAGTGTTAAATTTGGAAAGAAAGAAAGAAAGCAGTAATAAGCTCAGGGAAGCATTGATCTATCCACTGCTCATTTACGGAGTAGCTTTTCTGCATGTCCAAAGTGACTGGAACAATCTCTACCCGGTATGAGTTTAAGAAAGCAAAGCACTCAAACAACGTATGCACATTCAGTAGTTCAGTGACAACACTGGACAACTATAGGTGATCACTTCACAGCAGTGATTAATTCACTTCTACATAAGTAATTGTGAAATCATCATAAATATATATATTAGTGTCTGTTCCCAGTTCCTGGCATAGAGCTCCTAAGTCCCTTAGAAATTCCTGGAGCATCTTTTGTTCTAATGAGGTGGCTCTTGGTGGCTTCGGGATAGCTTCAGGAAGGGGGTTGGTCACCAGAAAGACCCAGCCGTGATTAGAAACTTTCAGCCCCACCCCCTATCCTCCAGGGAGGAGAAAGGGACCAGGACTGAGCTAATAAATGATCATTCCTACATGGGGAGCGTCCATAAAAATCCCTAAACTATGGGATTCAGAGAGCTTCCAGGTTGGTGAACACATCTATGTGTTGAGGGGGTGATGCACCCCAGCTCCACAGGGACAGAAGCTCCTGCACTTGGGACCCTTCCAGACCTTGCCGTATGTACTGCTTCTTCTATCTGTTCATCTGTATCCTTTATTATATAATAAATCACGGAAGTAAGTGTCTCTCTGAGTTCTGTGAGCTGTTAGAGCACATTATTGAACCTGAAGGGGGCTTACGGGGACCCCCAGCTTGTAGCAAAGTCACACGGAAGTGGGACTGCCTTGCCGTTGCCCTCTGAAGTGGGAGCAGTCTTGTGATATTGAGCTCTTAACTTCTGGGGTCAGCGCTACCTGCAGGAAGTTAGTGTCAGAATTGAACTGCAGGACCCCAACTTGATGTCCAGAAAGGTGGAGAATTTGTTGGTGACACATTTGGGGTCAGAAGTGTTGATGTGAATGTGGGTAGAGGGAAGAAGGGTTTCTTCTTTTAGTAATGTTAACAGGAAGTCCTTGAGCAACTCTGGATTGAGTTGCTTTTCCCGCCGGGAAAAGACAGACAAGTTATGGGACGCCACCCCTTCCCCCAACTGGGATCCCATAACTGCCTGCATTAAAACTTTCCTTCTAAAGCCCTGTTTGAAAAAAATCCTATCTGATTTCTGATTTTTAAGGTATCTGTACATTCTATTAGCTAATAAACTCAAACAGTATTATTTAGTATTTTGAGAACTCCTAGAAAAAGCAGAACTGGGTGCTTAGAGGTTGAACAGAGAAAGGACAGGTGGTGTTTTGGAAAAGCTTCACCAAGGAGAGGCTGTCAGAAGCATGCTTAGTGGCACCTCAGTAAAAAAGCTTTTAAAAAGGGAAGTCACTGAGCACCCACTATGGATCTGCCGGCCTTGTTAGCCTCTCTGGGTTCTGTCTAGGAACAGAAGGAGAAGGGGAAGTGAGGAAGAAGGGCGAGTTCGGGGGAAGGGGCCGGGGGGTGTGTGAGGGGTGCCCGCCGTGCTTCACACTCACTCATCCCGAGTCAGCCCCATCCGGGAACTGAGATCAGATCAGTGGTTCTCACGTCAAAGTCTGAGATCATCTGTCAATGGTTTTTCCCCCTGGTTTCTTTTCCCAGCAGAAGCAGTTCATTTAAAAAGTTTATCTTTGCAAGAGAGGTGGTTCAAAACTTGATAATTGATTTTGCTTTGTTTTCAAAGTTTAAGTTTCTAAAAAAAAGTTTAGAACTGTGGAGGGGACCAGCCCCACCCCAGGGCTGCAGACCGTGGAGGAGGCTGCCCGCTGTCTCAGTGGGCTCTGGTGGCAATCAGTAGCGTGAAATCAAGGAGGAAAGTGGGGCAGGGGAGAGGAGAAAGGAAAGTGAAAAGGGCAGAGAAGGAAGCAGGGAGGGCCGATGACTTTCCACCAACACGTGCAGGGTACTCCTACCTTTCAGGCTGCCGCTGGGCATCCCCCACCCGCCCTGCAGGAGGCTGGGCCGTCCTCGCCGCCCGCCCCCCCCCGCCCCCCGGGCCCCGACTCTGTGCCCACTTGCTGCCGTTGGGAAGGCTGGCTCCTGATGGAGTCCTCAGCATCTCCGCTCAAGCTCCCAGGGAACTGGGCCCTGGAGACAGAGCAGCGCAGGGTGATGGAGCAGAGAGCTGTGCGCGCGGCATGAGCCCCAGGGCTTGGAGCTGGGCCCGGAGAGGGAGTCCCTGGAAGCTTCTGGCCCGGTGCAGTTGGTGGCTACTCTGCTTCTGGTTGTGGGGCACACTTCAGAATTCCCCCCTGACTCTTAAGGGCCATCCGTTTTATAGACAAATAAAATCAGCTACAAGAAGATACAATTTGCTCCGTGATACACACTATGTATTTTTATTTAAAAAATTTTTTTTGAATTTTATTTATTTAATAGTCAATCCTTTCAGTTGTAACAGTATGTGGTTTTTTAATGTAGATAAAAAAATCCTAGGAAGAAAAAAAAAGAACTGCTCCCTGAACTTCCACCCCTCGTACTAGGACCAGGAAAAACAGACACAGGAAGATGGTAGAATGAAGGCCAGATAGATGGACAGACACATCTTAAATAACAAAGCACTTTTGTTTTCGTTATTTTGTCTAGTCTCATTGGGACTTTTGTTTTCCCCTTTCAGTTACGTACAAATCTTGGCCCAGAGAGGCTTGCCCAAGGTCAATCCCAGTATCACATGGGGAACATCATACTACAGTTACACAGTCACCTACATAGACTATATGCTCTAAAGGTCAAAGCCCGGTCTGTATCTCACATAATCCTCTCCCCGGCCCGATGTGATAGATGCTACTGTCCTTACTGTACAGAGATTGACGCCGAGGACCAGAGAATTAGGTAAGTGACCCAAGGTCACACAGCTAGCGAGTGACAGGCCCAGGATTCCAAGCCTGGCGGCTCGGGCTACACCACCAGTGCTGTGCCTACTCAATTTATGCGGGAAATTTCCTCCCATACAGATAGAATACCCCATTTAGATAACAATACAAATAATCTGTATGAAAAGTCTGTTCTGTTCTGTTCTTGGGTGAACTCCTTAGTCTGTAGAACTCTGGAAAAATAAAGCGTTTCACAGACACCCAATACAAGCAGGGAAAACATCTCCCATTGTCTTTTCAGTGATGTGCTCCTACGAGGAAAACTGATATCCAGCAAAGATTGGCCCCAAGTGCTGAATCTATATGAAAGAACAAATGCTTAAAAAAAAAAAAAAAAAGGTTTTGTAAGCAGAATACAAAATTGTATGTTCACTGTGATTACCAGTGAGTGTAAAATATGCTGCATATAGACAAAGGCTGGAAGGCAAATGTGAAAATTAAATCAGTCCTGTGGCCAAGGGGTGGTTTATTTTTTTCTTAAAAATGTATTTAATATTTTTATCATATGTGCAATAACAAAAGACGTTGCTATCGTGTAAAGGAGTTCATAATGTGAAATACAAAAGCTCTTCACACAATAGTATAACCCAAGATGCAGCTGCTGGAGTCCCTGGGAGTATTGCTGCTTGGTTGACCATGTTTGACCTTGACCAGTCCTAGTAATGGTCACCATAGAGATAGACAGGAAGAGAGAGGGGAGGGAGAAAGAAGCCTCTTCACTGGGCAGTTTTGCCAATTGCTTGTTATTGTAACATTTTGAATGCCGACTGTTCCCTACGTCTCCATTTTTGCAGGGACTCCTCTTCAGGGCAGAATCAATTAAATTCTACAGAGTTCACTGAGCACCTACAAAGTGCTGGGCCCCAGAGGCACAAAGAATAGTAGGACAGGGTCTCTGCCCTGTGAGACCTCACACCCAGTTCAGTCCTTGGCAGTTTTTGGAGGCTGTGGAGAGCAAAGTCACATGGTCTTCGGACACCCCTCTCCTCCCACAGCCTTCCCCTTTTGCCCCCCTAAAGGGAAGACTTCCAGAATTAGAGGCCCTCTCTCTGCATCTTGTCCATTGCACCTAGCAACCAGGCAATGCCAGGCACATGGTAGGCGCTCATTATATATTGGTTTGGCCAAAAATTTCATTTGGGTTTTTTCCCATAAGATCTTACTTTCCCGAACAAACCCAAACAAACTTTTCGGCCAACCCAATATTTATTGAACAAATTTCACCCCTGCCTCAAAGCTAACACCCGCTGACTGGCTGCATGACCTTGGGGAAGTCTCCTGGACCCCGCCGTGCATCACTCTCATTACAGCTCGATGATGAGGTTGTGGGATCTGGGGTCTTATCCTTGTATTGCCAAGCCTGGAAGGATGAATTGCTGTTCCAGGGACTCAGCTGAGGCCTGCTGAATTGATTCACCTTGACTCATCCTTGGAGGAGGCTCAGCTCCTTGGTGGGCTTCTGTGACACTGTCTCACCTACTCAGCCCCTTACAGGTTACACGGGGACGGTTCAAAGGAGCCACTGCAGGAGCTTCGCCATGAATCCAAACTGCCCTGGCTGCCTCCCTTCCCTTGTTCCTGTGTTTGTTCTCAGAACGTGCCTCCCTCCTGGGTGGACCAGAGAATGAAAAGAGGGCTGTCTCAGGGGCCCGAGGGAGAGCTGTCTTCCCAGGACATGGCCAGAGGGCAGCTGGCCATCAGGAAGCCTCTTTCAGAGAGAGATATTGATGATCAACTCTAGTCTCTCTGTCTCTCTGTCTCTTAGAAGACAAACAGAAAATTTCAGACCTAAGCTACTCCAAAATTTAAAAACCACAGAGCCCAGAATGTACCTCCTAAGTTGTCTCCAAATCTTGCTGAGTAATTCTCCAGGCATTTTTCCCCCCACTAGATGCAGAGAACTATTAGGAAATAAGGCTTGTATATTTTATTCTTATCCCTGGACTGTATCATCAGCTTCTGGAGAACAGGCACTGTGTTTTACTTACAACATTCCTGGCACAGGACCTGGCACGGGCCATAGCACTAATGCTCAGTGTTTGCTGAATATATTGAGCGCCCACAATGAACTGTGTACTGTGCAGAAAGGAAGAGTGGCTGGATGGACAGGAGGATGGGAGGATGGGTGGGTGGGTGAATGGATGGATATTTGGGTGGATGGATGGGTGGATGGATGGATGGATGGATGGATGGATGAATGGATGGATGGGTGGATGGGTGGATGGATGGGTGGATGGATGGATGGTTGGGTGGATGGATGGTTGGATGGATGGATGGATGGATGGATGGATGGATGGATGAATGGATGGATGGGTAGATGGTTGGATGGATGGATGGATGGATGGATGAATGGATGACTAGTAAGGCACCGTGTCAGGAAACAGATGCACAAATTGGGAAATCAAAGGAGAGTTTAATTAAGAACTATTTACAAAGTGGTGGGTAAGGGTTTAGGGCAATCAACAGAAGATGGATGCAGTTCCAGGGCAAAGGGAAAAAATGATTACCAGAACCTAGAGAGAGTAGCTGACAGGAGAGGAAGATGTGGTTTCCAGTAGAAGGAAGTAGCCAAACAAGGGAGCAGGCAAGAGACCTTGATCTCAGCTCCTCCTGATATGTTCTGGGTTGAATTACGTCCCCCTAAAAGATGTGTTGAAATCCTATCCCCCAGCACCTCAGAATGTGAACTTATTTGGAAATAAGGTCATTGCAGATGTAATTAATTAAGATGACGTCATACTGGATTAGGATGAGCCCTTAATCCAGTATGACTGGTGTCTTTATAAGAGAGGAGAATGCCATGTGAAGACAAAGACACACAGGGAGAAGATGGCCATATGACAACAGAGGCAGAGATTGGAGTGATGCATCTACAAGCCAAGGAACATCTAGCGGAAAGAAAGAAAGAAAGAAAAGAAAGAAAGAAAGAAAGAAGGAAAGAAAGAAAGAGAGAGAAAAAGAGAAAGGGAGAGAGAGAGAGAAAGAAAAAGAAAGAAAGAAAGAAAGAAAAGAAAGAAAAAGAAGGAAAGAAAGAAGGAAAGAAGGAAAGAAAAAAAGGCCTGGAGAATTACTCAGCAGCAGGCCTAGTCTATTTTAGAGATGAGGAAGTTTAGGTTTGTAAGGAGTACCTATGCAAGGTCCCCCAGGCAGTAGGTGGCAGAGCCAGAGCCAGAAACTCCTGTTGGCACAATCTATACCCCATTGTTCCCCAGTGTGGCACCCTGGGCCCAGGCTGAGTATGGGAAGATAGAATGTTCTCTCCCATGCATGCCACTGGCATGATGGGTACAAGTGAGGCCCAGCACCAAGAGGCTGCCATCCACAGCGTGTACTTGGCCTCCCAGATGTCTGGTGTCCCCATAAGTGTGACGGGTAGGGAGGAGGGCCTTCCATAAAGCCCTCTCCAGAGCTATGCAGGCCTCCAGCCCAGGCCTCCTTGGGGCGAGGAAAATAGCCCTCCAAACAGCATCTCCAGTCACTATTGGACCTGGCAGGGGAGGAAAGCCAGTGTGTATTTTACACTCTCAACACATCTCAGTTCGAGCTAGCCACATCTCAAGTGTTCATGTGGTTAGTGGCTACCATATTGGACATTGCCCCTCCATACCCATTTTAAAAGTAAGGCTCAGAAAAGCAGGTAGCTTTCTCAAAGTCACACAGCTAGTAACTGGTAGAGTTGAGATTTGCATTTTGTCTGTCTGACACCAAACCTGGGCATTGCCCACTGCCCCGCACAACTAGGATGCCTAAAAGTCAACATCTGAGACCAGTGCCAAACATCCCACATAGGCTGGGCAGAGGTGCCCACTGACTTCTAGTTAAAAAGATGGCTCCTGGACTTCCCTGGTGACGCAGTGGTTAAGAATCCGCCTGCCAATGCAAGGGACATGGATTCAAACCCTGGTCTGGGAAGGTCCCACATGCCGCTGAGCAACTAAGCCTGTGCGCCACAGCTACTGAGCCTGTGCTCTAGAGCCCACGAGCCACAACTACTGAGCCCACGTGCCACAACTACTGAAGCGTGCGAGCCTAGAGCCCATGCTCTGCAACAAGAGAAGCCACTGCAATGAGAAGCCCACGCACCGCAACAAAGAGTAGCCCCTGCTCGCCTCAACTAGAGAAAGCCTGCGTGCAGCAACGAAGACCCAATGCAGCAAAAAATAAATAAATAAAATAAAATTATAGGAAAAAAGAACTTCTGAGTTTAACTGTCTGCAATGAATACTTTTTGCTATAAAAGATTCCTGACATTAATATTTATTGAATACCTACTATATGCTGGGAGAGAGACAAACACTGTCCCTGCCCTTAAGTTAGGGAAATACCAAAGCATGTAGTGAACAGCAAACCTCTTTTTCAAGACACTAAAAGATGTAAGGACCTGAAAAGTAAACTATATAGGGTGATATAGAACCTCAAGCCTCAGCCAAAGTGCCTTCAGATCTGTGATGTTTAACCTCAACGAGCAATTTTTTTTAAAGCACCTTAAAGGTTTTTCCATCAACAAATATTTGATTCTGTAATCAATTGGTCAATTAGGTACATGCCCAGCCCCGTGGATCTTGCCAACAAAGCAAGTGATCTAAAACTACACACCGTGAAAAGGAAAGCACGGGTCTCCCTCAGGCAGAGAGAGCCTAGCCCGGTGGGAACAGACAAGGCTAAAGCCATTTCCTACTGGTGTGAGTTTCAAAGCTGCCTCCGACTCATGTCTTATCCATTGTCTCACCTGCCAGTCTCTTCTCAGTCAGCAGAGTTCACACTGGCCCCTGCTTTGTCCTGGGTGCAGCCCTGCACCTACTCATGCACCGGCTATGCGGCCGGCACAGAGCTCAGGGTGTCCCGCTGGTCCCTGTGGCCTGGCCACCCAGGGGAAAGCCTCATCATCCAAGGCTCTAGATAAGATTCTGTGCCCAGAACACGCCTTTCAAAAGGGCACCAGAAGGGGAGCTCCAAGAGCCAAGGAAGGCAGAGAGAGGCTGGTGTGCAGGCTCTGAGAAAGAATGGGAGATAGACGGCTGTGGTCCAAGAGGGGGTAGAGCGAAGAGGGCTTGACCCCTGCGCCTCCTGCGCTCCCACTCCCGGCAGGAGATGAAACGTCTCAGCTGCTGAGGAAGACTTGGGCAGGGTGACTGGAACCCGAGCAAGCTGGGAGAAGAAATGAGAAGCAGAGAGGACGAGGCTGGCAGAAACATCACGTGCAATGTTCTTCCTGCAGAAAAGCTGAGGCCGTGTCTTCAGGGAGGGAGAGGGACCATGCAGGGAGCAGGCAAGTCCTTCCTTTCAGAACCGCAAGGAATGGACAATTCCATCTCCCGCCAAGAACTCCTGCAAAGCGCAGGCTTTCGGCCCTGAAGGAGGCCTCCGAGGTGATGATGCCATCGCCATCACCACCATCAAGACCACAACAACAGCCGCACAACCCGAGCACTTACGGTAGGGCAGACATTGCTGTGCTTCGTGCAAATCAGCTCATTGAATCAACAACCACTTTACTAAGGAGGACACAGAGATGCAGAGAGGTTAAGTAAATTGCCCAGGGCCACACTGCTGGTGAATGGCAGAACTGGGCTGGAATCCAGGTTTTCTGAGATCCACTCCAGACCCTATGTGTAGTCAGCTGTCCTTTGAAGGCAAGCTTCAGATCATTTTTCCTAGCAGAGCAACTGTTCTGAATTGCCACTGCACATTGAATGATCATAAACTCCTCCTGTAAATTATTTCTCTTTAATAAAATCGATCATAGCGTGCAATGATCATATCCATCCCAAAGTCACCTCACACATCCTACAGTAATGATGTGGGGCTGTACTTTGCCATCTACATAGGCTGTAATTTTGAAATATTTGTGACCCAATAGGGTCAGAGGGTTATTTAAAAATCAATTTTATAGGATTGTAAATCCTCTCTCCCTCATACAGGAAGGGGCGTGGAGGTCAATATAGAGAAAATAAAATAGAAAAAGATGCCTAGGAGTAATCGACTCCTACATCTAATCAATATCTCTGAAACATCTTCCCTGTCCATCCGCCACTATCGCCATTGTCCCGATTCAGCCTACTCAGTTCTTCTGGAGTTTTCTGCCACCGCTTCCTACCTTAAGTCTTCTAAGCCATCCTTCATACTGTAGGCAGAGGGATCCTTCTAATTCCATTAGGTCATTCTCTTGCTTAAAAGTATCTAATGATACAGACAGAAAGCAGATGATGGTTGCCAGAGCGGGGGGAGGGGGAGGGGGGAATGTGTAGTTGTAGTTTAACAGGCACAGAGTTTCAGTCTGGGAAGATCAGAAAGTTCTGGAGGGCTTCCCTGGTGGTGCAGTGGTTGAGAATCCACCTGCCAATGCAGGGGACATGAGTTTGATCCCTGGTCCGGGAAGAGCCACATGCCTCAGAGCAACTAAGCCCGTGTGCCACAACTACTGAGCCTGCGTGCTGCAACTACGGAAGCCCATGCGCCTAGAGCCCGTACTCCTCAACAAGAGAAGCCACCACAATGAGAAGCCCGCACACCACAACAAAGAGTAGCCCCCGCTAGCCACAACTAGAGAAAGCCCGCACGCAGCAACGAAGACCCAATGCAGCCAAAAATAAATAAATAAAATAAATTTATTTTTTAAAAAAAGGCCAAAAGTTCTGGAGATGGATAGTGGCAACTGGTGCACAATGATGTGAATGTACTTAATGCCATTGAAACTTACGTTGCAAAATGGTTAAAATGGTCAATTTTATGTTACGTATATAAATTACCAGAAAAATAAATAAATAAAAATAAAGATGATTCCTGGTGTCTCAGGATACAATACCCCTTCCTCAGAAAGATATTCAAGGATCCTCAGAATGTGGTTCCACTCTTCATTAGAAACCATAGTCCCCCGCTTTCCATGCCTGGGCCACACACACACCACATCCCACCCATTCTGTTTCCCAAACACATCACAGCTTTTCACGATTCCTTGCCCCTGTCTATGCTGTTCCCTCTCTCTGGAGGGCACTACTTCCTCCCACCCGCCAACGGCTGAGAACATCTTAATCTTTAAGACCCATTTAAACCAGGTCAGAAGCCTTCACACCCCCGCACCTGCACCAGCAATGACCTTCTTCTCTAAGGCACAGGCCCTGTCTTTGTCCCCTCAGTCTCCCCAAGGCCTCACAGACACTCAATAAATGTTTGTTAACTATTAGATGAATGAGATTTTTGTCTCCATCCTGGGGGAGATTTACAAGACATATATAAATGAAGCAATTCATTTCTAAAAAGTATGATGCAATCTAGAGGTGAAATAACATCTTGGACCAGAGAGAGATCTTTGTGGATCTGGGAGGAGGTCCAGTTTGAATGGAGACAAGCCTTCCAGGTAGGGGTGTCAATGACAGCAAAGCACCCTCTCTCTTTTTTCCAGAGAGAGTAAGATGAGACCCAGGTTAAGGCTTTCCTCAGGCTCCAACTTTCACATGCCCCTTTCCCCCACCACAATGGCTTTTGCTTTTTTCCACCATGCAGACCCAAAGTTCAAGTATAATTGCAAGGGACGTGGGCTATTTTGGGGCCGCCCATCATCTGAAGCCCCTCCCTTTGAGGAATTCCTCACTTTACGAATATAATTGGGGGCGGGGGTGGAGGATTATACACCTTTTTGGAAGGTGTATATTCCAGATACCTACCTCTTAGCTTGTCTTGTAGCAAGATATGGCACTTAACTCAGGCCTGGCCAGACACCCCCGACTCGGATTTTGAATCTAGAGCAAGTGACCCAAAAAAGCAGGGGTTGCGGAGAATTCTTTCTGGGGGCAGCGGCAAAGCTTCTTTGGGTTTCCATGAGGGTGGAGCCAATGCAGGGTCCAGGGTCCAGGGTCCAGTGCCCATGGAGCCAGAGCAGTACGGACTCACATCTGGGGTCCAGTGGAGGAAGCAACAGGAATCCCTCTGGTCGAGGTCTGCAGTGGGATTTTGGCCATGTTTCGGACTGCACACTCTCTCCAGTGCCCACCCATCTTGGAGGCTTGGTTTGCCAGCCTTCCTCACAATTGGTAAGAAGTAATGGTCTTATATTTAAGTCAATTAGAGTCAGTATCTGCTACTTACAAATAAAGTCTCATATAGAAACTAACCTTGACCAAGCTGAGTCCCTGGTCTTCAGGAAGGGGAAAGGAAACACACATTTTCTGAGCACCTACTAGCACCTACTAGCTAACGTGGCTAAACATGCTTTTATGTGTGGATCCTCCGAGGACCCTGAGGACCCTGAGGACCTCTGAGAGGGCATGGGGCTGTCAAGTCCCCGCCCTCTCATCATCTCGTCCAGGCTGAGCTTCAGCATCAGTCCCCTAATCCCTAACCCTTCAGGGGCTGCCTGTGCGGCTAAAACTTTCTTTCGAAGACTCCAGACTGCCTACTTTGGTCCAGAGGGCTAAGTTCTTATTTCACCGACTTCCTGTATGTTTTTTCATCTCTCTTGTTCTAAATCCATTGGCTCAAGAGAGATAGGCTGCTGCCTTTTCCCCTTTATTTCTAGAAGCTTGCCCGACAGCTGTAGCAGCTGCTGCTACTGCATTCTGTTTGAACACATTTTGGCAATTCGGCTGCTGTACGATCCTTCAAAGGGGTCCTGGGCTCATCAGTCTGACTGGCATGTCTCTGAGTTTCAGAACCGGGAGCAGGGAGAGTGGCTGGGGATCACTTGCTCATTAACATTGATTAGAGCCCTGGCGAACCGTCCAGGCACCTCATGGTGTATTCAAAGCCGAGCAGGGCAACATCCACTCCTTCCTTCCAGGGGCGGCTTTTGATGGAACAAGGTTTTATGTATTTTGTTTAGACGTATGATGCCCCCAAATTTCTTACCTGGGCTTATCCTGGTTTAAGGAAATCCGGAAGAGAAATGGTCCAAATGAATCAGGGGGTTATTCGTATTCAAAAGGGTCTTTCCTCTGCAAAGTTTCCTTCACTGGTTTCTCTTAATCAGCAGGACTTCTGGTGCCATTGGGAGTTTGTTTACAGAGCTGGACAGGACTGAAGGGAAGGAGGGCCATCAGGGGCTGCCTGGGGCTTCCAGCCCCTCCCAGCTAGAGTGATGGGTGCCTCCAGCTGGGGGTTGGACTCCAGCCAGAGCCTGAAGCCGTCCTGTGCCGCTGCCTCCGTTCACCCTGTCCAGTGGCCAATGTGCACTTGCCCGTGACTCCTTCCCTCCCTCCCTTGTTAATCTGTCCATTCAGTTGTCCACTTCTTGGTACCCAGCGTATGCACCAAGCACTCTGCTAGGCACTGGGGCTACCTGGGCAAGTCACAGAGACATAGCCCCGCCTTCCCGGTGCTTCAGCCCAGTGGGAAAGTGAGGTGCCATGCTTCCTGCCTGCGGAGTGCAGGGCAGGGGGAGCTCACCTAGCTGGGAGGGGAGAGGAGCCCAAGGACAGCCCCGAGAAGCTGTCATTTCTGCAGGCTCAGGACATGAGAAGTTAACCAGGTGAAGATGTGAGGAAAGAGGGGATGGCGGGGGCAAAGCTCAGAAGAGGCTGGAGCACAGGAGAAGGAGGAGAGGGCCAACAGATCAGACAGGAGAGGAGCTGGGGTGAGATCACTGGGGGGCTTATGGGTCACCTGAAGGATTCTGAGTTGATTCTGTTTATCTAACAAACAAATATGTAGCACTGTTCAAAGCACCTTCCCAGTATTAACTCACTGAATCCTCGTAACAACCTATGAGGTAAGTATTATTACTGTCATCATCCGCATTTTACAAGTGGAGAAAGTGAGGCACCGCGCACTTCGCTAAACTGCCAGGATCACCTACCTAGTGAGTACTGGGGCCAGGCCATCTGGCTTCCGGGTCCAACCACTACGCTGAGCTGCAGTTAAATGAAGCTGAAGGGTTTTAAGCAGGAAAGTAAAGCAAAGGTGAGACTTGCGTTTTTTACAGGATCAGCCCTGCCGAAGGGGCCAGGCGGTTAATATAACCAGTCTCCCCAGTGCACTTGTTAAGCTGCCCGTATGGCTGAGCTGGTTCTGACAGGGTGGGGTAAAGAGGCACACAAGGGTCCACCTCCGAACTGCAGATGCCGAGCCCCCCTTGGGTGGTCTGCCTTCCGGCGTTCTGTCCAGAGCCCCCTTCTCGGGGCTCAGCCCTGTCCAAAGCTGACTTCCGCACAAAGGGGAGCTGCTATGGCCTTCCTGCGCTTCCAGAGGCCTCCACTGGGGCGGCGGAAAGGTGGGTGTGCAGACCATCGTCATCTCGGTGGCTCTGCCCTTCTACCATGATCCCTTTCTCCCTGTAGCCTTCTGATGCCTGATGTCTTGTGCAGCGGCCCTGGCCGACACTCACATCTCCCTGCTCTCCACTCCCAGAGCACTTATTGTGAGAGCCACACAATCAGTCCTGTGTGCATTGTTCTCCGACTGTTTTGTGTTCATTCATCCATTCAACTGTCCTGAATTGTCTGCAGATGAGTCATAATTTGAGAGATGGCTGAAGATTTATTGCTTTCTGTACCAAAACTTTTTAAAAAAATCCCAACACTCTGGATATATGTGCATATATATATATATACACATATACATGTAGTATATAACAGACTTCAGCGACAGCAACAAAAAAATGAGAACATAATGAACATTTTCTGTGATAATTGAGGCACCTTTCTACGTACCTAGCCCTGCCTGAGACGTACGGGTCGTGTGCCCTTCCACGAAAAGGGGCCAGCCTCTTGGGCTTTCTCATTCACTTCTTGTAGGTTTGTTGTCTCCACCTGTCAACTGATTGCCTTGCACAGACCTTCCACGTAGACTAGATCCCAGGTCAGGCCATGGGGACAGGCCCGGGCTGGCCCCAGAGCCCCCTGCACTTCCTCTCCTCTGAATCATCTGGTGAGAAGCTGGAGTGGATTTCAGAGGGACTCTCGGGAATAATTCTACTCCTATTTTCTGGATAGTTACTTCTAAACCGCTGTGGCTGGGAAGTCAGGTTGCTGAGCATCTGAGAACTGAAAAGCCAGGGCGACCTTCCCGCCTCTCCCCTGAGCTGCAGGTTGGGTGCCCCACCTCCACGCTCTCCAGCAGGCTCCTCGTAGGCACTGTGTCTTAACCATTTTTGGAATTCCCTAGGGCAGTGTCTGGCACACGGCAGACCCTTCAATATTTTGTTGAGTGAACTGATAGGAAACTGAGCTGAGTCAGGGGTTGGGAGCTCCTCAGAGTGCCTCACACACTCCTCCACGTGTGAGCATTGGTGCCGGACCTTAGGATGTTTTCCTGACGCTCAGAGACCTTCAGGGCCAACTTCAAGGTTCTTAGTGTGCTTGTCACAGCAGATGCAATTCCGCGTTAGGGGAATACCTGCGAAATGTACAGCTCTGCTTTGTATGCTTTCCTCTGTGAATTTACTAGGAGTCTAGTGATTTTATATATGGTTGGATACAAAGTAAGCACCCAGTGCAAATAATTGCTGGTATTGGAAATGTCCCCCTTGATGGCCCGGATTCACTCTCAAAACGAACCCTCCCTGAATGTCTTCTATGAGTCAGAGTCACTAGGGACATGGAAAGCAGATGAAACTCTGCCCCCTGGAAGGTCACAGTCTAATGGGGGAGCTGGGAGAGGAGAGACAGACATGTTATTAATAAAAGGGAACAGATAAAAGTTCCTCTCCCTGCAGAGACACTGAGAGTAAAACAGAGACTTCCATATGAACATAAAATCAGCAGCTGATTCACCAGTAGATATATACTTAGCCACCCACGAGCCTCAGATAACTAAACATTGTTCCCAGACCAGCAAACACTGGAGTTTTCATCTTCCATTGCAGGTAGTGTAGAGTCTTGTTTATTGTTGCAGAAGAAGATTGAAATTAGACAGACTTGTTTTTGAATCTTAACTCTGTAGCTTACCAATTTAGACTGGTAATTTAACCTCCCTGAGCATCAGTTTATTCACCCGTACACCTTTGTTGAGAGGACACTAAGGATACAGGTCAAAGAAGAAAACCCGAACCCTCAGGAAGCTCACAGTCTGGCAAAGGAGAGAGGTGAAACATATGTCACGGACATACACTTAGAGCTAGTAAAAGATACCAGATTTTTTGTTGAATGTCAGTCAAGGTTCTCCAGAGAAACAGAATAAGATATGTACATATAGGTATATATTATAAGATAATAATAAGATAGATATAGAGAGAGATTTATTATAAGGAATTAGCAAGTCCAAAATTTGCAGGGTGGGCTTGCAGGGTGGGGATCTAGGAGAAACTATATTTCCATCTGAGTCTGAAGGCTGGCTTTTATAGACCCAGGGAGCGTTGATGTTGCAGATGAAGTCAAAGGCCGTCTGCTGAAGAATTGTCTCTTGCTCCAGGGAGACAATTCTTCTTGTTCTAGTCAGGCCTTCAACTGACTGGAGGTGGCCCACCCACATTAGAGAGGGCAATCTGCTTACTCAAAGTCCACCAATTTAACTGTTAATCTCTCCTCAGAACACCCTCACAGAAACATCTGGAATAATGTTTGATCACCAAGTTGACACATTAAATTAACCATTGCATTGAACAAAGTGAAGAATGTAATCTCATGCATGTAAAACCACATGCATATGTCCAAATGAAAAGAGCTATATCTAGAAGGAGGTCACCAAAATGCCAGCAGTGGTCCCCTTGCAGAGGCAGCCTCTCAGGTTCTTTTTTACTCTCCTTTTGTACATTTATGTATTGTTTCATTTTTTTAATATAATGTGTGCTATTACATTTTTCGTCAACATTATCATCATCACTATTATCATTACAAAAGCAATCAAGCTTTTAAAAAAATACCCTACTGGGCTTCCCTGGTGGCACAGTGGTTGAGAATCCAGTTCAATCCCTGATCCGGGAAGATCCCACATGCCACAGAGCAACTAAGCCCATGCACCACAACTACTGAGCCCTCGTGCTGCAACTACTGAAGCCCGCGCTCCTAGAGCCCATGCTCCACAACAAGAGAAGCCACCACAATGAGAAGCCCACGCACCACAACAAAGACCCAATGCAGCAAAATAAATAAATAAAATAAATCAATTTATATATATTTAAAAAATATCCTAATAGCATAGAGGAAGTGCTGGAGAAATGTCAGAATGCTTAAGCCTTTCCCCAGAAGCCTAGTGGACCAAAAGCTGGTTCACAATGCCTGAAATTCTACCAGTGAACTTTTTTTTGTTGTTGTTTTTGGCCAGGCCTCATGGCTTGTGGGATCTTAGTTCCCCCACCAGGGATTGAATCTGGGCCCACAGCAGTGAAAGTGCTGAGTCCTAACCACTGGACTGCCAGGGAATTCCCCTACCAGTGAACTTTTATTCTTCCAATGTAAGAACTTTCTTTCTCTTAAAATGCAAATCGTGGCAGAAGAAATCTTGCTGGAAGACTTATCTGTTTTTTAATGATGGAATGATTTGATTAGATTTTTTTCCTGAGAACACACAGTGAGAGTTGGAAAACATTGTGTAGCCGACGGGTGTCCAGGAGGTGCCAGAAATGGGACACCCACGAGCACAGAGGGATGCCTCCAGATGGCAAGAATGAACCTCGCCAGCTGCAGGTCTGATGGGAGACTGAGTTCTACAGACCTGACCCCGGCCCTAAGCCAGGAAATGTGTAGGAAGACCTTGCCTGACCAGACTCCTTTGATTTCCCCAACTGTCCTGGTTCTACGTGAGACTCATTTAGCCCCTCCAGGTGGAGTGGAGAATGGGGGCAACTCTTCAACTACCCCTTTGACAGAAGTGTTGATAATGATTATATGGAAATTTGCAGTGAAAAGTCCCACTCAAATGTTTGTCAATGAAATATCTGCCATATGGCAAGAGAGGAAGAAGTTCCTCTCTGATGACCCACTGCTCTGGCCAAATAAACCA
Organism: Balaenoptera musculus; assembly: GCF_009873245.2. Lineage (NCBI taxonomy): Eukaryota > Metazoa > Chordata > Mammalia > Artiodactyla > Balaenopteridae > Balaenoptera > Balaenoptera musculus. The sequence continues at coordinate 83,866,513 of NC_045797.1, forward strand.
CTGAAACAATTTATCAGAGTAAACTCAACCAGAAGGACTCATTCATTCTGAAGTGTACACTGAATGTAGCCATTCTGCAGACCATTAACTCTGCTAATTACAACAGTGATTCAAGAGATAAACCTTCACTAACTTTTTATGAGGCTCTGAGGCTCCTTGCAGGTGACGGGCATCTCCCTCCCCCTGCCCTCTACCTCCAAGCGGAGGGAAAAAGGGGAAAAAAAACCCCCTAATATTTACTGAACACTTGCTATATGCCCAGCATTTTCCTATGGGATAGCTCCACGATCCCTTTGGGGTAGGGATTATTTTTACAGGTTAGGAAACTGAGGTTCAGAGAAGATCATGGTGTTCAAGGTCAAACTGCAAATAAATAGCAGAGCTGGGACTGAGGATCTTCTGGCTTCAAGCTCAGCGTGCTCCCTCCTGCTCTTCTCCAGAAGCTTCTTCTCACCAAGTAATTTAGAAAAAATAACAAGAACATCATACAAATAAAGTAAGAACTCAGTGCTTTCTTTCTTAGCTGTCTGTTCCCTAGAGTTCTTCCCAGCACGTTGAATGTGGATGTTTAACACATTTCATATTTACTGGGATGAAACTCCTAGAGAACAGAGACTAGTGTGATCTTTCCTGGAGTCCCTACAGCATCAAGCAAAGGTCTGGCAGAGCCGTTACATCGATGGGCTTTGGCACCCAGACTGCGTGCGTCGGTGTACATCGAGGCTCTGCCACTCACTAGCTGTTTGACTCTGTGCACAATCCAAGGATTGTGCCTCAGTTTCCTTATCTGTGAAATGGAAAAGGTGATCAGAATAGTACCTACTTCATAGTGGCAGTAAGCAGAATAAATGAGTTAATACTTGCAAGAGACTTAAAATGGTGTTTGACACACGTAATCACTTAGTAAGTGTTAGCTCTTTGTATGTCCAGGGGCTTCAAGTCCCCAGAGCTTTTTTAAAAAAATTTTTAAATAAATTTATTAATTTATTATTTATTTTTGGCTGTGTTGGGTCTTCGTTGCTGCACTCCGGCTTTCTCTAGTTGTGGCGAGCGGGGGCTACTCTTCGTTGCAGTGTGCAGCTTCTCATTGCTGTGGCTTCTCTTGCTGCGGAGCACGGGCTCTAGGCGCTCGGGCTTCAGTAGTTGTTGCACGCGGGCTCAGTAGTTGTGGCACTCGGGCTCAGTAGTTGTGCCACTCAGGCTCAGTAGTTGTGGCTCGAGGGCTCTAGAGCTCAGGCTCAGTAGTTGTGGCGCACGGGCTTAGTTGCTCCGCGGCATGTGGAATCTTCCTGGACCCGGGCTCAAACCCATGTCCCTTGCACTGGCAGGCGGATTCTTAACCACTGCACCACCAGGGAAGTCCCAGTCCCCAGAGCTTTAATTTTCTCCAGCTGAGTTCTTTCAGGTGCCGAGGACTTTAGATTTAACTAATCCCTCTGGTCCCTCATAAAATATAATTTCATAGTGTGCCATCGCTTCCGAGCAGTTTTTACCCATGATTCCAGATGTAACTATATGAGTTGGTGCTCAATAAATATCTGATGATTGGATGAAAGCAGAAGTTATAGAGACTGAGTTACAGGCAGCAGCAAAACCTTGTCCAAGGTCACCTGGGGAGATGGCAGTACAGCCCAGACTTTCTGACAAAGAATTAGTGTTTTTGCCCCTACCCTCCCTCCCTACCACAAAGGTTCTGTCCCCTGACCGTTCTGCTCAGGGGTCTCCATCCCCCACCCACCTGCGCTGGTTCCTCCTCTTGCCTGAGCTGTCTCTAATTTCAGTAAGCTTGAAATTCACTGGTCATAGAGAAAGCATTTTATCTGCCCTTGCACATGCAAATTCTTTCCATTGGGATTTCTTGGTGTCCGGCTCCACCCCAGCCCACACGGCCATAAACACTCATGTGTCTACAGCCCGGCCCCAGGGATTCCAGAAATAACAGCAGGGCCCTCCATTAGAACCCTGGAACATAGTAAGGCATTTCTGCATTAAGACACAAGCCCTTTCCAGCCCAGGCCTCTCCTGTCCGTCAAAGCACAAAGCAACCTTTACAAGTCAGGACAGGGAGGGGCAGCTGGGAGGGAGTGTAGATTTCTGGAAAGTCCACACCTCCTGCCGTCTCTCTGCTCTCAGATCTTCCATTCTAGAGTCTCCAGATCTGCTCCAGGCTCCACTTAGAATCTGAAATTCTTTCTCGGCTGTGGCATTCTTTGCCTTCAACGATCTATTCTCCCTTGGACTTGCTGGAACTGGAATCATGGCAGTGTGAGCCCATATGGCACAAAGGCCACTTTCCAGACACCCAAGACAGCTACCTGATTTGGAGTCAGGCACTGGGGAAGTGCCAGGAAAGAAGGGAGTGGATGGAGGGGAGTGCCCAGTTTAAGGAGAAAGGAAAGGGCTAGCAATGACCCTCAATAAAAGGCATCTAGGGCGGTCATTCTCGTTTCAGAAGGATGTTCACGAGTAGAAAGTCAGAAGTCAACATCTAGGGAGAGAAGTTTAGCTTTTCAAGTCTCCTCTCAAAAATAATACCAGAAGGGACTTCCTTGGTGGCTCAGTGGTTAAGAATCCGCCTGTCAATGCAGGAGACACGGGTTGGAGCCCTGGTCCGGGAAGATCCCACATGCCACGGAGCAACTAGGTCCGTATGCCACAACTACTGAGCCTGCGCTCTAGAGTCTGTGAGCCACAACTACTGAGTCCGTGTGCCACAACTACTGAAGCCCACGAGCCTAGAGCCCGTACTCTGCCACAAGAGAAGCCACGGCAATGAGAAGCCTGCGCACCGCAACGAAGAGTAGCCCCCGCTCGCCGCAACTAGAGAAAGCCCGCGTGCAGCAACGAAGACCCAATGCAGCCAAAAATAAATAAATAAATAAATTTATTTAAAAAAAAAATACCAGAAGATTTAAAAAAAGCTTTTACGCATAAGATGACAATGATGTGAAAAATACGTATTTAGATGCATGACCTAGAAAGGCTGGAAAGAAATATAAAAACAGTTGCTTTTTCGGGGGGCGGGGGAGGATTAAATGGGTGTTTTTCTCCAAATTATCCTTAAGGTCATTTCCCATTTTAAAGAAAATCATAATATCTGGCATTGCCAGAGACACCTGCCTGGACTTTTTTGGGTATTTTCCAAGGGAATTTCAGGTTTTAGGTGCCCGTCTGAAACCGAATTTATCTTGTAAAACGCATGCTTATGCCACTTTCTCCAGGAACTAATTCCTCTTTAATGGGGATGGGATTATTTCTAATTCGCGGTCCCCATCGCAACGTCATTAAAGGCTGAGTTCAGTGTATTGAGCTCCAAACCTTTGTCACGAATAGGCAGGTGGAGGAAAGGCAGGCGCTTGTGCAACAAAACAGCCGATGGTGTCACCCTCCCAGGCCGGACCTCACCAGGGCCGACGAGAGCCGCAGCTGCACCCACAAGATGCAATGCACCATCTGCAACGGTGCTGCAGCAGGAGACCCGGCCACCGCAGGGGAGGTCATGCGAGCCTCCTGCTCCCGTGCCGCGCCCACGAGTGCCGGGGGTGGCGGGGAGGATGAGGGGAGTTGGTAACAGCATCGCCATGGCAACAGTGACGTCCTTGTACCCTGGATCTAATTGGAGGAAACCCCGTGGCCGAAGCCGCAGCCTGCCGGCCAACCGAACTTGCCCAAGCCGACCCACCCTCCTAGCCTCCGCTTCCTCTCCCGCCCCGCCCCCTTCGCCCCCTTCCGCGCGCTCAGTCCTCATTGGCCAGAGGCAGGGCGGAAGGCGGGACTCTCGGGGACAGCTCAGCGCGCCATTGGGCGAGAAGGGCGAGGGCCGCCGCGCTGCGGCCCGCCTCTCGGCTCGGAGGTAGGCTGAGACGGGAGGGTCCTCGGCTAAAGCCAAAGGCGGATCAAAGTGGTGGGACTCGCGCCGCGGCCGCGGAGACGTGAAGGTGAGCGCCAGGGTCGCCCCCGGCCCTCCTCGGGTCGGGCCGGGCCCGAGAGTCCGGCGGGAGGCCAGCCCCGGGGAGCGGCTGGCCTCGACGCCGCTCTCCTCAGGGACGGCCCCGGCGGGAAGGAAGGTGCGGGCCAACGACCGCTTCCATCTTGGGCCGGGCGGGCGCGGGAGCTGCCCTTCCTCCTCCTCCCCTTCCTCCTCCTCCTCCTCCTCCTCCTCCTTCTCCTCCTCCTCCCCCCGCCGCGGGCCTCCTCGGCTGGCGCCCCCCGGCCTCCCGGGCACCCCGCGGGGAGCGTGGGCGGGGGAGGGAAATTCAACGGGGCCGCGCTTGCGGACACAGACAAAGGGGGCGGTGGGCGGCGGGCGGGCTGCCGGGGCGGCGGGCGCATTGTCTGACGGCGCCGCCCCCGCCTTCTGCCCGCGACCCCGCCCCGCCCGCCCGCTCGCAGGCCCTCCGCACTCCTCCTCGGCATCCGGGTCGGTGCTCGCCCTCGCTGTTCTGTCCCCGGCCCCATGGAGAAGACGGAGCTGATCCAGAAGGCCAAGCTGGCCGAGCAGGCCGAGCGCTACGACGACATGGCCACCTGCATGAAGGCCGTGACGGAGCAGGGCGCCGAGCTGTCCAACGAGGAGCGCAACCTGCTCTCGGTGGCCTACAAGAATGTGGTCGGGGGCCGCAGGTCCGCCTGGAGGGTCATCTCGAGCATCGAGCAGAAGACCGACACCTCCGACAAGAAGCTGCAGTTGATTAAGGACTATCGGGAGAAAGTGGAGTCCGAACTGCGCTCCATCTGCACCACGGTCCTGGTGAGTCCGCGACCGTCCGGGCGGCGAGCGCCGAGGCGCCTTTGTGTGCGGCTCTCCGTGGGGAATTTCCCGGGGACGGGAACGAAGCGGGGGCCGGGGCTTGCCTGACGCTGTGCCGACGCGCAGAGGGCTGGAGGAGGTTAGCCTTGGCCTCCTTAACGCGTTGTTTCAGTTCTCGAGATGAAGAAGCTGCTTTTTCTTTTCTTTCTTTCTTTTTTTTTTTTTTTTCCGGTGGTAAGTATATCTTTCCTAGGTGCTGCGTTGCTCCTCCACCAGATAAGTTTAAACATGAGAGTAGGTTCGTAGAAGGCTGAAAAGCGTTTTCCAGCGACCTCAGGCGATCTGGGAACCCTTTAAACGTATTGAATCAGCTCGTAGGCTTCAGGCTTCCATTGAAAGAAGGGGCGGGCGCCTTTTCCGTAAAGATCACGTATGTCAGTCCGTTTTCCTCCCAAATCCAGCAATGGAAATTTACTTCGAAACTCTGAATAGGTACCTCGTTTTTCAAGTAAGAGTATCTGTTGAGTTTTTTCCTTGTTAAAAGCGGGGAAGGGGGAAGAGTTTGATAAATGTGAAAAAGGCACAGCTAAATCAAAGGAATAAAACGTCCTGGGAAATTTCGGTGCTTGATACCATTTCTTCGCTGTTACGTAGCTACACGTGAACCCCGAGGTGTTGAAATGAATTCATATCTGTTGTGGAGTAAGCGAGGAAGGCTTTCCAGGATTTGAACTGTCCAGTCTCAGCTAGGGTGGCTTTGGGTGGAGTAGGGTGACTGCTGTATTCACGCATATTGGTGAGAGCGAGCATTTTTAGCTTTGTCATCGTATGGATCTTTTGATCAGTAAGATAAGTTTTTAAAATGTCAACACCAGCATTATATCCTGAGGTGTTTTAAAGTGTTTTAATACTGCAAAGAGTCATTTCTACTAATAAAATATGAAGTAGCCGATGCGGTTCCCTCTTTTAAGTGCCACTTTTCCAGGGGGCCTACTGATTTTTGATGTGTTGGTTGCACCTTGTGTTTTAGGTGGGCTTTGAAAGACAAACATGCCAGACTGGTGATTTTTCAAGGGGGAATAGAGGGGGAAATGCGTCTTGCTCTCCCAGCCTTTTCTTCCTTGCCCCTGAGATTCGTGGGGCAGGAATATTTTTTTCTTTCACCTGTTTTTCCAGTACAAATAACAGGTGATCTGAACGAAATCATAGCTGATGGAGATAACTGGTAAAGGGGCGAAGGAAGCAGTGCAGAGCATGTGTACGAGGTGGAGAAAACTTTGAGATGATTTGCTTTATGTAGGCGAGATTTTATGTTCACCCATGTCTTAGGTTCCACTCCCTGCCTAGCATAGAGGAGACACTTAGGCTTTTTGAACTGAATTGACTGTATTCAAAAAATTTGCCAACTTGAAAGTGATGGTAGACTTCAGTGGCATATGGTAATGGTTATTGACAACATCCACTCTGTCATCAACGAAGACTGTTAAGAGCTCCATATGGTAACGAGAAGCTTTTCTATACATGTTTTACTTTGGGACGCTCTCACAGCATATTTCAATCTCTTTGTTCTGTTATTGTTTTGCAGTTTGTTACTTACCCTGCAGCAATTCAGAATTACCACAGAATTTTTCCTGTTCTCTAGCAAGTTAGCTAGGAATATTTGTTTTATTTTGTAGCTCCTATAAATTTTAGTTTTTCTAATGGCATAAGTAGAGGAGACTTTGCTTAGTTGATAAGTGACTTGAAATAGAGACCAGGTAGATCATTTCAGTAGGAGAGAACCCCTGAAATTAGGACAGATTTTGTTTGTTTGTTTGTTCTGTTTTCTTCGTATATACTAAGTGAAATAGAAGAGTTGATTCATCAGACACTAAGGAATAAATAAAATATTTTTATTAGTGAAATGGCTTAAAAGACTGATTGTGACTTAACGGCCAGCCTCCGAAAAAAGTCCTGAGGAAAGCCCATCGTCAAGTTGGCCGCTGTATTTGAGAGCTCAGCCTGTGCAAGGCACTGTGCTAAGCAGCATGGGGGAGAGCAATGCTGAAAACGGTGGATTTTGTCCTCCAGTAATTTATAATAAGGAGCGCATATGAGAAATACCCAAATGTAAATAATATATAATTCCCGTAAGATGGTTATGAATAAAATGCTGTGTAGTTTAAAGGAAACAGAAACCTCAGGAAAAGCTTTACAAGGAGTGGCTTTTGGAATGAGCATTGAGGGAGGGGGATCAAGGGGGGGGCAGCGTCAATATTCCAAGCAGAAGAAGTATACAGGATGGGCCTTATTCATGGAAGAAGGTTTCTGTATGAAGAGCAGAATATGTGCAGAGCTGGTGTAGGAGAAAAGCCTGTAAAAGAAGATAGGAACTATATAAGAGAATGTCAGAGGGAATTTTTCTCATTTGATTGACAGTGGGAAGACTCTGAAGATTTTCAAATGAGGTGCAGGTGGCAGTATCTAGAATTCATGGTTTGGGTGCTAATTTCCGGCTTGTAATCTGAACTGATAGATAAGGAAGTGATAGGCTAGTGAACAAGAATTTGAGAATTGGTAAATTAGTGATTTAATCAGGAGTCTATCAAATAATGGGGAAAGAAGAATGAAATCTCAAGTTGCTGAACATGAGTGCCAAACTTAGATTTTCTCTCTTTTTCCCCCCTTTGGTGAACGGGAAGGAGAATTTAGTGTGGAGGAAGTGTATGACACTGGCTTGTTATAGAAGGCTAATAAAGGAGTAATGTGGAGGGATAGGCAAAACTTTGGTTTTAAATAGCAGAGATTCTCAGCCTCATCTTTCTATTTCATAGAGTAGGTTCAGGGTGGAATTATTTGGACTGTTTACTCGAAATGAACATGGCAGACAGCTCTCAACCCTTTTGATAATCACTGTACCGAGAGAGGTTATTGAATTGTGGAGGCAGTAAAAAATGTTAAAATCCAAATATGTAATCTAAAGAGCAAAAGGAATTAACAAGACCCGAATGGCCAAGACCAAACTCTTCGTAGAATCTAAGAGAAGTTAAAGAGGAAGATATTACCAAGGTATCTCTGTCTCTCAGTGTCATTTGTGAAACCAGAGGTTGGGCTAAAATTTCTAAGTCTGTTGCAGTTCTGATACTTTGGGACTGTAGAGTTATATGGTCCCGGTCATTCCACCTGTGCTCTGACTTCCAACTCTAAAATGAGTAGTTTTTATAGTCCAGGTTGAAGAAGAACACGTCATCAATCATTTAAGAAATGTTGAAAAACTAACGACTTCAGTGAAATGTCTTTAGGAAGAGGGGGTGCATAAGTCATTGGTGATCCTAGTAAGCAGTGTTGGAAATAGCAAAGTTTAAGTGAAAAAGGTTAATACTGTAAGTTGTATGACAACCGGGCAGTGGTTAAAAACTTGAACAAGGTGTTTAAGAGTCATTGGGAACTGGGGTGTGAGGTAAGGGTAATTGAAGAAATCAGAGGGGTCCACAAAGCCCTTCTGGGACCTGAGAACAAATATCATGTACAAAGTTCATGACCTTGGAGTAAGAACAGGACACTTAGAGAATGTAGTTACAGGATAATCTCTGTCTCAGGCAACCCCATGTTATCCTTCTGTGTTAATGGTCTTTTTTTTTTTTTTTGGCTGTGTTGGGTCTTCGTTTCTGTGCGAGGGCTTTCTCTAGTTGTGGCAAGTGGGGGCCACTCTTCATCGCGGTGCGTGGGCCTCTCACTATCGCAGCCCCTCTTGTTGAGGAGCACAGGCTCCAGATGCGCAGGCTCAGTAGTTGTGGCTCACGGGCCTAGTTGCTCCGCGGCATGTGGGATCTTCCCAGACCAGGGCTCGAACCCGTGTCCCCTGCATTGGCAGGCGGATTCTCAACCACTGCGCCACCAGGGAGGCCCTTAATGGTCTTTTTATTAGACTATTTTCAGTAGGTTGCTTTAGTATATATAATGTATAAAAGGTTTCAGGAGTTAAGGTCTATGTCATGAGTTTTTTTTTAAAGTAAGAATCATTTAAAATATATAGAAACTGAAATTTGTCTCTGGTGTGTAAAAGCCCTGTAATCTTAATTCCATAATGTGCTTGAATTTAGTTGTGTTCTAAATTAATCTCTTAATGAAAATATGTCTAGTGCTAGTTGTTATTTTGAAGAAAGACCGATATGTTGTTCCTGATAGTTAATGAGTCTTAATGTAATCTTTTTGACATGATGGAAAAATTATGGGCTCTGGAATCAAGACTGACTGTTTTTGGGCCATTGCTCCGTAACCTTATAATTTTGTGACTGCAGGCAAGTTTCTCTCAGCCTCTGTTCCTTTATCTATAAACTGGTGATGATGGTTCTTACCTTTATAGGCTTGTAGTTAAAATAATAGGTAATAACTGACATTTATTGGGCATTTACTATTATATACTAAGTACTGTTTTAAGCACTTGATATACTCACTGTGTTCCCATTAGTTAGGTTGATAGTATTATTTATGTTTTAAAGTTGAGAAAACGGGGGCATAAGGAAGTTAAGTAACTTGGTCAATATCACAGAACCTAGTGAGTGGTAGAGCACGGATTTGAACCCAGGTGGTGTGACTCCAGATGAAAGTATATGAAACACATTTGGCCCTAAATAACATAGTCGCTGACTAAAGATCACAGTGTTTTGAGGAATTTATACACTTTAATAAATGTTTGTAAGTTAGGAGGGAGGGAGAATAGATCTGTGGTGGACATAACTCACTTAGTCTATAATTTTGAAGCCCTCCTTATATGCAGGATATTGCGGTAAAATTTTAAAACTTGACTTTTGGATTTTTTGCATTTACAGTGTAAGCTCCTTGAAGCTAAGAGTTGTTTCTGAAGAGTGAAATGGAATGGAATATTGTACATACAGGCATAGAAGTACAAGGTTTGATCAGTGGTTCTCAGCCAGGGTGAATTTACCCACCAGGGGACATTTGGCAAGTTCTGGAGATAGTTTTTGGTTGTCAGGACTGGGGTGGGAGTGGGGAGATGCTACTGATACACTGTGAGTAGAAACCTAAATGCTGCTAAGCGTCACGTAATGCATAGGAAAATCCCCCACCACAAAGAATTACCCAGCCCTAATGTCAGTAATGACTGAGGTTGAGAAACTCTGGTTAGGTTATGAATAAAACAAGCAGTATTAAGTTGTATTGAATTGTATCACACCTGTCCTTTAGATTCTTATTAATATATTGGCATCTTGTCAGAACCCTTTGTCTAGACTTCAGCTATTTTTTTTTCTTTGTCACTCTTATGTGTATGCTATTTAACTCTGCAGTTCACCTTTCTGGCACTTACTCAGTGGGTCCTGCATTTTCAAAGTTCCACCTCAGGGTTTACCTCCAAGGCCCTGAGCTTTTTTCTTTTAAAAAAAACTGGGCACAGAGAAAAAGGATCCAACTGAAATTATAGTGAAATCTATTTAGGAAGAGGCAGTTAAAATTGATGAACAGTGAATATTCCCCTCTCCTTCATAACTGCCATTAATAGTTTGGCATATGTGGTTCCAGACTTTCGAGCCTGTACTGTGTGTTTATTTGGATGTTGCATAATTATACTAATGCACCACTGAACATTTAGGTTGTAAACAAATTTTCTCTTTTATAAACAACACTGGGAAGGACATCCTTGTTGCGTGCTTTATACTAGGATTTACTGAGGTTAAGTTTTTGGAAATGAAATTTCCAATCAGAAGATATGCATTTTTTTTTCCCCCAGATAGCCCTCTGAAAAGATTGTATGTGTTTATACTGTCATCAGCTGTTGTTGAGAAAGACCATTTCCCCTTACCCTCTCCAGCACAGACAGTTGTTTGCGGTTAACAAAAATCTAGTGACTGGAAGGGTTGAAATTTTACCTCCTTGTTCAGTTTTGGATGTAATGAGGACTATCTTTGTTCTCACAAAGGGCCGGTTACCAGACATTTTTTTTTTTTTTTTGAGTCTCATATACAGTTTCACTTATAAAATGATACCATAGCATGGGATTAGTTAATTCAAGGTGCTTGACAGTTGGGAAATCTGCTTGATCATATTGATGTTTATTTATTCCTTTATGATATTTATCAATACCAATTTTTGTATTTAGCACTAGTTCTTTCAGAGTAACAACAGAAAATATCTTTGTACCATTGACTTTCTAGGTATCGAGGGATGGTAGAGAGGCATCATTTAAAAAGATGAGAAAAGAAAAAAAAACTATAGTTCATCCATTTCTACTTTAATTAAACTCTTAATCCATGGGTAAATCAACAATGAAGGTTCCTGAAATATTTCATGATAAATAATTTGACCAGATTCGAAAACATTGTTTGCATATTGAAGTGTTTAAAGACAAAATGATGATGATACCTGGAACTTCAAAATAATGGGTGAGGGTTATAGATGAAACAAGTGTGTCTATGAATTAATATAGTTGCAACTGGCTTTAATGGGAATTCATTATACTGTTCTCTCTTCTCTTGTGTATGTTTGCAGTTTTCCATAATTAAAAGGTTTTCACCCCTAGAAATTTTCCACTCTTACGTATTTGCACAAGAGGAAAGACCTGTACAAGAATGACCATAGCAGCTTTGTTCTAAGAGCAGAAAACTGAAAACAGTCCATTAGTAGGAAAAAGGATAAACTGAGGTATATTCATACAGTGGGATACTATTCAGCCGTAAAAAGGAATGGACTACTGACACATACTATAATGTAGGTGAATTTCAAAAACACGCTAAGTGAAAGAAGCTTTGCACAAAATAGTACATAATGTCATTCTATTTATGTGAAATTCTAGAACAAGCAGAAGTAGTCTGTGGGTGAAAAATCAGAAGAGTGGTGGCCTTGGGGGATGGAGGCAGGGACTGACTGAAAGGGGCCGGAGAGAACTTTCTATGGTGATTGTAATGTTCTTTGTGTTGATATGGATTTGCGTTACACGTGTATATGCATTTGTGGAAACTCAGCAAATATGCGCTTAACATTTGTTCATTTCATTGTATGTAAATTTTTGCTTCAAAAGAAAATAAACTCTAGTTAGTGATATTCGTGTACTGATGTCTCAGTTTACACAAAAACTAGTAGAAATGGATGGATATTTGATAAAGCAGTTTGGTAAAAGGTTAATGGTAGGATCTGGGTGGTGGGTATATGGGTGCTCGCTGTAATTGTTGGTTGCTGTATATTAGGGGTATAATATTCTACACGCTATGATTGAATGCCTTTAATACCTATAGCAAAAAAATATATATATATAGTGAAACCCATGTCTTGTTGACCTCAAGATATGAGAACATGTCTCCTCTCCACCTAGGAGATGGCCCTGATGGACTTGGCTTTTGTTTGTATTTGGTGGCAGATGCTAACTAGATTAATGGGGGTACAGAATGCAGTGGAAGACTTACAGAACTGGCTGTACTCTGGGGCGGTGGTTCTCAAGCTTCTCGGTCTTAGGATCCCTTTGCACACACTTGAAAATACTGTGGAACCTAAAAAGTTTTGGTTGTGTAGATTATATCTATAGATATTTACATTATTAGAAATTTAAACTGAGGATTTTATAATCCATTTTAGAATAATAAGTCCATTAGAAATTAACATTACTTGTGTTTTTTTTCAATTGTAGTAAAATATACATGATGTAAAATTTACCATTTTAAGCATGCAGTTCTATGGCATTTAGTACATTCACACTGTTGTGCAATCGTCACCACCATTCCAGATATTTTTCATCTTCCCCAACTGAAACTCTGTACCCATCAAACACTAACTCCCCATTCTCCCATCCCAGCAACCACCGTTTTGCTTTCTGTCTCTGAAATTGACAACTCTGGATACTTCGTGTAAGTATAATAACATTTTTTTAATAAAAAATGAAATTGAATGAGAAAAGTGGCATTACTTTATAATCTGTTGTAGTATCACGTCTCTTTTAGCTTTTGGAAAACTCCACTCATGAGAGAATGGCAGTGAAAAAGAAAATAGTACCGTAATACGTATTATGAAAACGGTTTGAGTTTGTGCCCTTCCCCATCCAAAAAGTTGGGGGGAGGGGTAGAAGTTCTCTGAACACACTTCGAAAATTGCTGCTCTAGGGGCATTCTGTGTGATTGAGCAGTTTCTGAGTAGTGGTCATCATGTGGTGATAATGAAGTTTGTAAAACCTTCCCCTCCCTTCTCATTGCCCAGTTCCTTTACCCCCCAAATTACTCTAGGAATATAGTTTTGGAGACCAGAAAAATCACAGACTTGATAATAAAGAAAAGTTTATTTTAGATATTGGGTAAGAAAGAGTCCCTGTTCATTCCTGAAAAACTGACTTGAGAACTAGTATGTTGGAATGGCTTCTGCTTCCTTATGTTGAGAATGGTAAAGTGAGGTTAATATGATGTCTCACTCCCCAAGACCCAACCCAAAAGCAGATGTGGCATGAATGAAATATGTAGATGATGGGCTTTTGGATCTGGTTGCATTTAGGTTTGAAAGTTAGCTCTTGAAGACAGGAAGTCAGGTTAGTTGATAGCCAACATTGGTTGAAGCATTTCAGTGAAACTTGTCTTTCACGAAGATCTTGACTATCCATTTACATTTTTTCTGTCCAGCTGAACAGTATTCCATGATTTCTTTGTCAGCTGGGCCTTTTGCTTCGGATGGATTTGGCGTGGTGTGGTGCTGAATACATGTTGTAAAATATTCTCAGTTAGTTTACTGACTGCCTTTGACCAGTCTCCTGTATGTTTGCTGCAGGCTTTACTTAGAGAAATGGAGAAACAGTGGTGCAGGTGGTGAGACCATGACTATAAGGACTTCTGTAAATTTAATCTAAATGCTTTATTCTTAAAGGACAGTCTTAGATTGCTCTTTGTAAGTGCCAGGGTGACTGTGGGAAATAAGTGGGAAAGTACGTGAAACTGCTTTAAAACCATAATGATACTGATTTTTAAATCAGACTTTCTACTGTTACTCGTCTAGAATATTTAGTACTCTCATTTTCCTTCTTATTTTGCTCATTCCACCAGACATGACTTGAACACAGCTCAGAGAGGTTTTGCTCTTTTAAAAACTATAGTATTAGATGCCTGCAACTAAACATGTATCAATACATATTAGGTGTTCTAATCGTTCAGCCTGGTACTCTTTCCAAGTATTTGGCAACACACTTTTAGACCTTCAGTGCTTGTGTTGCTCCCTCAGGATTCTGAGGGACTAGTAAAGAGGTTAGAAAGGTTACAGTAAGGGTTTACGCATCCTTTAATCAGAAAATACTCTATAGATTATTTGGGGACTGATTGCAGAGACCAGGTATTTGATTTTTAAGAATGTCAAAAACTTAAAAAAGAGTTTGGAAGGATTGACTATCCCGTTAATATAGTTAAGCTATATGTAAGTTAATTTTTATGTAATTTAGCCTTTAGTATATTTGAAAAAAATTATGTAATATTTAAACATCAAGGGACTGACATTTGAAATGGGGAATGGTATTTATTGAGGTGACTTTATGTTCCTGAACAAATTGAGATGGGAGTCTTTATCAAACTACCGATGGTCCCCTGGAAATTTTTATCCTCCTGACCTTTCCCACATCTGCCAAGATACTTGGAGTAGAAAAAAACTTGAGAACCATCTAATTAGAGAAAGGATCAAGAGTAGCAACTTCAAAAGATTAGGGAAGGAGGTAGGGGAGAGTGCATTGGCCAGGCTCAATGACAGAAGTTGTTAATTTTGATGAAATATGACTTATTTTTTTTTCTTAGGTTGCTTGTGCTTTTGTTGTAATATTTAGGAAACCATTACCTAATCCAAGGTCGTAAAGATTTATACCTGTGCTCTTATCTAAGCGTTTTACCATTTTAGTTCTTACATTCAGACTTTTGGTCCATTTGGAGTTAATTTTTGCATGTGGTGTGAAGTGGGGCCCAACCGTCATTCTTTTCATGTGGCTACTCAAGTTGTCCCAGCACCATTTGTTGAAATATTCGTGTATCCTTGATCTGAAATTCTCACCTTATGGGGAAAATAACAAGTGGTTTGGCATAAAAGCTCGCTTAAGGAAAACTTGTGATTGCTCCATTCTTCATGCTCTAGCCAAATTGTTCACCCAAAGCCCTCCATATTTTCTTTCTGTCCCTCTACTCACTGCTTTTCTTGGTTGGAAGGCCTTCCTTCTCCCATTTCTATATGTTGAAATCACACCTATCCTACAAGATATAATTTCGGTGCCACTACACTTGTTATTATAGTCAGTTACAAATTACAGCCTATTAATACTTTCAGATCTGTTTCCTTCTACTCTCCTATGTGCAATTATGGGTGGATGAGACATGTGTTTACCTGCAAGGAAACTGAGCCATATTGATTTACTTAGTTACATAGCCAGTTAGCTGTGACCTCACATTCAACTCTTCTGGAATAGTGTTCTTTCTGTTCCCTCTGCCTTTCATAGTAAAGCCTTCCTTTATAGACCCTATTCTTCTGAGATCATCTCATCTTTCTCTGGGTTCTCTCTTGTGTGGAAGTCAGGGAGAGTCAAGGCTTTATAAGTCTATGCTCTTCAACTAGAGCAGCTCCCTTTTGTCTCTTTTACTGTTTACTGGTATTGCTTAAAAAAGACTTAGGGCAGGGGCAAGAGAAAATAAACATTTCAAAAAATTTTGAAACCATTACCCTGTTAGATGGAGTCCACGTTCCTTAACAGGACTTAGGAGACCTTCAAGCCTTTCCCTTTAGTTTCCTTTCTCACTACTCATTCCTTCCCTCTGTGTTCCAGCCACATGGAGTTACATGGTTCTCTCCTATATTGTGTACTTTCTTAGCTTTGCTCTTATTCTTTCCCCTGTGTAAGCATGGGTTGTTATGTTAATATAATGTTTTATCTTCCACCGTCTAGTAATGAGACGCAATTCTATATTGTCTGGAGTTTACCAGTGTCCTGAGTTCCTCTTGTGGCTGCATCTGAGTTAGGTCGATATTGGTAAGCTGTAAGGGTGTGTAAGAATAAGGACTTCGTCTGTATTTTTTCTTCTGTATACTATTAAGCACTGCTATATTTTTCAAGGTTGTTTTTTGTGCTGTACCCAGTAGTTCAGTTGAATATAATCAGTAACCCGTGTAAGTTTAGGTGCAAATGCAGATTAATTTTTTTTTTCTTCTTTCTTTTTAAATTTTCTTCTCTTTATGCCCTGTAATCTGGTAGACGAAAGGCTCAACTACAGGGTTGTATGTAATTCAGCTGCAGAGATAAATGTATGTGGCATGGGTTAGCCACAGATGGAAACATTAGTCTGCAAATAATTGTGTAATTTCTATAATGTAGAAATGGCTTAATTCAATTTGTCATAGACTTACAAAAGACAAAGCTCATGTGAAAGTACAGGTATCTTTGCTATTATCTATTTTTGATAGTTTTCCTAGGATATAGCAAAACTTGACCCATATACTAAGCTAGCAAGGCAATTTTGACCTATTTTTAATTACTTGAACATATTTTCTTTTAGGTATCAAGATGTCTGTCCAGTTGGATTACTTATGACCAAACTAAGATTTGACTTCCTGTTCTGTTTGTTTTGTTTTCTTTTCCTTTTAAGGAACACTCTTGTTTTCTCACTATCATTTGTCATGTTTTACTTTGCAAATTCCAGTGGCTAACGTAGTTTCTGGATACTAGTAAATTGCAAGTTCTCTAAGGGGAAGGAAGTATGGACATTGATGCTTGCCTTGGTTCTTTTGGTAGCACTGATCTGTAAATGTTGGTAGATTGTGGTTGTGTATGTGTAATTGGTTTTGATGCAGATTGGCAAATTTGGAAAGCAGTATTAGTGTTGCCAGTGTATGTATTAAACTGTACTTCCAAACCTTTACATCTTGGCCAGAGGGTTGGGAACTTTGAGCAGAAGGGATAACATTCGTATCTTGCTGTTGTGGCGACTCAGTATCCAGCTGCTAAAATGTGGAGATAACAGCAGGTCAGAGACAAAGGACTGGACATTACATTTGTTCCTAAGAATATCTGGAATTGGCTCGGCTGCCTTGGGTGAAGTAAGGGGCCAAAGAGCATGATTTTCTTTAATATTGACAGATTGCAATTTACACAAACCTTATTATTTGTCAGAGGCTAAACTCTTTCTGTTATGTGTCTTCACCACTGCAGTCATAACAGCTCTGTAGCTGTGTTGGAAGATGGGAGGAACATTCTTATACAAGAGAGCATTTTTATTGTTTTTAAGTGCTGATTGTTTAGGAGAGGAGAGAGGGGTGTACTATGCTCACAAAAGGGCCCCTAAAAGGCACCACAGTGCCACAGTAGATGTTGATAGCAGTAGTACTGTCATTGGTGATCATTTCGCCTGGGTCATGGGGTGGTGGTGGCTAGACATCTTATAGACCAGGAGAAAGAGTTTGGAAATAATTGGGGACAGGGACCATAGATCAAAGCTTTTTCTCTTTTTGTTGAGAACTTTGAATTCTTTTTATCTGTTTCCTCCCCTTCCCCTTTGCCTTTTTATCTTCTGGGTTTTAGCTCCATATTTCCTTTTGCCCACAAAAGTAATTAACCTCTTGATTGCATGGACTACTCTGGCTTATTTTACTTTCACTGTAACTACAGTAGCACATATCATATCCCTTTGGATCTGAGGAATCCATATTAATTTCTCTGACCATGGTGACAGTTCATCGTGTCACATTAGTTCCTATTAATTTTATTAATTTGACACGTATTTCAGGCAATGTTGGATTTTAGGTCTTTTGTTACTTTTAGAATCATATCTCAAAAGTTTGAACACTTTTTATACGAGGTGCTTTTTAGTCTACACCCTTTCTCCCAGGAAGGCATGTTCACATTCATGAATGTTCCAGAGCTGTTTAAATTTTAGTAAATAGAAATTGGAGATATAAAGAACTTGGTAACACTTTTTCACAGATTTCTGTCCCTCAAATCAGGGTAAGGCAGAATTGTCTGTCTGTCTGTCAGGGTGCCAGATGAGTAACACAGTAGTGTACACTTATGGTCCAGGGTTTGTCTCCTTGGATTTAGGGCCTCCAAATCCACTTCGCTGGCACACTGAGAGGGGGAACTACAGGAGTTACAAATCAGGCAGTCATTGTCTAGCTGTGTTTATTGCTTGAAGGCAGATTTACTGGAGGGACCAAATTAGCATTAGAAGGTTGTTTGATGAGCATAGAAACCAACTAGAGGCAGTAGGTGGATGATCTTAATGACTAGTTACTATCAACACTGCTGTATCCGGCCTCACTCTTGGAAGACTGTTCATAGACCCAAGTACCGTCTTCTCTGAATAGTGCTGTAGATACTAGCAGTGTTTGCTTTTTCATTAACACCCCCCATACCTGCTGTATTCCCATCACCTAATAATGAGTGTTTTGCTTCTTAGCGCACCACTTTAAGTATTGATATTTGGGAGGCACCTCGTTGTTGCTCCATGCTCTTCCTGCTGGTGCAGGAATGGTAACAGTAGAAATAAGTGTGGATGTCAGTCAGTTGAGACAGTGCTTCCCAGCTCCTTCTGTCTTGTGACACACACAGAATAACCATATTTGTGTGACACACTTGGGAAAATGGATTTCTTCTCCAGCTTCATTCACACTGCTGCTCTGATGGCTGAGGGGATCAGTACTTCTTTATCACTTATATTAGTTGAAAGCTCTAGGTTTAGAGTCTAATCCTGAAGGACCATGAGTGCTAGGCTTTAAGTTTATTCTTTAACAGCCATTGGGATTTTTTTTTTTAATTAATTAATTAATTAATTTATTTATTTATTTTTGGCTGTGTTGGGTCTTCGTTTCTGTGCGAGGGCTTTCTCTAGTTGCGGCAAGTGGGGGTCACTCTTCATCGCGGTGCGCAGGCCTCTCATGATCGCGGCCTCTCTTGTTGCGGAGCGCAGGCTCAGCAATTGTGGCTCACGGGCCTAGTTGCTCCGCGGCATGTGGGATCTTCCCAGACCAGGGCTCGAACCCATGTCCCCTGCATTGGCAGGCAGACTGTCAACCACTGCGCCACCAGGGAAGCCCCATTGGGATTTTTTGAGCAGGGGATTAACATGTCCAGAATTTATGGTTAATCTTGTAGCAAGATGTAAAATGGATTAGAGAAAGAAGAAACCCTAAAACCTGGTAGATCAGTTAGGTTATTGGATTAGTTGAAGTGAAATGATATGGTTAATTCTGGGTAATAGAAATAGGAATGAGACTGAAAGGATAGATCAGAATACTAGTACAGAGGTACAATCAGTAGGGCTTAACAACTGGTGGTAGGATGGGAAATGGAGAGTGAAAAGTCAAAGGTTGCGGTGATGAGGCTGGGTGGCTAGGAGGTAGGAAGATGGTGAGATAATTAGTAGAAATAAGCAATATAAATATAGAAACAGGTTTGGAAATAAATTTTTTCCTGTTTAAGGCATATTGAGGTCTAGTGGCTATTCATATTTCAAAATGTATACGAATACTTAGCCGTGTCACACTACGGAGAAGTTGGGATTGTGGATGGGGTAGTGGCAGGGGTTACATTACCTCCGTGAGTTTATTGCAATTTATAGTATGACCTTCAGCCCTTTTAACTCAAACACACCAGAATTGAGCTATTTTTTGGGGATAGATCCACAATAATCAAGCTCGTGTGACTGATATATAAAACCAAGAATATTAGTTTATTCATTTACAGTGAGGAATAACTAGCACAGAGATTGAAGTACTTGTGTTGGCGTGACCAGTAAGTTCTCATTCAGGAGGCAGGTAGACTCACATAGGAATCAACTCATAATGAGGGAGTTGCTTAGTAAATGTGGCATTATAACAAGAGAAGTGGATGGCTTTTCAGATGTTTAATGGCCGTCATCTCCAGGGTAGGGCATGGATGGATCAGTGGATTGATTGACTGTGAGTCACACTCCCCTAGACTATACAGTTATCCCTTAGTATCCAAGGGGGAATGATTCCAGGAGCCCCACGAATACCAAAATCTGCAGATGCTCAGGTCCCTTCCATAAAATGATGTAGTACAGTCAATAGGGTTGGCCCTCCATATAAGCAACTTCCTGATTATGACTATATATTGGATCCTTTTTCTTCAATGTCTGTAACCCTTTTCTGTTTCCATGCCTCTGAGCGCTGTTCTTTCTAATTGACTTATCCTTATTTGTAAAGTAGATTTACTTTACATACTGTCGGATTACAGTCAAGTCTTGCATTCCTATTAATTTGCTATACAAATATATATATATATGTATTCTAGGCAAAATAAAGTCTTTTCCTTCAGTGGTTTATAGTTAAGAGTGGGGAGATGTGTGTTCCCAAAGTATACTCTGCTTCTTTGAGAAGGTTTCCAAAGTCTTGACTTGGAAAAAATTACATCCACAGGCTTGGGTGACTGTAAATATGGGGGACCAGGGGAGTGAGGCCAAAGAAGCATTAGGATAACACCCAGGTTTCTAACTAGGGCAACTGAGGGCTTTTCTTTCCTAAGACAGAAAATTGAGTAGGGGAGGAGAATCAACAGCAGATTGTATTAGGAAGGCAAATTTAATATGTTTTAGATGAGTAAGGTTTAAAGGGCCAGTGGCCCATCCAGGTGTCAATAAATATAAATAGGAGCACCTTGCCTGGTGCTTAAGAGAAAGACTTGTGTTGTGGTGCGTGGTGATGGAGGTTTGTGTACCAAGCAGTGTTCTAAGTAATTTGTATTGAGTCTTTCAGTCTTCACATCAGGCTGCTGAGAAGTACAGATTGTCATTAACTCTATTTAACAGTAAACTGAGGTATGAGCTGCAAAAGTAAATTGCCCAGCCAGGTAAAGGGCAGATTTGTGAGTAATCAGCATGTAGATAATTGGCTAAAGTCCTGACAATAAATATCTAAAATGAACCCACATCTTGTCAGTTACCTTAAAATGGATAGTGAGCTGTTGAAGTAGTTGAGATCCATGATTATTCTAATGAAACATTTCCTCCTAGTAGCAGATTGTATTATCATAGTTAATTGTCAGATTTTAGAAAGTGTAGTCTCTTAAAGGCAGACACTTGTTGGATTAAAGAAGGGGGGCAGGGAGCACATTAACTATCCTTAAAAATTTAGATAATCCTCTAACAGAGGGTAGGAAAACACGTGTCCTTTACTAGCCAACTCAATCCTTTGCACATACTTAATACGAAAGAACTTTTGTCCTTTTAAATAATCTGAAATACTATGCTCTGCAAACATGAAGTATCACACATGTATTGTTATTCAGCATCTTGTAATAATTCTGTGTTGTTACAGTTTTGGAAAAGTTGTTTTCATTATTATGACCAGGAATTTTCCACTTACTCAGTATTGTAGTTGCTGTAATTATTCTACTTGGTGACTTCTCTTTTATTCCATTACTTCTTCCTTCCCAACTCTAAAAAGGTTCTTCCAGTAAAGATCTGAGTGAGAACTTCTGTCTTTGTCTGGAAATGTCTTTGTTTTGCTCCTGCTTCTATGTGGTACTTTAATTGGTTTTGGAATTCTAGCTGACAGTTGTTTTTCTCCTCACTTTGAAGATACTTGATTGTTTTCTGATGAAAAATCAACTGTCAGTCATACTCTTGTTTCTTCCTTTATATGTAACGTGTCATTTCTCTGGTTGCTTTTAAGAATTTTCTTGTCTTTGACATTCTGCAATTTTGCCATGATGGTCTGGGTATGAATTTATTTTTATTTTATTTTGCTTGGGATTTAGTGTGCTTTTCCACCTTGAAGATTATTTATATTCGTAACTGGGAGAATCTCAGCTATTATCTCTACATAACATCTCTTCCTCATTCTTTCTGTTTTCTCCTGGGATTCCTGTTGCATATTACCTTAGACATCATATCTTAGACATCTCTTTCTATTTGCATCTTTTGACTTATCCACACTTGTTTCATCTTTTTAGTTCTGTGTGTTCTGTGGCGTTTCCTCAAATATGCCTTCTGTTTTACTTTTTTTTGTTTTTTTTTTTCTTTTAATTCTAAAAGCTCTCTCCCCCACCTCCAAGCTACTTTTTCTTAATTCATTGTATCCTATTCTTTGTCTTGACTTCTGTTTTGGGTTGTTTTAATCAAGAAAATTTTCAAACTTAACAAAAATAAAGAATGCTGTAATAACCCCCCATGTACCCATTACCCTGCTCTAGCAATTATGAATTTTTTGTTTATATCCCCAACACACTCACACCCATTACTTTGAAGCCAGTCCTGGGCGTCATCCACTTAATCCGTAAATATTAAAATATATATCTTTAAAGGATTCTTTAAAAGAGTCTTTAGACATTTTTAATATACTTATGTTTTATTACACGCTGTTTCATTTTTTAAGCTCTTGGGTACTAACCATCTGTTTGTCTGCTGA
The DNA here is from genome assembly GCF_009873245.2 of Balaenoptera musculus. Taxonomy (NCBI): domain Eukaryota; kingdom Metazoa; phylum Chordata; class Mammalia; order Artiodactyla; family Balaenopteridae; genus Balaenoptera; species Balaenoptera musculus. Next base: position 83,888,615 of record NC_045797.1, read on the forward strand.
TCCCTCATTATGGTGGATCTGTCCCTTGATTAGTTTTGTTATTTTTTAAGAATTCAGATGTAGTTTTTCCTGTGGAACTTGTGTGTGTGTGCCTTGGATTTTGGAAGTGGTTTTGATGATTTGTTTCTGCTGGGCACACTAAGCCTCGGCCCACACTAAGCCTCGGCCCACAGATTTTCAGCTCGCGGACTCACACATCATGTATGAAATAAAAATTTGAAGAGCACCTGCACAGAACATGTGTTTGGGTTTCAGTTTTTCATGGGGGACGACACCCACATCCACCCACACCCCCAAAAGCCCAGGAAATAGCTTTCTTGCTACTTCTCAGCAGTGATAGACACCGTTTTTCTACGGTCCTTACCCCCTACACATCACTGTCATTGTGTTGTAAATTTTTACTTTTTTGCTCTAACTTCATTTCCTCTTCCTATCTAGCACTTGAATATCTCCCTTCCTTCCTTTGGAGCTTTGCTGTAATTTTTTCTTCTGTTTTATCTGTTTCTGTTTAGCATTTTGATTATTTTTAGAAGGGAAAGTCTGCTTGGTCTTACCGTATTGCCACAACCAGAAATCATGTTTCTACCCATCTATTTTAAGGGGAAGAGTCATAAATTTCTTAAATACTCCATACAAGAGTGAGTTAGAGGGGGGTGTGTGTGTGTGTTTTAATCTGATACACTGCTATTCAGGTAGCATTTAATATGTGTTAGCATTTCATCTGGTGAGGTGGACAATACCTAAAAACATATTCAGACCTGTATTTCAATTAGAAGTCTTCTGTTCGTGTATTTGTGCTAAAATCAAATAGTTACATTAACTTGTGCTTCTCACATTTGTCAGAAACGTTGGTAATATTAGATCTGATTTAATATAACAGAAAAATATTAATAAATGCAGTTTTACTGCCAGACAGAGTCTTTATTGTTTAATATTTATGTATTTAATTTACTTATTTACTTGGCTGCACCGGGTCTTAGTTGCGGCACGTGGGATCTTTAGTTTCGGCATGCACGTGGGATCTAGTTCCCTGACCAGGGATCGAACCCGGGCCCCCTGCATTGGGAGCTCGGAGTCGTAACCACTGTGCCACCAGGGAAGTCCCAGACAGAATCTTTAAGTACATGAAGTTATATGAGATACATCTGGAAAATGGACTAATATCATTAACATATATCCCTACATATCAGTAAGGGAAAAAACTCACTGGGAAAATGGCAAAGGATATAACCATACTGTTCAAAGAAAACTGCAAATAAAACTATAGTAAGATGTTTTTCCTTATTGAATTGGAAAAGATAAAAAATGATAATACCTTGGGCTCAGAAGGATGTTGAGAAATTAGAACACTTACACATTGCTAGTGGGGATGTAAATTGAAATTGCCCTGAGGAAGGACAGTTAAACATCTGTCTTCCAAGGATCGAAGGTACATTTGGCACATTGTTGGAAAGAGCAACAGATTTGAAGCAACTTAAATGTTCATCAGAGGAAACGAAATAATTATGGTATGCCCATACAGTGGACATATATAATACTGTTCAGTGTTCTATAGCATGAGGCAGTTATAAACATGAATATGGAATGATCTCAGAGGGATTATTGCACGGAAAAGGCAAGGTGTAGAACAATGTATGTAGTACGCTAACGTGAGCGAGGGGGAACGTACATGCATTTTAAATGTTTAAAATATCTGGAAGAACTTACAAGAAACTGGTGATGATGGTTACCTTGGGAGGGGAAGAACTGGCCGGCTCAGGATCCAAGGAAGGGAGAGAAACTTTATTTTTCACTTTCGAGTTTTAGGTGATGGACAGTATTACGTATTATTTTAATGGAAACCAGAGTCTCATTCTGTGTGAATATACAAGTAAGGGAAGAAGAATCCTGTGAGGTTGAATTTGAATTCTGGATATATCAGTATGAGATGATGATTTTTCAAAAAAAAAAAATTTGCTGAAGGAGTGAAACAACAGAATGGGGGAGACTTCTTTTTTCCTTATTTAGAAATTTTAGAGTGGTAGTTAATTAACTTGTACATTATTACTTTGATAAAAATAAAGAATTACAAAAACAAATAATTCAAGAAAAGCCCTGTGCCATCTTAAGCCCTGTAATACGTGTGAAATTCTCTTGCTGTTGCATCCATTTCAGTATGTTACCATGTCATGGTTAATGTTCATTTGACAAATAATGAGTCTTGCTCTATGGTAGGCACTGTGCTAAATACTTAACATACCATATACAGAATTTTGTGAATGAGAAATATTAAGGAAACATTTTTATCTAGAAGTTGCTCTGCTTAACAGGTTGCTCCTTTGATTTAATACCTTAGAATTAGCATAGATTATTAAAACTAGAAAATATTTTGATTATTTTATAGAAGAAATTAAACTAAGGAACTTGCTCTAGATGGAGACTCTAGAACCAGATGTTTGGTCCAGCATTCATTCCACTGAGGTTCAATTGTGAAATTTGGTTCCTTTTTAAAAATGTACTTTTGCTGGTTTGGAAAGTTTTTTTCTACTTATTTCTTTTCGTTTTAAAAAGATTTTACTGTCTTCAGTGACTTTCTACCTGTTTTGCAATTGTGCCTTTTCCTATGCCATGGGCGCTCTGTGCCTTGGAATGTTTTCTTCCTCCATGCTTTCTGCCTGTTTGTAAAATGCAATAGAATTTTCTGGATGAAATATGACTTCCTTCTTGAGTATTGAATTTTTCTTTGATTTTGGTCTCTTGGAGTTAAAACCTAATTAAGAGATAGTTATTGTCTAGAGACTTTATTCTTCCTACATGACAGTGGTTCTTTGTACTATATATAATACTTGAAGTTGGGATGTTAGAAAAATTTAGCTCTTACCATTAGATAAATGTTCCATTTGTTGAATAGTTATGTTACCCTATATACTATATTAATTCATTTTTTAATATAAATTTATTTATGTATGTATGTATGTCTGCGTTGGGTCCTCGTTGCTGCGTGCAGGCCTTCTCTAGTTGTGGTGAGCGGGGGCTGTTCTTCGTTGAGGTGCACAGGTTTCTCATTGCAGTGGCTTCTCCTGTGGCGGAGCACGGGCTCTAGGCACCTGGGCTTCAGTAGTTGTGGCTTGCGGGTTCTAGAGCACAGGCTCAATGGTTGTGGTGCGCGGGCTTAGTTGCTCCGTGGCATGTGGGAACTTCCGGGACCAGGGCTTGAATCCGTGTCCCCTGCATTGACAGGCGGATTGTCAACCACTGTGCCACCAGGGAAGTCCCTATATTAATTCTTCTGTTTGCTTTACTAATTAAATAACTTAAGGCCAAAGCCTAATCTCTCATAGATATGCTCCATTATTTTATAGGTTAGTACTAAGAATGCTAGCTTTATTTTCAGATTCTAGCCCCATTTAATTAATTATATGACTTTGTGTAAGTTTCTTGATTCCTAGGTGATTTTATTCACTTGTAAAATTATCATAATGGTTCTTATGTGCAAATAATACATGCAAGAGTGGTTAGAATAGGACGTAGCACATATTGAACACTTAAATATTTGTTGAATGAGTAATGTAATCTTTTATGGGAACATGTGCTGATTAAACAGATAAAAATATACAGATAGTGACTAGTATATGTGCCATAAAGTTAGAGATTGAACATGTTAATAGTGTTTTATTTAATGAATTTCAGTAAGCTGATAGAGAGGAAATTGAAAATCCTTAGGACATTTTTTGTTTCCTGTTGATTATTTTGTTTGTATTTCAAGGCTCTTCATCAGTTACCTGCTCTCTTAAAAAAAATCAGTTTGGAAAAAAAAATCAGTTTGGTATGTAAAGAATAAGCTATATAATGAGGAAGAAGAGCAGCTTATTTTGTCTATAAAACAAATCACTTATAAATGAATTTAAGATAAAAGTATTAGCTTTTTGGATGCCACACACAGACTATTACCACTGAAGCCAAATTAGTTGTTTCGGAAAAGCTATTGAAGTGATGGTAGGATTATTGTATGTAAACATAATTCACTCCTAGAGATAGAGTTAGTACTGGAGTTTTGTTATTCTTCCTAACCTTTTCTCTAAGGTTTGGGATTGAAGAAGAATAATTACTATACTAAATTTGCATCACTGTTATTTCTCACAATTTCATTTCTTGCGTAGTTCTTTACTGCTTTTATGATGTAATCCTCTTTATTGTTATTCCCATCATATTTTTCTGAGATTAAGCTTATTCTGAGGTCCTTTAGCATCTCCTAAAACGACCTGTACCAAATAACTATATTTTTTCCTCTGACTTTGCTTGTATTTGAGTTTCTTTGGTCTAGAATGTTTTGTTACTAGTGCATCTTGTAATTTTGGGTAGTAAGTGCACTGACTTCACAGATCTCTCAGATTCTCAAAAAGGAATGTACTTCTTGCATTCTGCCTCTCAATCAGGTAACACTCAACACTGAAGGTAGCCCCAATCTTAGTTCTCCAAGCCTCCCAGGATCATAAAATTTGCTGGTTGAAGCGTCACAAAGGGGATCTCCTGCTTAATTGACAAGAGTAATGTAAAGGGGGAATTAGTGGAGGAACTTTTAACTACATTAATGTTAAAAATTGATTCCCTTCCTCTCCTGACTTCTTCTTACCAATGACCTTATCTGGGAAGATTTTCTTATTCCAGGGAGCCGCTTGTCATTTTGGTTTTTACTCTCTGACCTGTATTGAGTCTTTTTTATAATTTAATTTTTTTAACAAAAAATTGTACACCTAGGCTCTATATACCTTAAGTATTTATAGCCTTTATTCTATGTGGTATTAATATTTAATAACTGGTATTGATAATACCTGATATAGCCGTAAATCGTTTTGGTAAGACATGAAGCAGAATCCATTGTCTTTTAATTGGGCTAAAATCTACATCGCTACTACTGATAGCACATGGAAAGACAGAATTATTCTGTACCTGTTGTTTCCTTCACAGAGAGCTAGTGGCATCTGACAAAGAACCATGATACCTGGCTGAAACTCCAGGATGGAAGTAATGCACAAGTCACTTTATAAAAGCCAACACTGTAAATCGTACGTAATGGCTATATGCAAACTAGTGATCAAAGTTAATAATTTTAGAAGGGAAAAGTTTACAGTTAGCTTACAAGTGGCTGTGTAAACTGATGCAGTAGCTGTTTGGCAGCTTTCCAAATCCTTGGAAGTCCAGCGTGCCAGTAAGAGAGTCCTCATGAACATTCCCACATCTGGCTCAAGTGACTTAGGGGGGATGAGAGCTAGAATCACATTCCTCTCCTCTCCCCAAGTCCTCATTCTAGTCAGTCAGACTTTTCTCAGCCCCTGCTACCACATTCCTGCCACATTTAATCACAAAGTACTAGGTCTTAAATGTTCCAAGTGGCTTTTTTTTTTTTTTTAATTGTAAATACTGTCTTTACCAGAGCTGGCACTGTTTTGGAGATCCTCTGTGAGATCTCATCTTAACTGCCTGACTTACTTGCGAGAAAAAGAAAAGTGAGAGGCACTTCATTTTACATTGTAGTTCCTTAGTTGGAATATAAGCAGAGGTGTTGGTTCCCACAGTATAAATACTGTGTTTGCATTATTTGATACTGCTTCTCAGAATCTACTCTTGTTCAAAATTTTTTTTTTTTTAAGATAGAGATGACTGAGTCAGTTTGACATTTAGAAGCTTAGTGAACATTTTTGTGGCTGTCTCACCATTGCCCCCCCCTTCCTCCCCAAAAACCCCCTAAATTCAGGTGTTCCATAGAAATAGTTTTAAAATTGGAAGTCATTCATGATATGTAAAAATGGTATTAGAGGAAAAATTTTAAGTAGTGTGATTTTGTAAGATTCTGGGAAAGAGTTTTTCTCAAGTTTATTTTAATAAATAACTATTAAAATTGTATTGGTGATGTTGAGCAGGAGAAATTCTTACAATGTGATCCTGCCACTTTTATAACGTATAAATTTCTGGGGCTTCATTAGGTAATTTTATTGTAATACTAAGTTTAACTTCCCCTGAGCTTCAGACCCTTTTAAAATATATTTTTTTAACCTAAACGTATTTTTCATTAAATTTAAGGATTTAAAATGTTTCTCTGTTTATTTTCTTTAAAATAATATGCATATAATCATTGCGTTTTGTTTAGGCTCTTTTTATTCAGATAAACAGCAAGAAAGCTCTTGAGTTAAAACTACATTTTCTAAACCATCTTTTACTTCTTTAGTATCTATTTGTTGATTTTACTCCCCCCAAATTTTATTCACCATAATATTTTTTATTACAAAAAGATTTTTAAATTACTTAGCATCAGGTAAAATTGATAATCCAAGAAGGTGTCTTCCATATTCATTTTTTTGTGACTTTTTAATACTCCTGGGCACACCTTGTACAAATACCTCAGTTTGAGAGGCACTAGCTCATTGGATCAAGCGGACATTTCTTGGTATGAAATGAGGGATAAAAGACATACTTAAATACTAACCCAATTTTTAAAAATAGTTGTATTTGATAGACATGACTGTCACATTGCTAGGTAAGTTTTTAGACCACTTACTCTCAACCCCTAGACTCACCCTTTTTTTGGATGAGCGCTGGTTGCAGAGGACACTGAGTAGCCCTGCTCTGGGCCATAATGGCTTACTTATTCTGTGATTATACTCTTCTTCATATTTGATGTCTTAAACATTTTATTTCCCCTCCCTAAAATGATTGCACATCCTCGTTTCCTAACTGCTGCATTCCTTCTGTTCCTTCTTGACAAGGCAAATATCCCTTCCCCAGGGAAGCCTGTCTTTACAGTGATCATCACCAGCAGAGCCAGACATTCCCTCTCTGTGCTTCCGTAGCCCCTTATTCACATATCTGTACTGTTGACGGTATACTTACCTCTCATTAGACTGTGAACTCTTTGAGGGCAAGGACTTTATTTCCCCTCTGGTCAAATACAGTGCCTAGCACCTAGCTGGTATCAGGAAATGCTTGCTTCAGTGAATGGATGAGTGGGCAGACAGGCTCTTTCTAATTAGTGTTTGATGTAATATAGCTTTGCCATTAGAAAGTATGACTTGCTGTGACCCCAGAGCGTTCAGCTGATGGCGGCCACCTGACCCCTGCTCTCTAGCCACGCCTCCAGTCCAGGGTGGTACCGTGTGGAGCTCCTGTGGCAGTTGTGTTTGCTAGTACCTAATGTTTTAACTTATTTCTTTCAGGAATTGTTGGATAAGTATTTAATAGCCAATGCAACTAATCCAGAGAGTAAGGTCTTCTATCTGAAGATGAAGGGGGATTACTTCCGGTACCTTGCTGAAGTTGCTTGTGGTGATGATCGGAAACGTAAGTGTATTTGGTTTATGGGTAAAGCTACAATATAAAAGAGAGGGAGGATAAATTTATAATGTTACCTTACGTTCTCAAAAAACGAAAACATAGTTATGACTTTACATTATGTGCTCTTTATGAAAAATTAAACTCATAAACTCTCTGATTATAACCTGATAAGATATTATTAAAAACAGGCTTAATCTTTTAGGCTTTAGAATTTGGTTCACCATATTTTTAGCCCCAGAGTTCTTTGCATATGCTTTGGGTGCTTCTGTTGTGTCACATGGTGTTCAGCATCTTGTATCTTGAAACTTAAGATAACTGGAAATTACATATAGACTAGAAACAGGACATTGTACTTTTTCTACTTGACGTATTAATTTATTAATTACTACCTATTTTGAGGGATCATAACATTGACTACTAATTACACATAACCAGATTTCTGAAGAGGAGAGGTGAGATGAGAGTATTATTGCTGGTATATAATTTATCACAGAAAACACAGCTATGGGGAAAAGAGTAACCTAATTTCCTAACTTGATTGTAAAACAGTCAAAGTAAATTTATTAGCAGTGACCTCGGTCTCCTGGAGTATTTGGTAGCTGAGTGTACGGTAGTATATTGTGTATGTGCCTGCTACTCAGTTTATGAAGCAAGTTCTGGGTAGAAGTATCACTTAAGTCCTTATTTTTTTTCCAGTAAGTTTATTATTTTCTTCCTCATTTTACCCTATCCTAAAAGGGCATGCCCCACAAACGGTTATTACAGCCTCCTCTTCCTCTCTCTCAGAGAGTTACTAAAAGTGAGACAGTTTTAGCATCCCCCAAATCAGTGTAATTTAAGATATAAAGAGAAAACTTTTGTACCTTGCTGTAATAGAATCTGTATACTAAACTGTTGTGTTATCAATATATAATTTCTGTTGCCATAATGATAAGCAAAATTGAATGTGACAGGTATTTGCACAGAACTGAACATTTAAACGTCAGCTAGTCAAGGGGATATCTTTGGGAGGTTGGGCCATAGCCCCAGCATTAATCTGATCTGACCCTTTCTGGCTCATTGGGATTTTCTCATCCTATACGTAGAACACTCCAGTAGTCTGGGATTTGTAAATAGTCTGTATTTACAGTCTAGATGCTGAGACGCTTTAGAACTCTTATTGTAATGCCTCCTTATGTGCTGGACACCAAGAGCTCCTTAGTTAAATGTGAGGGCCATACCAGCTATGTTTAGATCAGTGAATGTACCATTGAAGAAGAAGAAGGAAAGGCACATATTTGGGCTTTAAAGGGATAACTTGATTTCTGTTAGGTCAGTCCTTCTAGAGCTATAATGGGCCCAATGGCCTCATTCGGAAAACCTAACCTTTTCAAAACATGATATAATCAGATTAGTGTTGGTAGTTCTTCCTGAACATTTTGTTCAGGAAGGTGACATTTTTATTAAGCCAGTAATCAAACTCTGGTCAGAGCAGATTTTGATCTATATATTGGTGCTTTTATATTGCGTTTCACATAATACATCTTGATACCGAGGGTCAGTATTATTTCTACGGATGAGTCACAAAAATAGAGATTTTGGTGGTGATGATCTTTGTAAAATGTTTCCATTATTGTGGGAAGGGATATTGCAGCTGATTTTTTTCAAGTTTTATTGCGATATTATTGACATATATCAAATTGTTTTTAATTGCTGCATTTTCAGGTAATAAAATTAGAAGACATGAAAGAAGAAAAGTGTTTTAGCCCCAGAGATGGAAAAACCTGATATACTGTCTCATGTCTTAATATTTTTTATTAAGCTGATTATAAACAAGCACCATTATAAACTAGTTTTTTAATAGCCCAGTACAGGATAATGTTTTTGGTTTGCTACTATGGTTTTAAACGAAGGCTACAGAGAGAAGTCTGGTTCTACCGAGTTAGTAGCATATGTTAAAGGTGTTACTGTATACTGGATGGATATTTTCAGTACCATGCTTTTTTATTTCATTTTTTCCCTTCACAGAAACGATAGATAATTCCCAAGGAGCTTACCAAGAGGCTTTTGATATAAGCAAGAAAGAGATGCAACCCACACACCCAATCCGCCTGGGGCTGGCTCTTAACTTTTCTGTATTTTACTATGAGATCCTTAATAACCCAGAACTTGCCTGCACACTGGCTAAAACGGTAAGATGTGTGTCCAGAAATACCCTCTTTAGGTTATTTGCGATAGCAAGCATGTTAATGTCTAGGTATTTTACTTGAATATCCAGGGATGATTTCTACATTTATTTGGGTATCTCCTTTTTCTTACCATCATGACCACCTACCACTGTCCTTCTCAAGATCTTACTCTCCCAGCTATGGTTGTAAGCAGTAAGATCTGTCTAAAGAGCATATTGGTCAGAGTAATCAAAAAAGTATGAAAGAAATGTAAAGAATTGGAAAGTAACGCCTGCCAGGTTTGATCAGTAGAATCTCTGCATTCCTCAAAGTGTTTCAAAATGGAAGTGTTCAAAGGGGTTTTTGCAAGTAAATACTAGTTCTTATTTGTAAAAAATATATTGGGCATAGCTACCGTGCTGTCTGTCCTGTGAAAGAACTAAGAAATGCTTGTTTACTGATTAAGTACGTATAACTTTATAAGTTTTAGTCATCCTCAAAAATTCTTAAGCTGAGAATCCGAGGAAGTGATTTCATTCAGTTTTGTTTTAAGTGATAATAGAACATAAAGTGGATGTTCATCTATTTTATAAAAATGGTTTGCGACTATAGAGTATCAGTTTGTGTCAATGTAAATATTGTTTACCATGGATGTAAATATTTGTCAGGCTTTTGATGAGGCCATTGCAGAGCTTGATACACTGAATGAAGACTCATACAAAGACAGCACCCTCATCATGCAGTTGCTTAGAGACAACCTAACAGTGAGTTTTTCATTCTTTTAATTTTATTTCCTTTTCAGGAACAAAAGTATTAATATTTTATTCAGGCTCCCTGTGTTTTGGGGCAGCTATATTAGAGCTACACTTGCTCTTAGAAAATGAATATATAAAAATTACATAAAAATATTAAATACGTATTAGTATTTTGTATAGGACAACTGTTCTTTGTAGGCAGATTTTCAAGTTGAATAGGCATTTTATCAGACCTTCCTGAGAAAGTACTAAGATTTTAGGAACTCATAATATTAACATTATTGACTCTTTATTTCACTGGTATGAAGATGTTGATAAATTATGTTAATCTAGAGAGTTTGTCTTTTTTAATTTGTTTTTTCTTTTGTTTTTCTCCCTACCTCTTGTATAGACAGGGGATGGAGGAAAAAGTAATGGAGAAAAAAATACAGGTTGAGCTTTACTTAGCTTCTTTTGTAGGTTCAAGTAAATTGGATATGTCAAAATCTTAGACAAAATGTGGAAGAAATACACCTTTTAATATAAATGTAGTTCTCCCGCCCCCTCCCCTCCCCCCCCCCCCCGTTTTGATGCTTCATCTTCTGCTAGATAAAAAAATTTTTAACATTAGCACCCTATCTGTTCAACTTTGCTGAACAGAGAAATTATGAAGACAGTTCATTCCCAGCCATTAGAAATCCCTCTGGTTGTGAGGTAACAATAGAAAAATGATCAGCATAAATAGCTTCTATAGAAGAAAAACAAACTGAGCAATTAACCTCTTTCCAGATGCACCGTGGAGCTATCTTGTAACTAGTTCTGTTTTGTTTTCTCTCTCCCAGAGACAGTTCTTTGGGGATATTTGTTTTGTTTGTTTGTTTTTATTTTAGTATCTTAATAATGACTTAAAGGTTAAGACTTCAGCTCTGCTAAAATTGCCACTAGTGTCTTGGTGCTGGTCTAATAGAAATCCATTTTGTGAACTATTGTTATGCATAGGCAACAAATATTGACTATTCCCTTTTTCACTTCATTGTTCCACCCTAAAATTAGAAAGACTAACATCCTACCTAAGTCAAGAACCGTATCTACATATCTTCATGCATACATGCTGCTTCCCTGTAACTTAACATCGTTCACTCCTGTTTAACTCTTTGCAGCATACAAAGTAAGCCTGCTTCTTTTTCTATATGATAGCCCTTCAAGTACTTGGCAATGGTGACTTTGACTATGGTCCCTGCCCAGCCCCAAAGAAAAATTTTTTTGGCCTTACTAATCTCATAAATTATATTTTAGTAGTGCTTTTAAAAAGAGCATTGGGCTGCCAGAAATTGAGAGAGCATTAAATTCTAAGGATGTTAGTTACCTTGTTTTTATCTGAGATTATAGTAAGCTTTGAAAACGTACTCAAATACTGTATATGTGTTTGTCATTTTGTAAATGCACAGTGAAAGGAATACAGGGGTACACTTTGGGAGGAGTTGATGAAATATAACTTCCAGTCTTAGTCATAATCTCTATTGTTTAATTTACTGCTCTAAGAATTACATTTTGATATTATAATAAGACTTGAAATAATTGATCTAGAAATAGTAACTTAATATGATTTTTTTTTTCTAGTTATGGACATCAGACAGTGCAGGAGAAGAATGTGATGCGGCAGAAGGGGCAGAGAACTAAGTGCATACAGGGTGTCATCCTTCTTCCCCTCAAGAAACCTTTTTACTCATCTCCATTCCTTATTCCATTTGGATTTCCTATAGCAAAGAAACCCATTCATGTGTATGGAATCAACTGTTTATAGTCTTTTCACACTGCAGCTTTGGGAAAACTCCATTCCTTGATTTGTGTTTGTCTTGGCCTTCCTGGTGTGCAGTTACTGCTGTAGAAAAGTATTAATAGCTTCATTTCATATAAACATAAGTAACTTCCAAACACTTATGTAGAGGACTAAAAATGTATCTGGTATTTAAGTAATCTGAACCAGTTCTGCAAGTGACTGTGTTTTGTATTACTGTGAAGATATGAAAATGTAGTTAATTACAATTTAAAGAGTGTTCTACATAACTTCTTAATTTCTACATTCCCTCCCTTACTCTTCTTCGGGGATTTTCTTTCAGTAAGCAACTTTTCCATCCTCTTAATATGTTCCTTTTTGGTAGGAATCCAGAAGTGTTAGATTGAATGGAAAAGCATTTGACATTTTGAGGCTGGGGGGGTCACAAATTAAAATGCCTCCTGTATCATATATAATGGAGGTCTTGTGTATCTGTGACAACAGGGAGTTTCCTCATTCACTCTTCATTTGCTGCTGTTTAAGTTGACAACTTCCCTTCCCAATAAAAATTCACTTACACCTCCTGCCTTTGTAGTTCTGGTGTTCACTTTACTGTGTAATAGAAGTAGCGTGTTGCTGCCAGAATACAAGCATTGCTTTCGGCAAATGAAAGTGCGTGTCATTTCCTAATACGCTAGGAAGGGGAAAGAAAGTACACAAGTCCAAGTCTAAAGCTTTAGTACTTTTCCATGCAGATTTGTGCACATGTGAGAGGGTGTCCAGTTTGTCTAGTGATTGTTAGAGAGTTGGACCACTATTGTGTGTTGCTAATAATCATCGACTGTAGTCCCAAAAAAGCCTTGTGAAAATGTTATGCCCTATGTAACAGCAGAGTAACATAAAATAAAATTACATTTTATAAACCATTTACTATGGCTTTGTAACAATTACATACTCATATTTTAAGGGACAGGTGAATTTACTACTTTCTGAAGTTTATTGATACTTCCCTTTTATCTCATGTAAAATGGAGTAGTGGTACCCATCTTTCTGCATTGTGATACACTTGTCTAGGGATGCCTGGACCTGTATAAAATTGGACTACATTTCTTAAGAGTTAGTGTTTTACCTTAGATCAGTTTTGTGGACCCTCTCTTCCTTAGATGTAAATGATATTAGTTAACCGTTGAATGAAATAAAGTGGACATTTTAAAACTAGAAAAGTTAAAATTATGTGATTGTGAGTGCTTTGGCTGGTGTTAGAATTACGTTTCAGTGGATATTCAAACAGAATGTCAGAGTTTGAGTACCTTGTTTTCAGATAATTCTCTTTGTAAACGCTCAGTTGTACCATTGGTGAGTTCAGAATAATTTTGGTTTTATAATATTGCCATGGCTATTATACTAGTCTGTCTTAGTATTGGCCTGAGAATTTATTTTAAAGTCAGAAAATAATCTGAAAAATTAAGCTGTGTAGGATTATCCTTTTTCTCCTAAAAGTGTGACTATGAAACAAGGTTTTGTTTGCACTTGATTTGTTTTCTGAGGGGAAATGAAAAGACAGAATTGAATGGGACTTGCAGAAATTATCCATTTAAATAAGATTAATAGAACTTTGGCCTGCCAAAATGTAAATCAGTAAGACAGTGCTTTTTTTTTTTTTTTTAAATTTATTTATTTATTTATTTTCGTATTTTATTTTTGGCTGTGTTGGGTCTTCATTTCTGTGCGAGGGCTTTCTCTAGTTGCGGCGAGCGGGGGCCACTCTTCATCGCGGTGCGCGGGCCTCTTCACTATCGCGGCCTCTCTTGTTGCGGAGCACAGGCTCCAGACGCGCAGGCTCAGTAGTTGTGGCTCACGGGCCTACTCGCTCCGCGGCATGTGGGATCTTCCCAGACCAGGGCTCGAACCCGTGTCCCCTGCATTAGCAGGCAGATTCTCAACCACTGCGCCCCCAGGGAAGCCCAAGACAGTGCTTTTTAAATAAAAATTTCAGTAAACATTGAAAGAACATTGTGAATTAGGAGAAAAAATTATCAGTCCTAACAAGTTGTAAGTACTGAATAGAGTAATGACTACACTACTTGATGAGTTCTGAAAGTAGCCTTCTTTCTGAAGAGCAGATTAGTCCCAGGTTATCTCCTTGCTTTAGGAGAGGTGAGCATCTTTAAAAGGGGGCCCAGCCTGTGGTATTATCTCTTTCTGACTCTCATTTTGGGGCCTCCTGTACTAGATGTAGAGGATATTTATAGAATACTGCTAAGAACTCAGTCGGGGTAGAGGGAGGGTTTAAACCCAGGTTTGAGCTTTCTAACTTTTATAATTACTTTCTGAGATAGTTTAGAAATTTTAAATGTTACACCTATTTTGTAGTTAGAACTTTTTAATTGGCAGTTTTCCCTTTAAAATGTCATTTAGGTTTTAATAACTGAAAATAACAGGAGGGTGGATTGCATCCTAACACTGATTATCCAAAATAGAAACATTAGGGATTTCTCTTCCAACATACAGTACATTCAGCCATGATTATTTGATCCGAGATTGGGAAAGAACAGTACATTTTTTTGGACGGGATTGGTAGACTACAGTCATGTCTATAACTTTAAATATTTATCAGTAGAGACTATTAGTTTTTTAAAAATCATGAAAAACACTAGGAAGCCCATTTAAAGTGTGTAAAAATTCTAATAGAGTAAAATATTTTGAGATCAGAATTCTAGTCACTTATCTTTAAGTGGACTGATGTTTTTGTTTTGTTTTTGTGGAGTTGAGCCAAACATTCAAAAATATTTGAGGGCCTATTTTAGGCACAAACATGTGACAATTTTTGTTAAATTATGAGCCTGAGTTTATTGGACTGGTTATAGATAGGTGTCATCTGATATGTTAGGAAGACTCACTTTAAACTGATTAATAAGACAGTTATGTTGATGTTTTATGCTGCCGAATATCATCTTCCCTTGTGTAATTGTATTTCATCGCTTTGCAAGAGGGAGAGTTACCATTGTATATCATATATATTACTATTGAATTTTGAGGGCCATCACAATTAAGTACCAGTATAACCACCTGCCACAATAATGTTTTTTTTTACAGAAACCACTAATGTTTTTAAAAATTTATTTATTTATTTTTGGCTGCGTTGGGTTCTTTGTTGCTGCGCGCGGGCTTCTCTAGTTTGACGAGCGGGGGGCTACTCTTCGTTGCAGGTGCAGGCTTCTCATTGCGGTGGCTTTTCTTGTTGCGGAGCACGGGCTCTAGGTGCGTGAGCATCAGTAGTTGTGGCTCACGGCTTTAGAGCACAGGTTCAGTAGTTGCGGCGCACGGGCTTAGTTGCTCCGGGGCATGTGGGATCTTCCCGGACCAGAGATCGAACCCATGACCCCTGCATTGGCAGGCGGATTCTCAACCACTGTGCCACCAGGGAAGTCCCCCACAATAACGTTTTTGACCCATTCAGCAGGTGCTTAAGAAACCTGTGGTATCAATACCGGAAGGTGAGTCCCAGATCATCATGAAATTCGGTTCACAGCAGACTTGCCATTTACTGCTTAGCCACATTTCACTTACAAAAAGCCTTTAGACTTGATGCTTTAAAGGGAGAAATAATAAATAGTAAGTAATAATAAATACCCAGGGGGAGAAGCTGGAGGACTGACCATCTTCAGTTTAAAATTAGAACACCTTGAGCATGTCCATAAATGGTCTGGCCCTTCTGTTTTAGTTACAGGGAACCAGCATTGATTGAATTCATTTTGGTGCCTGGTCATGTATTAGGCACACACATTCATAGTCAGTCATATTTAATCTCTCAACTGCCCTGCCAAGTTAATTTCCTCTTGACTGATAGGACATCTGATCAGGAAAAAATGAAGTTATGTGTCCAAAATTATGTGTAATTAAGCGGCAGGACCTATAGTTTGAAATCAGATGCC
The DNA here is from genome assembly GCF_009873245.2 of Balaenoptera musculus. Taxonomy (NCBI): domain Eukaryota; kingdom Metazoa; phylum Chordata; class Mammalia; order Artiodactyla; family Balaenopteridae; genus Balaenoptera; species Balaenoptera musculus. The sequence continues at coordinate 83,904,516 of NC_045797.1, forward strand.
AAAACCAAATTCATTCTGTCACTGTTGCCAGCTGTGGGTGCTTCAGCTTGTTTACTATGGCTAGTAAATAGAATTTATTTTCTATCATATTTTGAGTGTTTGTTTTTTTTAACTCTTCCTCCACTTACCCTTAACCTGTCCGTTTTGCCCTTGAGGAAAACCTTAAAAGCAGCTCAAGGAATATTAGGACATGCTGGACCTAACCCATGGTTACGGAAGCAAATCCAAAAAAAATCAACTAATGTTTGACCTGAAACTAGACAAAATTAGACCAAAAAAACAGATGAAAATAGCTCCAGATTCTCTACTACCTAAGTTGAAAAGAATTTTCAATGAAAATTATTTGTTTCTGCCACTCAGACTTAGAAAATGAAGGCTTTAATTTACATTTCTCTAGTAGGTTTTTTAAAAAGGTGTTAGCCCTCTAATGGTTTTCAGAAAGTAAGGAAATAATGTTCGTTACCAAGCATTTGTCAAATTTATGGTTCAAATACGTTCTTCATGTCATATGTTTCACACTGAAGGGCCTTGTATTGTCAGTGTTAATCGTATACTCGTGCTTCAGTATAGTGATAAGGCCATCGGCCAGGGTTCTAGCCCAAGCGTCCCACTGGTAGCTGCATGTGATCTTGGGCCACCATATCGGGGGCCTGACTTACCCATCTTCACAGGTTCTGTTTTTAAGCATCTTCACAAATAAAACTCAGCTTCATAAAATTTTTGAGGTAGATTTTTCTCCTGATTTATGAATGAGAAAACTGAGGCACAGAAGCTAATGACGTGTCTTAGGACTTGGGTCCTCATAGCTAAGTGAGTGGCGGTATCAGGATTCAAACCTGGGTAATCTACTTGGAAGTTGGTACTCTTACTGCTGTGCTATGTTGCCTTTTTTTGGAGATTAAAGCAGTGACGGATCAGTGCTTTTTTAAAATTTCTTTATGACCGATTAGTGGATAGTGGAAACCTAATGGGTCACAGCCAGCTCTTTTATAATAGAAGTATATGGCATGGGAATTCCCTGGCGGTCCAGTGGTTAGGACTCGGTGCTTTCACTGCTGGGGCCCGGGTTCAGTCCCTGGTCGGGGAACTAAGATCCCGCAAGCCTCACGGCGTGGCCAAAAAAAAAAATATATATATGGCATGTTAATAGGGGTAATAGTTTGTGAAATCATTTTCACTTTATGTGAACAGTGGGTTGTGATGTAAAATTGATTTCAAATGAGTTTAAGAGCCATTTGTTCTAGATGGTCTTAGAGGTTTCTTTGCAGTTCATGTCCTAGGACTGTTAAGTTCTTAATTTCACTGTTGTGAATAGTATAGTTTTTCATGGTGACATTGTTGGGTCCCTTCCACTTACAGCATTGTGTTAATGGCAACACTTTCTACTTTAGAATGTGCTGAGCAGTGAGTCCCTTAATGCCCTTCAGAAAAAAAGGAGACTCCGTCTTTTGAGGGCAATACTTTTATTCCACATTGCTTGAAGGATTATGTGAAGATTAATTCTTGTATCTTTTCGTTGTCCTCAGACACTGTTTTCTGCAGCATATCACAGCCTTGGCCTAAGACCATCAAGGAAGTACTTAAACCCTAGAAGCATGGCAGAGTTAGGATTTACTCAGCTAGCAAAGAGGATTATTAAGGGCTTTCATGGGATATGAATTACTAAGTGGGTTTGAAACTGGGTTGAGTCCCAAGTAAAAATCAATACAATAGGCCTTACTACTCTAGGCTCCTAAATTCTCTTATTTGAGCTGGAATACAGCTCTTTGAGGAGTGGAGTATCTGAGGTTCTTACCCAAATGCCTATCAAAAGAGTTGTATTACTGTAATTTGAACTAAAGATTTAGGAATTTCGTTGCTAATTTAGACAAATGAAATTATATACTGTAGACTTATTTGTTTGAGATGAGATTTATTTGCCTATATACAAAAATCACCATTTTTCCTTCTGTGACAGCAGATGACATTGTTGAAAACTAGAAAAGGTCTGCTTAAAGTCAATTAAAATTTAACTTAGAGTGCAGCCTGGTTTTCTTTCCACTACGGAAATGTAGGGGAGCTAAACCCACTTAATGAGGCTCAGGTTAACCTCATTTCTGAGGACATGTGTGTGTGTATACCAGCAGTTGGCATTTATTGAAAAAAATTCCTGCCACTCACTCATCTTAGGAGCGCCACTCCACAGCGTCTGACTTGAATAACTCTGGACCCTGAAGGAAACCAGACTACTTGTTTTTTGTTTTCTGCTGGCGTCACCATGTTTTTTGCCCATTTAGAATTAGTGCTCAGCACTCTCTCCATCCTAGAGCCGTGGGTCTTCAGACATGGGCCTGCATTTCAGCCATTCTCCTTAACAGGTGGTGTTCTTTCAGCTATTCTGGAACTTAGAACCTTGGAGCGTTCAGTGGAAAGATTTCTGAAGACTTTTGTGTCCTGAGACTGGGGCAACACCACTACTTTGGAGCTAGGAGCATAAATGGGACAAGATTACTTGTCTATTCCTACAGCTGCGTGATGTGAGGGACATGTGACCTAGCGGAAAAAGATCTAGCTTACACGATCATTCGTTCATTCACTTACTTGTTAAATATATTGAGTGCCTGTTAAGAGCCAAGGACTCATACTGGGTACTAGAACTTGCAGCTTTGCCACTTTTTTAGTTGTAGGCCTAATCTCTCTCAGCTTCAGTTTTCTTACCTATGAAAGAGACACCTGCCCGCCCTGTGAGCCAATATGTGAAAGTATTTCCAGGTGTAAATGGGTTGTGAGATACACATATGTGGAATACTCAGTGAGTAGCAGGACAGCCTAATTTCAGAATTGGAATGTTCTAATAAAGTGAAACCAGTCTTGTGGAAGAGAAAACCGACCACACTTGGAGCAGACCTATTGTCCTAGATTTTCAAGGGCATAGTAGACACAAAAAGAAAATGACCAAAAAAAAAAAAAAAAGTGTAACTTGGTTGGGAATGAAAAGTTAAAAAAAAAACTTAAGCAGTGGTTTTGCTTCTAGTTAGCATTCGCTGATGGAGCAGATGGGGAAAGGTCATTCTGTTGACATAAGAAAAAAATCAAGACCCAGAGAACAAGTACCAAGAGGAAATGCCTTTGTATCTCAAGAGGTAACTTCAGTAAGTGATTGATAGTGCCACAAGGCCATAATTATCAAACTTTAGTGTGCATCGTGATCACCTGGAGGGTTTGCTAAAACATTTTGATTCAGTAGGCTTGAGGTAGGGCCCATAGATAATGTGCGTTTCTAACAACTTCCCAGGCAATGCTAAGGATCGGGACTTGGTACAGTACTTAGGGAACCGCTGCTTTAAGGAAGCATGAACAAGGCCAAAGTAAAGATCAGGTGATTTTCACAGCAGGGGAGTAAAAATAAGTCAGTTAAATGATTCTGAATCTAGCAGCACACTGTTGAGATTTGTGCCCACCTGAGGCTAATGAATGAGAGGGCCTACCTGTTAGCAACTGAAATTGTTTGGGTTGATTATGCAGAAGAGTACAGGAGGCTCTGGTTCACTCTGCCTCGACTCTCAGTCATGCCCATGTTAGTGGTTCTGTATTTAAAGTAAAAATAGAGGATTCCCTGGTGGTCCAGTGGTTAGGACTCTGTGCTCTCAGTGCCAAGGGCCCAGGTTTGATCCCTGTTCAGGGAATTTAAATCCCACAAGCCATGCAGTGTGGCCAAAAAAAAAGGAAGAATAAAATACAGTTATACTCTAATACTGAACAAGCAGATTTCGTGATTTGACAAGATGCCGTGGAGGTGAGTTAGAACTGATCCTTAAGGTCTTAGGTAAGGAGGATCCATCTGGCTGGTGGATATGAGGTTAGAAGTCTGCACTCCGTATTAATGGGAGATCAGTGTTGGGAGATTGGCCTAAAGCTTGAGGCAGGAAGCCAGGGATGTATCTCAACAGTGGGCGGGAGGCCCAGAAACTTGCTAGGGCACCATGTGAGCTGACTAATGGCTCTATGGGTCACCAGGGTCAAACTAGAGGCCCAATATTCCTGTTACAAGGTAGAGCACTTGAGTTCCTTCTGTTGTTATTCATCAATCCTAAATTGTTGATTGAGGGCAAAATAAAATGCAAATGAGCTTTCTCTCTTCAAGATAAGCTAGAGGGCCTTCCCTGGTGGCGCAGTGGTTAAGAATCCACCTGCCAATGCAGGGGACATGGGTTCGAGCCCTGGTCCGGGAAGATCCCACATGCCGCGGAGCAACTAAGCCCGTGTGCCACCACTACTGAGCCTGCGTGCCCTACAGCCGGTGCTCCGCAACAAGAGAAGCCACTGCAGTGAGAAGCCCACGCACCACAACAAAGAGTGGGCCCCGCTCGCCGCAACTAGAGAAACCCCGTGCGCAGCAACAAAGACCCAACGCAGCCAAAAAAATAAATAAGTGATGAAAATTCCTGATTGCTCTGGTCAGATAGTACTTTTTAGATAGAAACGAGTATACTAGTCTCTTTCTCCTTAGGTCTTTACAGGCTAAACTATTGGGTTGGCCAAAAAGTTCATTTTAGTTTTTCTGTATGTTGTTACAGAAAAACCCAGATAAATTTTTGGCCAACCCAATAGAATAAGAGGTTGCAAACCCAAATTAGGCTGCCCTCCCTGTCTTTCTCTTCTTAAGACTCTCAAGGGCAAATATCCCTGTATCTCTCCAGAAGCTAAGAGCTCTTAACTGTAAAAAGAGCACTGTACCCTCTCATTCTCTCAAAATAGATGTCTCACTCTTGAATTTTGCATTCTGTGCTCAACTTGAGTACCCTGTTGTGGAGGCACTGGAGGTGACAACTGGTGAATGACAGGCCTTCCAGCTCTTCTCTTTGTGTATGTTCTGCTGGGTGGATGGTCCTGTTACTACCAACTGTTGGATTGCACACTCATTCGTCAGATGACAGTCAGAAACTAGCTGGTCTCAGCCAGGGCCCATTTTCAGGAGTTGTCTAAAGAGTTACCACCGTTTAGGCAACAAAGCCATGGACTGGAGATCTGAGTCCTGGCCTATCATTCCTGCTATTAACTTGCTGTGGGACTTTGGGAAAATTAATGAACTTCTTTCTGTAAACTTCAGGAAGGCCTAGGGATTCTATGAAGATGGTTCAGGAGTACTTCAAACCCAATGCTCTCCTTTGATCTATTTTATACATGAAGTTTCTGCAAAAGATTTCTTTTGGAGCTAGAGTGCTACAGCTAAAAACAATAACAACCAAAAAAAGACTTGAAGACATCACCAAACTGGATGACACACACATTCCCTTGTTTATTTAAAATTCACATCTTTGATACTAACTGGAGTTTTTAATGGATGTCTACTTTGAAATTATTTCCAGAACAAGGCAGAATGTCAATAAATCTACAGTGCTCACTTCAGCAGCACATATACTAAAATTGGAATGATGCAGAGATTATTAGCATGGCCCCTGCGCAAGGATGACATGCAAATTCATGAAGCGTTCCATATTTTTGAGAGGGGGAAGGGTAAGCTGGGACGAAGTGAGAGAGCGGCATGGACATATATACACTACCAAATGTAAAATAGATAGCTAGTGGGAAGCAGCCGCATAGCACAGGGAGATCAGCTCGGTGCTTTGTGACCACCTAGACGGGTGGGATAGGGAGGGTGGGAGGGAGCCGCAAGAGGGAGGAGATACGGGGATATATGTATAGCTGATTCGCTTTGTTATACAGCAGAAACTAACACATCATTGTAAAGCAATTATACTCCAATAAAGATGTTAAAGAAAAATCATTACATAACCAGATAGTTGTAGTGATGAAATATCGAGGGCTGTACACGATACTAAAAATAAGCCAGCGTTGTAATTCTGCATCGACTTATTTGTCTGATCTGTACTGCTTCAGAGTAAGCCAGTAAATAAATGGTAATGTCCCCCCAGGCAACTCTGTTACGTTCATGCTCTTCAGTGTGACTGGTCCCTCAGAAGCAGAGCACAGGACGGCACAGTGGCCACACAGATCAGAGTTAGGGAACCTCCGCTCTGGAGAGAGGCACCACTGGACAGGGAGTTCTCCCTGATTTTCATGCATAATCTGAACAGTGTGGAAGCAAGAGTGCTTCTTTCTGTTGTCTAGATTCTAAGATGTTTTTATAAGTAGACCTCATTGATTGGGATCCTAGACCCTGACCTCTTAGCTCCCTGCAGGGATGTCATGGTCAGCTTGGAGACCACCCACTGCCCAACTCTGAGGACACCATTCGCATCAACTACAATGTGAGTGCTGTCCCCTTAAGGAGTCTGCAGACACCCCACACCTGATTGTACCTCCTTTTCCTAAGCCACAATGTGGGTAAACAATACGCTTTTATAGAAGAAGGACAAGCTCATTCCTAATCAGCTAGGACTCTCTAAGCCTAAATTTGCCTATTTGTGTAATAAATTTTTATTGAGCACCAACCCCCTCTGGCCCCAAGCCAACATCCCTCTGGAAAATTAACTGGCTATTTCAAAGGCATAAAAAGCACTCCACTAAGAACCTAACACTTTTCTTTCAGGACCTGTCTACCCATGGCTTTGCTTCTCTTTCAATCTCCTGCTGTCTGATCTCTTGATCACCTTATAATTCACAAGATGCTCTCTGCCAGTGGGCAGGACAGGGGGAGAGGAGAGAGGGAAAGGAAGCCAGGCACGCAGCTACTTGATAGTAGCTTTGGCAAGTAAGCAAGGAGGTTAAATTGCTGGGTTAGGTCAAAAATGTGGGAGTTAACTTGTGGATTTTATTGTTCACCCTCAAGCAAGAATAAACTAGAATTTGCCAAAAAGCAGAGAGTGAATCATTCAAGACTATTAACCAGTTATTTTATTTTCTGGGGACAGATTCATGAAATAAGATTCCTTGAATGGAGTCAGTCCCCATGCCCTATAACAAGTTTTCTCCAAACAGTGCATCAGCTCAGGATGAGAAGAGCTTTCCCCCAACTAAGAACAGAAACAAAGAGCTTGGGGAGGGAGGAGCTTGAGTCCATACCTACCAGGACCTGGCCTCAAGAATTCTTGGAGGAAATGGGAACAGCCGAAGAATAATGATCAAGTCATGAGAGCTTTCATATTAAAAATTAGAATTAGGCAGGGAGGAGTAAAATAAAATGTAAATTTATTCTCTTCCCTGCTGGCGACCCTCTGGGTAGACTGGCTTTGAAAGACCAAATGTATGCATAATGTATAGCTTTTCTGTTTTTTTCTTTCATCATTCAGTTGCCCCAACAAATTGCTTTAAAATGCTACAGTTATTTCCCTACATCTCTACCAGATAAAGACCAGCCTCTCTCATTTAACCCTATGAGGTAGGTACTTTTAATTCCCTATTTTAAACATAAGGCTAGGAGAGTTTCAGTGATGTGTCAGACAGATGGTAGATTGTTCACATCCAGGCTGTTTGGCTCCAAAGTCCACGCCCTTAGCTTCTAAGCCATAATGAAATCCTCAAAGAACAAAGCAGAATTGAGTGGTGAAAAGTATAAATTATGGAATAACAAAGGATGAGACCTGGGTCCTGAACCAGATAACATTAGTCCTGTCCCCCCTCTGGGGAAGGCTATCATAGTTGGAAATGACACAGTACTTGGAAGAACCTGGGGTAATATTGACTATGATGTTGAAACTTATCAAATCTACACGGACGCTTCTCTGAGTTGGGCTTGCATTAGGGGGTTGCCTGATTCTCAGGGCTTAGGACATGCTTTGTGTTCAATAAAAAAAAAAAAGTCTCCTAAAAGTCTGTTGGTTAACAGGTCTCTGCCTACTCTTTATCAGTTACCATGGGATCTTCAAAAGGCGACAACTACTAAAAAATTGTGAAGGAGACCTGGAACCCAAAGTCTCTTAAGATGGCCACTGAAGGATAGGTAGGTTTTTTGATAGCTAGTAATATGTTCTGGGCAAGAGGAATTTCAGAAGAAAAGGTAGAAGGGGAGGAAATCTCAGAGTGTGTTCCATGAGCATGTATTAGTTTCTTAGGGTTGCTGTAACAAATGATCACAAACTAGGTGGCTTAAAACAAGAGAATTTTAATTAATTAATTAATTTATTTTTTGCTGCACCATGGGGCTTTCGAGGTTAGTTCCCCAACCAGGGATCAAACCCGGGCCCGCTGCAGTGGAAGTGCTAGTCCTAACCACTGGACCACCAGGGAATTCCCCAAACAAGAGAAATTTATTCTCTCACAGATCTGTAGGCTAGAAATCCAAAATCAAGGTGTCAGCCGAGCCTTTTTCCCTCTGAAGGCTCTCAGGAATAATCCCTCTTTGCTTCTTCTTGGCTTCTGGTGCTCATGAGCAACCGCTGGTTTTCCTTGGCTTGTGGCTGCATCACTGCAACTTCTGCCCATGTCATCACATGGTGTTCTCCCTGTGTGTGTATCTGTGTCACTTCTCCTCATAAGGACACTGGTCATTGGATTTAGGGCCCACCCTAATCCAGTAGGACCTCACCTTAGCTTGATTATATCTACAAAGACTTTATTTCCTAATATGATCACATTCATAAATACAGGGGGTTAGGACTTGAACATATCTTTTTTATGGGACACAGTTCCACCCATTACAGGCATTAAATTGTCTAATTTGTTTGGCTAATGAGAATAGCCTTCTGCACAGGACTATGTTACTTGCTGTGGAAGGTAGCATAGTCCTTGCCTCAGGAGCTTATGCTCTTGTGGAGAAAAACAAGATAGCAGCAGTAGACAACAACGGGGACAAAACGGAGGATAGACTATAAAAGAAGCAAGAAACATGCCATGAGGAAGAGACATTTAGCCAGTGTTATCCAAGACAAGAAGAGATGTTGGTGGAGAAAAAACCAGAAGCAAGAAAGTCACTTCAGAGGCTGTTAGACTAGTACAGAGGAGAGATAAGTGAGGGATTGAGCTGGACAGTTTCCTTCAACACCAATTAAGCATATTAACTGGTGCTTCTCTACAGAGTAAAATATTTAGGAATAGTTTTATATGTCCTAAAGCATAAAAAGTCAACGTGACTAAATGCAGAATGGTATCCTGGGTTGACTCCTGGAACAGAGACTGTGCAGTCCTATTAGTGGTTATCAAGGGCCAGGAAAAGAGGGTAATGGAGAATGACTGCTTAATGTGTATGGGGTTTCCTTTTGGGGTGATTAAAACCTTCTGGAACTAGATAGTGGTGATGATTGTACAACACTGTGAATATACTGAATGTCACTAATGATAAATTTTATGTTACGTGTATTTTGTCACAATTTTTTAAAGACTGCAAAAAGGCACATACTTTTAAAAATTCTGAAATCTGATGTTATTTTTTTAGTTTTGACAAACATACCTTGATTATGTAAGATATTAACATTAGGGGAAGCTGGGAGTATATGGGAACTCTGTACTATCTTGCAACTTTCCTGTAGATCTAAAATTATTCCAAAATGAAAATTTTATTTTAAAAAATTAATAGGAAAAAATGCATGACACCAGTTTTTTTTAGGCCAATACACATTGTATGTGTTTTTGTGTTTCTATGTAACTTTCATCTTTTAGGATATAAGTCCTTTGAGATCAAAGGTATGATGTAGGTCTCTTTGGTATTACTTTATTTCTAGCCTTATTGAGGTATAATTGACAAAAAAAATGTGTGTGTGTGTATATATATATATATAAAAATATATTTAATTGTGTATATTTAAGGTATACAATGTGTTCACTGTGAGATGATTATCACAATCAAGCTAGTTAACACATCCATAGTTACCATTTTTGTGTGTGTGGTGAGAACACTTAAGAAATACTGTCTGGGACTTCCCTGGTGGCACAGTGGTTAGGAATCCACCTGCCAATGCAGGGGACACGGGTTCAAGCCCTGGTCCAGGAAGATCCCACATGCCGCGGAGCAACTAGGCCCGTGAGCCACAGCTACTGAGCCTGCGCTCTAGAGCCCACGAGCCACAACTAATGAAGCCCGCACGCCTAGAGTCCGTGCTCCACAACAAGAGAAGCCAGCGCAACGAGAAGCCCACGCACAGCAATGAAGACCCAACGCGACCAAAAATAATTAATTTATTAATTAATTAATTAAAAAAAAAGAAATACTGTCTGAGCAAAGTTCAAGTATACAAAACAGTGTTCTTAACTATAGTCACCATAGTGTGCATTAGATCTGCACATTTTAACTGAAAGTTTGTACCTTTGACCAATATCTCCCCATTCCCACCCCTCCCACCCCCAGATTCTGTCAACCACTGTTCTACTCTGCTTCTTTGAGTTTAACCTTTTTAAGATTCTACGTGTAAGTGAGATCATACTGTATTTACCTTTTTGTGTCTGACTTATTTAGCATAATGTCCTTCAGGTTCATCCATGTTGTTGCAAATGGCAAGATGCCCTTCCTTTTTACGGCTGAGTAATCTCCCATTGTATGTACACACCACATCTTCTCTATCCACTTATCTGCCAGTGGGACACTTCGGTTGTTTCCACATCTTGGCTATTGTGAATAACACTGCAGTGAACATGGGAGTGCAGTTATCTCTTTGAGATTCTGATTTCATTCACTTTGGAGGTATTACTTTTAAAATGCTAGTAGAATTACCAGATTTTAAACATTCAACAACTGAGTTCTGTTTTTCTAAACAGGACGAAATAGAACAGATTTTCAATTAAGGCCTCTGGCCACTGCAGAAGAGAGTAATTGGCGATTGCTTCCTCTCTGGGGCCTGTCAACCCAAGAGTAATGACTTTTGGCCATTTCAGACCTGAGGTAATTTCAAACCGGCACAAGTTTCCATTTTTTTCTCTTTATCCAATCTATTCTCTGTGTTCAGTTATTCCTGTGGTTCAATTACTCCGAGATCTCTAGGGAGAGAGAAAGGGATTTAAGAAGGAAAAGAACACAGCTTCACGTTTTGTATGGCATACGTTATATAGGAGATACGCTACCTCTGCTCACAACAGACAGATTAGCCGCTGCAAATATTGATAATTCTGTGATAAAGAAAGGATGCCTGATAAGAAAGGGACATAAAAAAGTGTGTGTGTGTGTGTGTGTGTGAGAGAGAGAGAGAAAGAAATTGTTACTAAAATTTTAGAAATGAACCTTCTTGAAATAACATTTTGAATGAAATGGCTGGTTTCCTTCTCTTTTTGAACTTGAGGGGAAATACTATTCCAGTTTCAAGAGGGCTGGGGGGTTTTTGCCTAGTAAAAAATTCCCAAAGAATCATCTGTTTATCAGTGAGGATCCTCACATATTCTGCTTTGCTCCGTCTGTGATGTATTTTTCATTTTTCTTTCTAAAAGGATCTGAAAGACATTAAAATTTCTGAACTAAAATCCTGGAAACTATAGCTCTTGGTACATGACTTTGTATATAGTCATATTCCAGTAAGAGCGGTCTATCGTCTAATGGAGATTTTGGATTGACTCATACTTTTTAAGTTTTTTATTGAATTTGTTACAATATTGCTTCTTCTGTTTTATGTTTTGGTTTTTTGGCCGCAAGGCATGTGGGATCTTAGCTCCCCAACCAGAGATCGAACCTGCACCCCCTGCATTGGAAGTCTTAACCACTGGACCGTCAGGGAAGTTCCGACTCATACTTTTTTTTTTAATAAATTTATTTATTTATTTATTTTTGGCTGTGTTGGGTCTTCGTTTCTGTGCGAGGGCTTTCTCTAGTTGTGGCAAGTGGGGGCCACTCTTCATCGCGGTGCGCGGGCCTCTCACTATCGTGGCCTCTGTTGTTGCGGAGCACGGGCTCCAGACGCGCAGGCTCAGTAATTGTGGCTCACGGGCCCAGCTGCTCCGCGGCATGTGGGATCTTCCCAGACCAGGGCTCGAACCCGTGTCTCCTGCATTGGCAGGCAGACTCTCAACCACTGTGCCACCAGGGAAGCCCCTCATACTTTTTGAAGTGCTAACTTCACATAGATTTGTTTACTGGCAAAAAAGGATACAGATGTAGGACTAGTTAGCATTTTAGAAATAGAGTGATGAAGAATCTATACATCTATAAGGACTGGTGTGATTGGTATAGGACAAATAGTGGCTAATAAGAGAAACAGAGCTGGGATGACAGAAGAAAAATCCCCCAAACTCAGCCAGAACTAGACAGCCATGTCTCTGATCATTTAGATGAAAGGTCTTACCAATGCGTATGTGGATCTGCTAGTTAACTCCAGAACCATATGTGGCAACAGGTGTTTAATGATTGTAAATATTTTACTCTTACATTCACTTGCAGTAAGTAAACTGTAAGTAATTCATTCTATAGCCTGGGATCAGCAAATCTCAAGTAATCTTTTACTTATCTTTATTAAATCCTAAATTAAAAGAACCACTTTTGTTGTTAAGGAGAGGAACCAGGATCCAGTTAACTTGTTCATGTGTTTTTCAAACAGACAATAGTGGCTGTGTAACAAATTACCCTTAATTTAGGAGCTTGAAATAACCAGTATTTATTATCTCCCAGTTTCTGATGGTCAAAAATCAGGGTATGGCTTGGGTGGGCAGTTCTGGCTCAGGGTCTCTCCTGAGGCTGCAGTCAAGCTGTTGGATTGGGGGACTGCATTTGTCTTAAAGGTTGCCTAGGGCTGGAGGATTCACTTCCAAGCTCAGGCATATAGTCTTTGGCAGGTCTCAGTTACTTGTTGGCTGTGGGCTGGTGACCTGTCTTCCTATGAACCACTCCATAGTCTTCCTGAATGTTCTCATGACACAGAAGCTGGCTCTGCCTAGTGAGTGATCCAAGAGAGAGCAAGCAAGTAAGAGAACACCTGAGATGGAAGACACAGTCTCTTACAACCTAACCTTGGAAGTGAAATATCATCACTTCCTCTATGCGCTATTGACCACAGAGACCAACCTTGGACCAGTGTGGAAGGGGATGGACTCTACAAGGGAGTTAATATCAGGAAGCAGGGATCACAGGGGGACATCGGGGAGGCTGGCTACCACAGTGGCTATCAAATCTGTCAGGTATTTATATTCCATTGGGTAAGTTTAAACCTAAGAGTTTTAATTTTGAATGTCAGTGTTGGGACTTCCCTGGTGGTGCAGTGGTTAAGAATCCCCCTGCCAATGTAGGGGACATGGGTTCGAGCCCTGGTCCGGGAAGATCCCACATGCCGCGGAGCAACTAAGCCCGTGCACCGCAACTACTGAGCCTGCGCTCTAGAGTCCGGGAGCCACAACTACTGAAGCCCTTGCGCCTAGAGCCTGTGCTCCACAACAAGAGAAGCCACCGCAATGAGAAGCCCGCGCACCACAGGAAGAGTAGCCCCCACTCACCGCAACTAGAAACAGTCTGCGCGCAGCAATGAAGACCCAATGCAGCCAAAAATAAATAAAATTAAAAATAAACAAATAAATGTCAGTGTTTACATTATGCTGGAAATTTCATCCTTTGCAACTACTTACATTTATGATGAAAAATGTTAAATGTATATAGGGAGTACGTATTTTTAAAAAATTCTTTTGGGGATAAGAGTATAAAAGTTTGAAGACAGCTGGCTCAGACTACTAGTTCTATCCAATGTGTCCCTCTTATTATGTTCCTCTGGCTCTTTATCTCCCCCACGTGGTGCTCTTATATCTTAAAGGCATGGACAATTTATAAATGAAAGATAAACCTCAAACTGGAAATCATAATTTGGGTCCTGATTTGTGAATGGGAAAAATTACTTGAAACCTTGACTGTCTCTGAAAATCTAGGACTTCTGGATATGAATAAGCAAATGAATCAGGAACTTTACTTTTTTAAAATGGCATTTATTAAACAGATAGTGAAGGGCCGTCTATGAGCAAGGTACTGTAGAAGAGCTGTGGGTGGAACACAGAAAGATAGGATCTACTAAAGGTATAAGCTGGAGAGCGTGGTGTCTGGGTGCTCAGAAAATAAGATGATATTCTCACTGTACAAAAAAAAACTGTCCACAACTGTCACGTTTTATGGGATACACATTTTAAAAATTATGTACAATTTGCAGAGGTGAACTTCTGCTTACTTTTTGATTAGGTATGCCATCAATGTATATGTTTAATGAAGGCATTTTATACCTCAGATGAACACAACAGGTTCAGTTAGGCCCAAAATGCACAAAACCAGTAACTCTGGATAATAACTGTTGGGAAAAGATGCTGAGATTTTTACTGAGGCATGCCACAGTGAACCTAAATTCAAATCATAGTTTGAGTATTAGGAGTAGCCGTAAAACTTGACCAGACGGGACTAATATTCTATTCCTAACAATTTTCGATTTCATAATGGAGACAAGGCTGTCCCACTCACTCACTCTTAAGTGGAAAATGTGTTCTGTCGTACTTGCATAAACTTTAGTTGAACCAAAATAGCAATTCCCGTCCAACGTTATTAGAATGTTTTATTCAGTACCATAAACACTCACTAGAGCTAAAATTATGCAGAGGATTGCAAAACAAAACACAAACTGTCTTGGCAAATTTCCAGCCTAAGCTAAAGTGACCAAGCACAGAGTTGAGTTTCAAGAAGTTGGCTGGACCTCTGTAGAACCTGTACGGGCAGACGAGGAGGTAGGTTTAGGATTTAGTTTCTGGAAGTGCTTGCAGACCCTCTACATACAGCGGGGCCAACGAGAAAATGGGCATCAAGGAAGCGCCTATTTATTTCCCTCCACAAAGCCTCTTCCGTTACAACGGACGCAGGCCTGAGACGCCCGGGTGGTACCACGCTGGGCCCCGAAAGCCAAGCTGCACCCCATCTGCGACTAGGAGGCTGGTCTCGCAGAAGCTGGCGCATGGACGCGGGGCCTCCTGCTCCCGGGAGCCCGTCCTTCGTCCCAGGCACTTCGCTGCTGGGTCATCACCCCGAGCCCACCCGGCCCGGCGCTCCTCCTCGTCCACTCTGGACCCCACGGTGGTTTCCACAGCTATCTAGTAAAAAGGGTAACAGGGATCCTATCCAGACGTGGATCGGACCGAGGCGAGGGAGGTGGCCGGACGCGCCTTTGAGGGCCTACTCGCGAGCTCCCGCCTCCCTCGCGGCGGTCACCCGGGGACAGAGGCGTGGCCCGAGTGGGTCGAGTCAGGACGCCGCGGGCCGCGTCAGAGGCGGCGCCGGCCGAGCCCCGGCGGGACGCAAGGGGGCGGGCGGAGGGGCGGCAAGATGGCGGCGCGCCGGCGCGGGGCCGGCGGTAGCGAGGGCCTCCCGGCATGCCGCGCGGCGCCCGGCTGTGGGCGGTGCGGGGGTCGGCGGCGGCCGGAAGCAGGCTGAGCCAGCCTCTCCGAGCGCTGCCTGCGCTTCCGGGAACCTGGAGCCGGGCTCTAGAGTTTTCCGGTAGGCGGCGCGGTAAGAGTAAGAGGCTGCAGGCGCCGGGCCGGGCGGATCCCCTCCTCTCCCAATGTGAGCGGCGTCCTGAGCCCCCGTCAGGCGAAGGCTGCCCAGAGTGGTGGAGCCGCTGGCCGGGCCGGGAACATGAGGCAGTATGTCCTCTTCCTGAGCAGCTTGGTTCTTTTCGTGCTGGCGCCGCGACCGCCGGACGAGCCGGGCTTCGGCTCCCCCCAGCGACTCGGTAAAGACCCTACGGATCTGGCTTCGGCCGGCACCGGGTGCCTGGAGCGCGCAGCTTTCGGGGAAGAGCAGGGGAGCAGGATCCATCAGGTGTTTGGGGGCGGGGTATTGGACGACGGTGGCGCGTCCCTAAGTTTGCAGCGTAGCAGGGGGGTGTGGCTCTCAGAGTTCAGGAAAGAATGGAGATGGGCTCGTCTCGGGATGGGCAGGGATCCTGGAGGGAGCCTCCGGGAGTGACTGAGGGCCTGGGAGGGGTCTGCCCGCTGAGTTCGTGTTTGGGCGTGTGTTCCGGACAGAGGTAAGGCGGGGTGGTGGTGGCTCGTGTTCGGAGAGGGAGATGTGGTCCAGGTCCCTGCCCTTCTCGGGAGCAAATCTGTATTGTGTCCTTACCAAATGCAGGGTTCTGGAGGGGGATAGGAAGGCCCAAGGCTGCACGGCTCTTCCTGGCTCTCCGAGGAAGCGAACTAGGTTTTCTTCTGTAGGAGGTACTTAGGCGGTAATCTGGTTGGAAGGCGGTGCCTGGAGAACTCGTCTTGGAGTTGCTTTTTGCGAACATCTTAAGCGTGTTATTTAAATTGTAGCTTATGGGAGGTACTTAAACTTGCCGGGCCAACTCGTAATGCCGCTACTGTGAATGCCTTCCTTGCCATTTGAAGCAAAAATTATCAGGGACGACCAGTTTGGTCAGTTTTGAGGCCAGAAAGTAGAGGGTCATGTGGATTTTCTAAAGAGCTTGGATTTGAAGGATGGACTAACATTGAGAGATGTGAAATTTGGTGGGAGTTAGTTTGTGTAAACGTATAGTGACCCCTGTTAGGGTCCTTCATCTGTTAAAAGTTAGCATGTAAGAGAGCTTGATTAATTAGTAACAAAGTATGAAACAGTGTGTTTTCCCAGTGTGAGAAGTTGTAGCCTCAGTGATTTTTCATGATTGTTTTGGCCCCCAGATCTCACCATGATGCCATATAGTATAGTATCGTGCAGATTGAGACACTGTGTAGATTTTCTTTATGGCCAGTAAAAAATTTGCATTAGTTTACCTGGCAATTCTTTTTCCTTATTTAATGGGCAAAAATTGTAATTGGAGGAGGGTATTAAAGGTGTTGTGTTCTCACCTGAACAACTGCTTTGTGGTTATCTCAAATTGCAATGGATTGCAGGTGATTAGTTGAATGAAAGGCCAGGGAGAACCTGGTAGGAAGTGCTGAGATGTGATAAGTTAATACAGATTGAAGGAAAATGGTGAGTTAGGGGTGGTGAGGATGGAGGAATAGGGTAGGGATCCACTTGGTAAGGATAAACGTTAATGAAAAGAATAAACGTATTTTGAAATATTAAAGTTATATTTTTACCACTCTAACGCAACTGTTTCACTTTTGTTATCATTCTCTTGTTCACAAGTGGAAAGATAAGTAGCACGAATCCCAGGAATGCACATAGTATAGAAGAAAACCTTACTTTCTGGGTCAATTCTCCGCAGCATTCACAAATCGTAAGGGTTTTTTTTTTTTCTTTGACTGTGTGTTTTCATTTGCAAAGTGCAGACCACTGGTGCCAGAAAAATGCATAGACTTACCATTTATTCACTGCATGTTTGAAGAACACATACTGTATGCAAGTTTTATGTGTGGCATTGGAAATATAAAGATCAGACTATATTCATCTTCAAAAAGCTTTTGGTGTAGTAGAATAGAGAGATCTAAACAGACAATTCTAGAACAATAGGAAGGAGAGTGAGAGAAGACATTTTGGTGGGTATTATTTTCATCAGGGGACACTGAACCTATCCAGGGAAGGTTAGTGAAGGCTCCCTGAAGGAGGTGATGATATTGAGCCCAGGCTGTAAGGTTAAGTAGCTGAAGAGAGAAAATAAGGACAGTCCTGATGGAGGCACTTAGAGATTGTTAGAATTGAAATGAACCTTGGAGGTCGTGTCTAGTTTTTTAAATAAAGCGGCAGGTAAGATGAGTCTCTGAAAGGTGTAGTGACTTGTCAGGTTCATTCAGTTAGTGATAAATATATGGCTTGAGGGTATTTTTTCTTTAGAAGAATGACTTTTTTGTGTGTTTGTTTGATAGATTTGGATGTAGCTTGTTGCTTAACTCTACCCTACCATTTAGATTGAATTGGTCAAGGCCAATGAATAATTTCATAGTTAAAGAGCATGGTTTATTGTTTAATAGCCTTCTTATCCTATAAATGTTGCCGTAACCCCATAACTGCAGTTCTAAATATTGATTAGGGATTTGACAACATTTTCTGAAGAATAAAAATGTATGATAGAATCCTGGCTTTTGGAGTACTCCACAGGTCACCCAACATGATTTCAATTGAACTGTCATGAATTGCATAATTTAGGAAATTTACGAGTCATTTGAGCTTAGTCATAATGATATCTTGTTGAAGTTACAGCTGGGGTATATAAGTGTCACTGTGATTTCAAAAGAGTTTTCTCTGTGTTACGTTTAATAAAAGAATATAGTGGGTGGAAGGAAAAGAAATATAGGTCACAGATGAGGGATGAAAATTTGTATCGGAAACATATATTTGAAATGTACCTTTAGGTAATTGCCATGGGGATTCTCCACATTGCAGTGCTCATTTCTCATTATTGACGGCATCATTTTGCTCAATATTTTGACATCTGACTTCGTCTTTTGATGTTAATTTTGCTTACAGGCTGGATTCTTTTGAAACTAAAACACTTACCCACCCCACCTGCTTCAAGAGAAATTTAATGCAGCTCTGCTTTGTACTAGAGAGAGAAACTGTATTTCTAGAATAGAACAAAGAGAAGAGTTAAGCAGAAAGCCATGGTGGGGAAACTGGAGAATTCCATTTGGCTTTCATGGGGTTTTCCAGAACATTAAGTCTAGGTGTCCTTCAAGGCCAAGTGTGGTTGAATTTTAGATCCTTCTCCATTTTGTATTTGTGAGAGATGGTGAGTGTTTTCAGTTGGAAGTATACTTTGAGGAAAGTCAGAAAAAGATGGGTAGGGAGGGAGGGACAGAAAGAGGCTTCACAGAGGTTGGGAGGTGAAATGAAGTGCTTTTTCACGTATCCCTTAACTTAGTCCTAAAATGAACCAAGGAGATGGGTATCTCCCTCCGCACACACCTCCTTTTCTTTTTTTCTCTCTTTTAATAAGAGTTGTAGGCTTTGACAAGTCTCATCTGTTGCCCTGGTTTCACTTACCATTTGACTGTTTGGATAACTACCAAATATGTGTCTCTGACCTAGACTTGTTCTCTGAAGCTCCACTCTCAGGTGTCCACCTCAGTGTTCACAGGTACCTCAAACATATGTCCAAAATTACTTACCTCTTTGATTAGAAGAATGTGTATAGGAGACAAGGTTTTAATCTAGGAAAAGGCAGCAGTGCTGGAAATTGTGGAAGTAATCTCATTGCTTAACCCGAATTTGCATCCATTTCAGCTACAGAGCCTTATGGATCAATCCAGGGTTCTTTGGAGGTTCCCTTGGGCTGTGCTCACTTTCATTTTTGGCTCAGAGTTTCCATGTGACTGGTCTTGCTGGAGAGTCTTGGCCCAGGTTTAGCCCCAGCCCAGGTGAAGGGCTCTTGATAAGGAATTATTTGAGGCAGTTCACCCTCCAGCTTCGCTAACTGGTATAAACCCATAAAATTAGGTTTTTAGTTCCCAGGTTCTGGGGTCCACTGCCTAGCAAACAGCACTGTTCTTTTCTTATCCCTTAGTCCCAAGGAGGGATTCACCCATGCCTAGGGCTTGTTGCAGAGTGACCCGACCAGGCCTCTCGCTTGTCCTGCATATTTTGGGGAGTATTGAAGAGCAGTGAAGTCTCATGTGTTTTCTGCACAAGCAGAATAAACACTTGACAGCAGCCCTGGCTTTATCTTTTCCACTTCTGACACCAGAAGTGGGCGCCTGACACTGTGTCATTTTGGGGGAACTCTTCATACTCTGTGCAGCAGAGCCGTGGAGAGGGAGCAGGGTGCTCTGGGGGTTCTGCATGACAATTGCAAGTTGAATTCCAGGAAGATGCAATTTATTGCGAAAAGAAAAGAGAAATTAAGTAAAAAGTTCACAAGTGTTCCCAGACTCTTCCAACACCTCATTATTTAAAAATCAGTTTTATCTTAAAAACTTGCCTCGGCTTGATGAATGAAGTAAGGGTATATTTTATATCGTTGTACCAAAAGTCAGTGGCCATGCAAGCATATCCTGGAGACAGAACAATTCAGGTATGAGAGAAGGGTAGAGTAAGAAGGTTTATCAAATCTATAGGCCACTCCATATCTGTATCCAGGAAGCCGGTTTGTGGCAGGCCTGAAGGTCCAGCTTCCTCTTTTTTTTTTTTTAAAGGGAACTTTATTTTATTTATTTATTTATTTTTGGCTGTGTTGGGTCTTCGTTGCTGCATGGGCTTTCTCTCGCTGCGGCGAGCGGGGGCTACTCTTCGTTGTGGTGTGTGGGCTTCTCATTGCGGTGGCTTCTCTTGTTGCGGAGCGTGGGCTCTAGGCGCGTGGGCTTCAGCAGTTGTGGCTCACAGGCTCAGTAGTGTGGTGCACGGGCTTAGTTGCTCCACGGCAGGAGGGATCTTGCCGGACTAGGGCGCGAACCCGCGTCCCCTGCATTGGCAGGCAGATTCTTAACCACTGCGCCCCCAGGGAAGTCCTCTCTTTATTCTTTGAGAACTTAAAAAAAGGAACAAAGTATCAGCTGGTTTTTAACCACTGATCTTGATTTTGAAAATCATAGAATAACAGATTTATTGTTTCCCTGCTTAAAATCATTACGTGATTTATCAGTGATGTAACTGCAAATATATGATGACTTAATGTAAAAAAGTTCTATGTAAATGAATAATTGCAAACTGTATATAAAGGAACAAGATACAGTGTAGAACTTCAGAATCTTTCAGCATCCACTTGTCCCCTTATATCAACGTGCTAAAAAAACAAAATTCAACCGAGTAAATCTGAAGATCTAATTGGCTTTATTAGGCGATTTATGAATTGGGCAGCATCCCTTCTAGCAACTAGAAGGGCCCTCTGAGGGTTTGTACCAAATGGAAGGTTTTTATAGGAATAAGGGTGGGGCAAGGGAGCTGTTAGCGAAAGAAAAGAAAAGGATTGTTTTTAGGCCAGGACATCATCTTTTTTGGGGGAAGGGAACTGGCAAGGGTTTTATCATATGGATAACCTCTTCTTCCTCTGGGGGATGGAAGGGGCCCCTACGACAGATTACCTCATTAGTAGACAATTCCAAACTTGTTGGTTAAGATTACTTTTCTGGTGAAGGTCGAAACTACAGTTAGGTATTAAACCTAGGTTTGGTATCGTGGGCTTTAGCAGAAGTGGGCTTATGGTTTTTCTCTTCAACAAATCCCTCCCCCAAACCTCCTCTTAGTTGTGTATTTTTTTAAATCTCAGTGAATGTGGTGCCACTGTCTACCCAGGTATCCAAGCCAGAAACCTGGGGGTCTTTTAGTGATCTCCACCTGGATTGCTCAGCAGCTTACTAGCTGATTTCCCAGACTCCAGTTTTGTCCTCCTCTAGCCCGTTCTGCACACTGCAGTTGTTGTTGAACCCAAGCTCGTGTGCCTGATGCACAGTGAGGCCCAACAGATGGAAATGTCCGAGTTTGGAGCAGAAAAAGGTTTATTGATTGCGAGGGCACCGATGGAGAAGATGGGAGATGTAGGCTTGTCTCAGATCCATCTTCCTGGCTGGCCATGGTTTTTAAAGGCAACGTTTGGGGTGAGGGTTGCAGGGAGCATGACTTTCTTCTGATTGGTTGGTGGTGAAGTAACAGGGTGCTTTTTTGTGAGTCTTAATCATCAGCCTCTGGTTCCAGCCAGTCTGGGTTCTGTGTGCTTGTGGTCAGCTTGTAGTCACTGTCTGCCACGTGGGAGGAGGGGGGGTGTCTTAGTTCCTGCAGAACAGCTCAAAGATTTGTGTCGGATTGTTCTGTATATCCCTGCAGGAGGAACTAGGGCTCCCTATTGTTTCTTGACCGTTTTCCCCTTGTTTCAGCCTTCCATCACTTCTCTAATTAGTAATTGCTTGAATCTGCTCTTTGGAACTCGGGGAAGGTCTAAGAGACTAAAGCCTTTTCTACAAACCAGAAACGAGACTGAAGGGCTTTTGTAGGGACTTCCCTGGTGGACCAGTGGTTAAGAATCTGCCTTCCAATGCCGGGGACACGGGTTCGAGCCCTGGTCCTGGAGGATCCCACATGCTGCAGAGCAACTAAGCCCGTGCGCCACAACTACTCAGCCTGCGCTCTAGAGCCGCGAGCCACAACTACTGAGCCTGTGAACCACAACTACTGAAGCCCACGTGCCTAGAGCCCGTGCTCCGCAACAAGAGAAGCCACAGCAATGAGAAGCCCACGCACCGCAACGAAGAGTAGCCCCCGCTCACCGCAACTAGAGAAAGCCCGCATGCAGCAACGAAGACCCAATGCAGCCAAAATAAATAAATTTATTTTTTTTAAAAAAATGAAAGGTTTTTTTTATCTGGGAGGGCCCTGAAGGGTGCTGCTTGGTTTCAGTCCCGCCTTTTCTTTGATACTTTTTAATCCTGAGGGCAACAGAGGCAGGTGAAGAAAGAGAATAAAGTTTCAGATAGACAGGCTAATCATAAACTTGGCAGGGGAACTTGGTTTTAGGGGCATTTGGTTTCACAGTCACGCTGAAATTTCTAATTTATAGCTGTTGCCCTTATCCAAAGTCAAAAATCCTTAATTTAGTTCCATGACCCTCCATGACCAGACCTCCGCCTGCCTCTGTAGCCTCGTACCTCTTCACGTCTGCGGTGCGTTCTGCACTCCAGCCTCACTGACTTGCTTTCAATTCTTTGAGTGTATTGTGTCCTGTATTTCTTGTGGACCTCAGCATAGGCATGCCCTCTACTTAGAACCCTGTCCTTTCTTTTCGTGCTCTTGGCTGCTTCCTCATCCTTTCGGTCCTAACTTCAATGCTGTTTCCCTGGGGAAGCACCCCTGGCTTGCCAGACAGGGGTCATGCTCCTGCTGTGTCCTATAAATTCTTTCCATTTCCTCTCCCTTGGTTTGTGACGTATTTTATAATGATTTTTTGTGTGATGCTCTCTCCCCCAAAGTCGCAACATTGGAAATGTATCTCTCCTTCTCTCCATTAATATCCCTAGTGCTTGGAAGGTAGCAGGTTTTCAATAACTTTTTGTTGAATAAATGAATAGGTGGGGTCTGGTGGAAAGGGGAAAAGTATGTGCAGAATGTGTTTGCAAGAAAGGAGGGATGGGAGTGGGGGTGGAAGAGATTAAAAAAGCAGTGAGTAAGGGTAGGGTCCCTAAGGAGGACCAGACAGAGGAGGCCAAGTGAGGGAAACGGTAACACGTGGCGGAGAAGAGCAGGGAGCTTTGGGGAGGGGATCCTAAATAATATAGTACTCCAGTCTGACCTTTTGAATAGTGTCTGTTTTCTAATATGTGTTTGTAGCAGCCGAAATGAGAAAAGCTCAGTTGTTTAGGGTGATCGCTGGAGCAACTTGTAGGAAGCAAGGAAAGTGTTCTCATTGTAGAGCATGCTGGGCAGCCATTGTGGAGTTTCTAAACAGGAGAATACGACCGTACGCTGAGCTGATAAGGAAGGTAGTTTTTGTAGCATTGTCTAGTATAAACTGTCATAAACTCTACTGTAAGAAGTTAAGTGGTTTATACTTAAGATTTTTGGATATGGATGGGGGAAATATAAATTCTGTTGAAAAAGCTATAGAAAATTGGATTACCAATGGCTGGAATTTTGGAAGTAAAGTGCAGTGAAATAGCGAGCATGTGAGAAGTTACCTGCAAGAGCAGGAGCTCAGGGTGTTGGACAGAGCGCGCATTTACCGCGCTGTTTGTAACGGCTCCTGGACGTCCAGCTGGAGACCTCTCGTTATTAAAAGGGGTAAATTACAATTGAAACATGTTAGTTAAGTATTTTAAAGTGCTTTAGCAAGCTGCATTTATTATAGAAAAATACCTAAAGATAACCAATGATGTTACTATCTTGCTCTTATTTTTTTTTTCTAGCTCTATTTGTATACATAGTTAAGGTCATGCAGTATGAACAGTTTTTAAAATCTACTTTTGTTTATTTAATATTATAGTATAAGTATTTCCTCATGTTTTTTTTTTTTAAATTATTATTATTATTATTTTATTTATTTATTTATTTATTTATTTACTTATGGCTGTGTTGGGTCTTCGTTTCTGTGTGAGGGCTTTCTCCAGTTGCAGCGAGCAGGGGCCACTCTTCATCGCGGTGCGCGGGCATCTCACTATAGCGGCCTCTCTTGTTGCGGAACACAGGCTCCAGACGCGCAGGCTCAGTAGTTGTGGCTCACGGGCCTAGTTGCTCCGTGGCATGTGGGATCTTCCCAGACCAGGGCTCGAACCCATGTCCCCTGCATTGGCAGGCAGATTCTCAACCACTGCGCCACCAGGGAAGCCCTCCTCATGTTCTTAAAACCTGTTGTTAACAGCATTTTAAATGATTGCAGATTTTTTTTTTTTTTTGGTCATTTGGAAATGCTATAACTTCTCTATTTGCCAGGTATTAATTTACTTCGTTTCCAATTTTTGTTCTTAAAACTAATACAAGGCTGAACAGTGAACATCTCTGTGCTTAAAGGTTTTTTTCTTCACTTTATTTCCTTGGTTTAGCCTAGTTCAGTGGTTCTCAAACTGGAGTAGTGTGTATCAACATCACCTGGAAGGCGTGTTAACACAGGTGGCTGGGCCCTGCGCCTGGAATTTCCGATTGAGGAGGGCTGGGATGGGAAACAAGTTCCCAGGCGGTGGCTGGTTGTGGGGAACCACTCTTTGAGAACAGCTGGCCTCTATTATTGGCAGTGAAACTATAGGACTGAGGTTAAGTTTCTCAGTTAGTGGGAGTGATTATGATCTTGAATGAAACTGAGTCTGTGTACCAACCTGTATCAGGGAAGTCGAAGAGCTAAAGGATTGTATCAGCATTGAGAATTTTAGCAAAGGAGTGCTCTTTTGTGCAAGGTTCTGTGCCAGGTGTTGTGAGGTAAAAATACCGTGATTTTAAAACAGAGCTCATTTTTGGCCATTTTACAATCTATTTGTGAGATAAGACAAATATAACTAAAAAATGCCAGAAGAAAGGTGTAAACAAAAAGCTTCAGAATTCAGAGGGAGGCATGGTCATGTTTGATTGACATGTCAAAAAGTAAGAGGCCAAGAAGTGGAAGGTCCAGGTAGAGCTAGGCTATTTTTAAGCAGTTTCAAAAGTTGAAATCAATAAAGCTTGGGGTTTTCAGCCAGACAGGCCCCAGTTCAAATCCTAGTACTGTGCTACATTAGCTTTGTGATATTATTCTCTCCGAGTCTGTTTCTTCATCTGTAAAATGGGAAAAATACCCCAAGATGTTTGTGTAGATAACATAGAACACCTAGTATGGTGTCTTGTGGGAAACAAAACACTCAAAAATTGTTGAATAAATGATAAGCTTCTTGAAGGTTTTTCATTGGTGCCTCGAAGCATTGTAATTCGCAAGGCCAAATCACCAATAAACATCCATCGGCATAAAAGAGATTGATGCCTTCTGAAACAGCTTTCCTCTGGATTAAAATTAAAAGGAAATTTTTGTTAACAGAAAATGGGTGGTACCCGGCAAGTGTGAAATTTGCTACCACTTTAATCTTATCTTGAGTTAGAGCCTTGAATGGACTTTGATTAAATTGCTTTAACCATATAGTAGTGTGCCTCTTCACATTTGCTTGAGCGTTAAGTGACAGTGGGGCATTTTTCCTTCTTTGACCACTCTGTATAAATTGGCCCTTCCCACTGCCTCTCTGCTGTCCTGCTTTCATTCCACGGCACTGACGTGGATTTTCTTGTGCGTTGTCCGTCTCTC